>NC_057835.1:11833600-12139200 GCF_910594005.1 Cervus elaphus
CTCCTGCAGAGATAAACTGCTGACGTGTCACACACAGCCTGAAAAAGCAAAGCCTGATGGCTCCCGAGGAGATGCTGAGAGGTGCCTTTGTTCATGTTTCTTTCTTCTTCTCTGAATGTGGCAGGAGCTCAAAGTGACACTGGCCTCCTCAGAATCCTAGGCTTGTGGCCCCACGCAGTCTCTCCGGATGGACCCTGTACCCTCCCCTCTGCAGGTTCCTCTGCCCAGGGGCCCTCTGATGCCACAGAACCAGAAGGGGTCCACTCATGGCCATGGCAGTGGGGCTGTCCGTCTACTTTGCATGTTGGTGAGGACCTCACAGAAGGAGAGAAGGAGGCGTCTCATGACCAGAAGTCTGTGTGTGTGTGTGTGTGCGCACACACACGCACATGCACAGGCAGCCGTGCACGCATCTCTCCAGGTGTAACTGTGTGTCTGTGAAGCAGTGTGCAGAGTGGATGGAGCAGAGACTGGAATCATGCAACCTCCCTGGGTTTGCATCCTGGTTCTGCCCCTTACTTGGTGTTGATATTGTAGTGAATTAGTTAGTTAGCCTCACCATCCCTCAGTTTTCTCATCTGTGAAATAGGGATAACAATTCCACCGAGATCATGAGGTTCATAGGTCTGTAGTGCGTACCTGCACTTGATAAGAGCCTGTCTTCCTCTCCTATGTGCTCATATAACCTGTGCCATTTCTGGTCATGCCCGTGGATGTGCACATCTGTACAAGAACTCGGTCTCTAGAGTCAGAGATGTGGTTTTGAATCCTGGTTTTTCTATGGACTACTTGGGTGACTTTGGATAAGCTGCTTAATCTGTTCAAGCCTTGATTTCTGCATGTGAACAATCGACCTGATGGTAGAACTATTACGGAGCTGCTGTGGGCTTCCCAGGTAGCTAAATGATAAAAAATCTGTCTGCCAATACAGGAGATGCAGGAATCCTGACCCCTGGGTCCGGGAGATCCCCTGGAGTAGGAACTAGCAACCCATCCCAGTATTCTTGCCTAGAGAATGATGAGGACAAAGGAGCCTGGTGGACTACAGTCCATGGGGTCGTAGAGAGTTAGACACGATTGAGCACACACACGTGGTGTTGCTGTAAGGATTACATGTGATAATACAGGTAAACCATTAGGACAGTGCCTAGCTTAATAAAATCAGTTATTACCATTGTCATTATTGTTACGGTTGTTAAAGATCAGGTGTATTATTCTGCTTTGTGTTGCTCATTCATTCAAGAACCACCTCTCTTTGTTTTATGTTCTCTTACTCTACCTACTGGAGGTGGTGCTTGGGACACAAGTAAATAGCAATTTATCTTTTCCTTTAAGTAACTCCACCATGACCATCAACTCCATGGTAGACCTCTGTTGGAGAAATGATTTTCTGAATTTTCCAAAATAGAACATTGAGGTTGAGTGTTGATATCATCTAATTAATTGGAAATGGAACTAGAATCCAAACCCAAGACCTCTGACTACAGCTTCTTTCCCTGAAGACACATCTAGACTCATCCTAATGGGCTGCAATTATAAAGGATTTTGCAGTTTATGAAAGAATTTAAAATGTATGGTCTTAGTTTTGTGTCTTTGTCAAGAGTCTTGGTGAACTAGTCAGGACATGTATTGCTGATCTTTCTTGCAGATGAGGTTGCTGGGCCATAAGGGATGCAGGTTTCACAGTCGGCAGAGAAGGGTGCGAGGAAATAAGCCAGGATTCTGCATGTGCTGCCTCCTTATGGGGTGAATTATCCAATGGTCTCCTCTTGAGCCCTGGAACCCGTTCCTGATCCTTAGCTATGAGCCTCCCCCACAGCTCCCTTGTTGGACTGAGCAGAGGAGTGGGAGAGAGACCTCCTTTCTCTCCTGCAGACACTCACTTTGGCCGTCCTGACTCTTTCCTGATGATCTCCTTCTCATCCAGAGTGAGGAGCCAGAGAAAGCTGATTCCACCCTCAGCTGGACCCATTTGCCACCAATGGCCCCTAAGGTCCTCCGTCCATCACAGATCTGCCAAAGAGATTGACATCGACTTGGCTGGCAAGGCCCCTCCATGCTCTATGGAACAAAGGATGGTGGGGAGTCTCCTCACTGTCTTTCCAGACTGCTGCAGCAAAGGCAGCAAATGAATGAGCCTGAACATATGCTGTTTGGAGGAGCCTTGGGGTTCTGAGAAGCCCAAGGTGCCAGGGCAAGAACTATTCTCTCCTGTGGAGTCCCACTCTGTAGGGCAGCGGATGACAAGGCCGGATAATCTAACAGAGAGGAAATTGCCTCTGGACTCAGGATCGTCTCTTTGGCTTTGGTTCCATCAGCTGCCAGTGCTGCTGCTTCATTCAAGTGGCATGTGATGGTATCTCCCAGGGAAGCGCCAGAAGAATCAACACTAATGAACTCTTTCTGATGAGCCAACAGCTGGATTTGGCAACAACACGTTAGCATATGAAATCAGGCAGAAGGGCTCCAAAATTTTAAAAAATGCTCTATTTTGTTGTGAAATAAGCCCGTCACATTTATTTCACATGTGAGTACAATTTGAAGGTAGGGAGTTGGCAATTTTGAACAGCTATTATGTGCTGAGAGATTTATTGGTGTCATCATTTTATCTCATGAAAAATTTTGTTCTCAAAGTACATGGTCATGATTTTAAAGAACTTCCTGGTGGCTCAGATGGTAAAGAATCCGCCTGCAATGCAGGAGACCTGGGTTTGATCCGTGGGTTGGGAAGATCCCTGGAGAAGGAAATGGAAACCCACTCCAGTATTCTTGCCTGGAGAATCCCCATGGACAGAGGAGCCTGGTGGGCTACAGTCCATGAGGTCGAAAAGAAACAGACACGGCTGAGCGACAAACACTTTTCCCTTTCATGATTAAAGAAGTGCTAAGGTTAAGTTCAACTCTTTTCGACCCCATGGACTTTACAGTCTGTGGAATTCTCCATACCTGAATGGCCTAGTGGCTCAGAGGTTTAAGTGTCTGCCTGCAGTGCGGGAGACCTGGGTTCGATCCCTGGATTGGGAAGATCCCCTGGAAAAGTAAATGGCAACCCACTCCAGTATTCTTGCCTGGAGAACCCCATGGACAGAGGAGCCTGGTGGGCCAGAGTACACGGGTTCGCAAAGAGTCAGACATGACTGAGCTACTTTACTTTGCCTTTCACTTTCAAGGTTAAGTTAACCCATTTGGCAAGTAATCTAGATCAGCAAAAGTGCTGACTGATGAGAGGAGTCTAGAGTGGGTGGTCAGGAGGGACATGATGGTCTTGGTTCAGCTGTAGTGGTGGAGACTGTGGCTGGTCTAACACCCCAGTAACTCTCTCTCTTTTTTTTTTTTAAATTTTGGCTGTACTGTATCTTCAATGCAACACCTGGGCTCTGTAGCTTTGGCTCACATTCTCTTAGTTCCCTGACCAGGGATTGAACCTGCCTCCCTTGCATTGGAAGCCAATTCTAAACCATTGGACTACCAGGGAAGTCCCTAACTCTTTCTTCTTTTAAACTATTTTCATTACTGTTCTGAAGAATTTGTTTTTAGATTGAGTCAACTTAATATGACCCATGGCTAGATCTGAATGGTGCAAGAAATGGGCCGTCACAGACCCTATCTATGCTCACTGCTATTCCCTTGGAGCCTTACGTTTATTCTCTGCAAGCAGCCTGACTTCCAGTGGCTAGCATCTGTATATTTGGTCAAAGGTGGGAAAGTCTGCTTTGCCCCAGAATCTAGTGGGTTGGAATTTCCTCGGAATTAAGTCCTCCCAAAGAAAGCCCTTAAATTATGATTATATAGGGGTATAAATACCTCAGCTCTCTTGCCTATTGGCTAAGATAATTCCGAGATGTTTTTCTAGTATTTTCTATAGCTTCTCCTTGGGCTCGATCTCTAATAGCCCATGTTAGAAACTGGCTTGAAAACACACTCCTTACTGGTCGCTTTTCTCTCCCTGTGCCACGTCTTTCTCCCTTGTATTCCTTGCACTAACAATAGACTGCTTTCTCTCTTTGTTTTTCTCTTTTGGCTCTGCTGGGTCTTTGTTGCAGGCAGGCTTCTCTAGCTGTGGTGTGCAGTCTCAGGTGCCCTGCAACAAGTAGGATCTCAGTCCTCTGAGCAGATATCGAACCCCCATCCACTGCACTAGAAGCAGGATTCCTAACCACTGGATCACCACAGAAGTCCTAAACTGCTTTCTCTTGAGTCCATTACGTAAAGCATCAAGTTATGGTTCATTGGCCAAATTCAGTCTGTTACCTGTTTTTGTAAATAATGTTTTATTAGAATACAGCAACCCACTCCAGTGTTCTTGCCTGGGAAATTCCATGGATAGAGGAACCTGGCGGGCGATAGTCCATGGGGTCGCAAAAAGTCGGACATGACTTAGCGACTAAACAACAAACAAGCCATGTCACTTCCTTTATGTTCTATTCATGGTGGCTTTCATGGTTCAAGTATAGAGTAAAGTTCAAGAGTTGTGACAGTTCATGGTTGCTTTCATGGTTCAAGGATAGAGTAAAGTTCAAGAGTTCTAGGGCCTGGAAAGAGGAATGTATTTACTAGAAGTGTTTGCTGACTCCTGGTTTGCAGTGTCCTCGGGGGACCCAGATTAAAACATCATCTCTAGGGTGGGTGTGATAGGCAAAGAAAGTAAAGAGCTACTGAAACTTGGAAGAGAGTAGGGTCGTGTAGAGGTTTCCTAGAAAGCAGCAGAGACTTGTAGGGGAGGGATCTAAGGCTGCTATTCAAGGAAACACCTGGGAAAATACTCTAACCTCACTTTCTGATTCTTCTTGCTGTCCTGAGAGGCCCTTTTAACACACCATCTGGTCCTGGCAACCTCCTCTCTAAGGTACCATCTCTCCCAACCTTGTTTTTACAGTATCTGTTTCTTTCCTTATTTTATTTTAAAATTTGTGTATTTATTTTATTTACTTGGCTGCAGCGGGTCTTAGTTGCAGCCCTCGAGATCTCCAATGTGTCATACAGGATTTTTCCTCACCATGCATGGATTCTGTAGTTGCGGCATGCAGGCTTCAGTAGTTGCCATGTGTGGGCTTAGCTGTTCCTCGGCATGTGGGATCTTAGCTTCTTGACCAGGGGTTGAACCCACATCTTCTGCATTGCAGGGAGAATTCTTAACCACTGGACCATCAGGGAAGTCCCTCTTCCTTTATTCCAGCTTCATAAGAATTCCTAGCCTTCCTCTTTGGTTCACCCTTCAGACTGTGAGTTTCTTGAGGGTAGGGATTAGACCTTGCTAACTCCTCACTGGTGGTAGAACATAATCTTGTTCAAGTGGGTGCTTGTTAAAGCTTTCTGTGTTGAATGCACGGCTCCTGCCATTTTTCTTCTTGGCAGCCAGCTCTATAGGCACCCATTGTCAGTAGAGCTGGAGAGTGTCCAGCAGCTGTGGACTCATGGTCCCCCACCACCTTCTACAAGCTAGTTGGCTCAGATGCACGTGAACTTGACCCTGTGACTTTAGACTCATTATCTCTATCTACCAGACCTCTGAGCCAATCAGTTCCAGACAGATGGCTCTTCAAAGCCAGTGACTTTGGGGTTTGAAGCAGCCGCTATACAGAGTGTCGAATTCCTTCCAGTGGATTCCTATCATCCCTATGCTGGCCTCTCGATGAGTGTGAGGCAGCCCTGGCCATTCTCCAAAAAGGCTCCCTCATCTGCAGTAGACCAGGCTGCCAGGCTTCTCCCAAGCCGCGATGACAATCCAAAGATTGAAGTTCATTCCTTCCAAAAGGGCAGCTTTTCAATTTCATCATGAATTCCTCTGAACTGTGTTAAGTAATACATTCAGTTGCTGCTGATGGATGAAATGCTGCTACCATTATCATAATGTAGTGCCTTATTTTTTTGGCTGAAAATTATATTGGATTTTTGACATGAGGAGCAAAGCAGCAAATTGCAGTAAACTGCAAGGGAAATCAGTTATAATTCAATAGTCACAGAGGCCCCTTGAGAGAATAATAACAATAACAATATTAGTAGGGAGCTGTTTTTATTATTGTTACTAAGCTTCTCATCAGGTCCTCGGACCTGGAATGGGTAGTGTTTTGATTATACTGCTGGGCCAGCAGATCAAATCCTGACTCCGCTGATGGGTAAACATCAATCATGTTGGCATATCTGATGCAGCCAGATAGCATGCCGATTTGATGATAGCTTTGTAAAATTTATCATCCCTCCAACCTCAGTAACACATTTTAAGCACAACCAACCCCTAGGACCAGTGCAAAGGGTGGTGAATGGGTTTTAGACCCAGAACTTGCTCATTTGTTGTACAAACATCCACACTCGGAATTCTACAGGCATTGGTCAACTTTTCTCTAGGGAGTTCTGGTCAGCAGTGATTTGAAAATAAGTCTCAGAGCTGCTTTAATGCCCAGGTGTGTGAATCTGGGCCAAATAATGGGTAATTTCAGAATTATTTTGCAGATTGGATTTCTTTCAAATATAAACATGCATCTCATCTCACTAAAGCCAAGTGAGAAGGGAAAGAAAACTAGATTCCAACTCAAGGGCTTAGTGTCTAAGTCTCCAGACTTGTAGCTTATGGGGGAGAGAAGAATTGTGTAGGGAATAAAAGCAAGGGTCGGGAGACAACACACACTCACACACTTAACACACACATACATGTAAACATATGTGAATGCTCAGTCGTATCTGACTTTCTCGACTCCATGGACTATAGCCCTCCAGGCTTCTCTCTCCATGGGATTTTCCAGGCAAGAATCCTGGAGTGGATTGCCAAGCCCTCCTCCACGGGATCTTCTCAATGCAGGGATCAAATCTGTGTCTCTTGCATCTCCTGTTTGGCAGGCAGATTCTTCTTTACCACTGCACCACCTGGGAACTATATACATATGTATACACACATAAACACAGATACCAATATATTTTATGTGCTGTTAAGTCGCTGCAACAGTGTCCGATTCTTTGCAACCCTATGAGACTGCAGCCCACCAGGCTCCTCTATCCATGAGATTTCCCAGTCAAGAGTATGCATTATAGGCATGTGCATATATACATATCTTTTCATAATTAAGCAAATGAGATTTGGGGGGTATCATTTTAAAAACTTAGAAGAAATTCTGCCAGCTCAGTTGTAGAAAAGCCACATTTCCCCCCACCATTTCCTCCTCCACACGTGTCAACCTGCTCATGCTTTTCATCTGGAGATTTTAAAACCTGCTTATGCAATATAGTTTTATTTCTGCAAGCCCTCAAATGTCTGTTTTCTTCTGATGCTGTAAGGTTCTACTGTGAATACGTCCTCTTTTTCTCTTGGGCTTTGATTTTTTCTATATTCCTTAGGTTCAGAGGGATTTATTCTGTCCAAGGTGTCTTTGGCCTCCAGGTTCCCATTTTTCCTGCTTCAGCTGCCCTGACTCCTGCGAATCTTTGCCCTGTTAGCAGCCACACTAAGCCCATGGAGACTTGCATTCCTGAGTTTGCCCTGTGGGACCCTGTCCACTACACTGAAGGGAGAGAGAAGTCAGAAGCACCAAACGTCGTTTTCTAGATTTTTAGCTGCATTTGATACCAGTATTCTCAGATGGTCTATTAATATTTTCCAAGCTTGTCAGAGCATTTCGAGTTCAATAAAACAGGAAGAGCATGATTTTTAAAAAAGAAAGAAAAACTGAGCCTGGGAATGCCAGCGAATCTCCCCAGAGGAGTCAGCACCAGGTTGTCTAACGGCTCTGTTTGCTTTTTCTGCTAATTAGCTTGCTGCTGCAATGAAGACAGCCTTCTCCCTCGGGCCACAGTTTCCTCATCTGTAAAAATTAGGAGGTGAGATGGCTAAGGTTTGTCTGAGCTATATAAAATCATAAAATACATCGAACCTCCGGTGATTCAAAATTAAATTCAGATTGACTTTTCTTGGCAGCGGGTTTGACTTGTGGCGAGTTTGCTGTCCACCAAGACTCTTGGGTGAGCCTGGAGAACCCTGCAGCAGCCACGCGAGCTGCTTGAGAAGGGACGAGGTGGATGTAAGTAAATTCACAGCATCCATGTACCAGGCACACCGGAGCTGTCCCATCAGTCTCCTCCTCCGTTTTCCTAAGGACACAGGGCTGAGTCCATCCAGTGGTTTGTGCAGGTCAGTCCTGTGATAGGGCAACTGCGTGCCTGATGCCAAAGTCCAGACTTTCCAAAGACTGGACATGGGCTCACAACATCTCTGTCTCTTGATGGAAAATTGAGATGTTGCAGGGGAGGAGGGGAAAGAGTTAAAGCTTTTTTTATTTTTATTTTTTAAAGTATGAAAATATAACACATTTACAGGAGACTTGGAAAATACAGAACAAAGTTACATATAGTTCCACTAAATATTACAATTATATTTTAAGTAGATACATGAAGATTGTAAGTTGGAACTTCAACATCAAACTCTCAAAAATTAATAGAATGAATAGACAGAAAACTAGAAGGGTATAGTAGACCTGAAAAGCACTATGAACCAATTCAACATAATTAAGATTTATACAGTTTTCACACAACAGTAGGATACAAATTCTATTCAAGTTTCCATAAACTATAAACCAGGAGACACTGGAACACATCCAAGGACATGAAACAAGGTGCAAAAATTTCATGGTCTAAAGGTATTGAAATCATAGAGTCTGTTCTCTTATCTCTGTGAAATTATGTTAGAAGTCATTATCAAAAGATATTTGAAAATAACCCACATATTTTCAAGTGCAATGTGACATTTACCAAGAGAGATCTTTGACTTACCCCTTGAAAGCCTCAAGAAGGTTAAAAGACACGAGTTAAGGTTTTGACATAGACTATATCAAAACTATATCAAGACTGTATGAGAAGAACTGACTTATTGGAAAAGACCCTGAGGCTGGGAAAGATTGAAGGTAGGAGGAGAAGGGAACAAAAGGGGATGAAATGGTTGGATGGCATCACCGACTCGATGGACATGAGTTTGAGTAAGCTGTGGGAGTTGGTGATGGCCAGGGACGCCTGGCGTGCTGCAATCCATGGGGTCGCAAAGAGTCAGATACGACCGAGACTGAGCTGAATAGACAGACTAGGGTTTGAACCGTGGTTGTGTCACTTAGCTGTGAGATCTTGAGCCACTTACCTAGTATATTTGAGCCTGAAGAAATAGCTAACAACTTCAGTGGCAGGGTTGCCACTGTTGAAGCAGTGGCAGGGCTGTGAAAATCATAGCCACTCACATCGGTGCAAAAACTACCAGCCCTAGTCACATAGATATTATCATGGGAGAGACGGGGTGCATACCACCCAGCCTCATCAACAAGTGTATTTCCTTTCTGACTTGCCTTGATAACCTACCATAAACCCAACATCTTCATATGTATCTAACATCTGGGGAATACCTGATGTGTCTTTAGGACATTCCACTTCTTCCATCATAATGCAAATTTCTTACCTGCCAGGAAACTTGTAGCCATATTTTTCAAAATCAGCTCTAGACACTCTCCTTTTTGGTACATGTCCCTTTCCTTCTAATTTTTGTTACATTGATCATATACTGTTTTCATCCTAGTACTCTTTTATAAATTTTTGATATAATTTAAAAGTAAAAAGATCAGAACAGTTGCAAAAATAAAACAATTAGCATCCAAATGTTATTCACTTATTTTTTCCAGTTCTTAATATTTTATCCTACTTAAAAAATCTCTCATATACTTATTATTATTTTTTAAACCATTTTAGAATGACCTGCAGATATCATGCTCCTTCATCCCTAAATATTTCAGCATTCATTTCCTAAGATCAAGGAAAAGCCGTAGGCCACTACAATATAATTATAAAAATCAAGTAACTTGACATGCACACAGGACTATTATTATAGCCTAAAGTCAAATCTTGCTAATTCTCCTAACTGTACCATTTATAGCTCCCCACCCCCACCACCATCTTGGTTTGGATCCAAGACCATGCCTCTCTCTTGCTCCTGTATGTCTGCTCACCTCTAATTTAGAGCAACTCCTCAGTCTTTGCTTTGTCTTTCATAATTGTGTTAGACTGGGTTCTCCCAGCAACAATGCTGAGACAGGGATTCACATGCAAGTAGATATTTGGGAAATGATTTTAGGAAGTATGATTGTGAATTGGGAAGTGCTACAAGGCTGGGACTCCAGTACTCTTGCCTGGAAAATACCATGGATGGAGGAGCTTGGTAAGCTGCAGTCCATGGGGCAGCGAAGAGTCGGACACGACTGAGCAACTTCACTTTCACTTTTCACTTTCATGCATTGGAGGAGGAAATGGCAACCCACTCCAGTCTTCTTGCCCAGTGCATCCCAGGGATGGGGGAGCCTGGTGGGCTGCCGTCTATGGGGTCGCACAGAGTCGGACACGACTGAAGTGACTTAGCAGCAGCACAAGGCTGAGAAGGAAGCCACCATATGTGTGTGTCATCATGCAAGTAACCAGTGTGAGCAGCGGAGGCTCAAATTCCAATGCAGAGCTCTGGGAGGCAGTGTAGAAAGGGCTTCCAAGTTATTCCATCCTAGGCAAGAAGGCATATGTCCCACTAGTAGTGATAGTACCTTGGTTAAAGTGGTATCTATCAGATTTCTCCACATAAAAAGATCTCTTCTCCTTTTCCAATAAATAGATAATCCCTGAGAATTATCGTAGCTGGAGACTGTCCTAGCTTCCATCTGTCATTGGATAAAGACTGCTCCGGGGAGTTGGCATCCCCAGTCCTTCCAACCTGCCTCCTGTGTGTGCGGATGCTGAGTCACTCAGTCGTGTCCGATCTTTGCATGCAATCCCATGGACTATAGCCTGCCAGGCTCCTCTGTCCCTGCAAGAATACTAGAGTGGGTTGCCATTTCCTCCTCCAGGGGGTCTTCTCAACCCAGCGACTGAACCTGCATCTCCTGCATTGGCAGGCAGATTTCTCTACCACTGAGCCACCTGGGAAGCCACCAGGCTGCCTCCTGCAGGGTTCCTATAGTCCAGCCTGCCTCCTGCAAGGACTATAACGGAGTGCTGAGGACATGCGTGTCTGGGGGCATGAGAGCATCTGCTGCAATTACACTGATGCTATTGAAGAGCGCAGGCCAGTTGTTTTGTAGAATGTCCATCAGTTAGGCTTGGTCTTCTTATTTATTTTTTCTTGTTTGGATTCAAGTGTCCCCTCAGGACATTGTATTAGAAGGCGTACTGTGTAGTAAAGTGGTGTCTATTAGATTTCTCCACATAAAAGGATCTGTTTTCCTTTCCCAATAAATAGATAATCTCTGAGAAATATTTGGAGACTCTATTCTGTTCTCCAATAAGCTCCTACAGAGTATTATTAACATGTGTGGGTTCTCAGTCACTTCAGTTGTGTCTGACTCTTTGCGACCCCTTGGACTGTAGCCCACCAAGCTCCTTTGTCCTTGAAGGATTCTCCAGGCTAACATATGTGGTGGTATATCAAATATGGCCCCCAAAGTCTTTGAGACTCTTCCCGTTGGGAGATAGGGGTCTGCATTCTTCTGCCGTGAACTAGATGAGGCTGAGATTAGCTCTGGCCAGCAGAGTAGAAGGGGGAGGGTGATGCTGTGTCACCTTGAAGCTATCTCTTTAACAGTCACACAGCATCTGCCTTATCCTCATGGGATGTTGGCCTTGGGAAAATCAAGGCAGCCTGTAGGAAGTCTGGCCAACCTGACATTTCCATGTTGGAGAGGCTACGAGCAGACACTCTGGTCGATAGCCCAGCCAAGCTGGCAGCCAGCAGCCAGCACTAGTTGCCACCATGCACGTGACTTACCTTGGGCATTCCAGCCCAGCTGAACCCCAGATATGGCTGAAACTCCATCTGATGTCTGCCTGGGATCACACAAATGACTGTAAGTGAAGACTGCTCACACACGTGCATCTCAAATTCCTAATCCGCAAAATAAGCAGGTTATGGAAGCCCCTGGAATTTGGGATAATGGTTAGGCAGTCACAGTAACTGAAAAAAACATCCACTGATGATTCATGCCTGAGTCAATTAGTATACTGGTGGCCGCTAAAAGAAAACTTGAATTCTATTATTCTTTATTACTTTTGCTGGGTATATTCCCCTTACTGCCAGCTTTCTCAAATCCTTTTAGGAACTGCTTCTTATCATATTATTTCTCCAGGAAAAATAAAAGGCCCTCTGGGCTAAGACCAAAACAGAAAATGAGAATCTATTTCTTATTAATCGCTAACAAATAGTCCAGGGGCTACAATGTCAGTCTCTGACAATGAAATGACATTTTTGTCCTTCCCTTTGCTAAGAATTAATTGTAGATATGCATCAGAAAACATAAAATATCCTAGAACTGCAATTTTTTTCTGATCATGCCATACTTACTTTGTCATATCAAATTTATGTCATATTCTCCATTGAAAGAAGTTCCTTATAAAGGGTACTTTCAAAGTGCACCGACCATAAAGAAAGAATGAAACAGCTTGTCTTCTCCTCTGCCCACTGCCCCCACTGTGCGTCTGCTGACCTAAGACCCACCCTGGGGCTGCTAGACACAGCCTGACCGTGTCCTTTTCATAATGTGCCTCTGACTGTCTTTAGATGGGGCCGGCACATGAAAGTGACCCCACATTATGCTCCTTCAGTGAATTAGGTGGGAGGATGTGTGAAGATAATAAAAGAGAAGGATTGGGCTTTCAAAATCTTTTAGGGACATGAGTGAAAATAATAAATCTGGGTCTTATTTTTAGCCGGTGGGTTAGAATCACTAAAGAACCTCAAGGGGGTAGATATTCATCAGCCAAAAGAGGAGCATGAATATTATTTGGAGCAAACTAATAGCATCTTCAGGCTGTTCACGTGCAAAAACCCGGCTTCTGTGGGGAGGAGAGTTTTGCACCTTTCATTGCAGATCTAAAAACCTGTGATGTGCTTGTCTCGTAAAAGGAGCCAGGCAGGGGCAGTTAGGAAATGGAAGACACTGATTCTTGGCCTCAAGGAATTTTCCATTTATTTGGCGGGGGGGGGGGGGGGGGGACAAGACATACACAGAAGTACTGCATCTTTTATCCACTCTCTCTCCACTTCCCTCCCCTTCACACCAGGGTTAAGAGTTCAAGCTTAGAAGCTATGTGACCTTGAGCAAGTTACTTGCCCTTCTTAGACCTCAGTCTCTTCATCAGTAAAATGGGAATAAGACTTGTGCCTCCCTCATCATGCTGGTTCAAAGGCCAAAGGAGATGCCTAAAGGGATTGCCCGGTGTTTGAATGCCTCGTGGTAAGTGCTCCGCGAAGGTGGCCTCTTTATCAACTTCCTGCTCATCTGTCGGGCTTGCTTCTCCCTCTGTGCGGACGTCGGCATGCAGGTCCTGGAGCTGAGTGCCTGGGTTCCAATCTGCCTCTAGGGCTAGTGCTGTGGCCCAGGGCAATCTGCTCACATTTGCCCTGCCTCAGTTATCTTGTCCATACAGTGCTGTGATCACAGCGCTATCGCAGGGGGGAGTTAAAAGGGTTAATTGAGTTCCTGCCTGTCAAACACCCACAACAGCCTGCATCACAGCATTGAATCAAGGTGTAGGTATTGATATTTCTCTTTTCCTTTAATTAGTTGCGTGTGTTAGTCACTCGGTCGTGTACGACTCTGCGACCCTTGGACACCTTGGACAAGGCTGCTCTCTCTGTGGAGTTCTCCAGGCAAGAATGCTGGAGTGGGTAGCCATTCCCGTCTCCAAGGGATCTTCCCAACCCAGGTATTGAACCCAGGTCACCTGAATTACAGGCAGATTCTTTACCATCTGAACCACCAGGTTAATTAATTAATTTTTTATCATTTTTGCAACATATAGGTTCCAGGGGTGTTAAAGGGGTAATCTCATGTATTCTCAAGCTTGACTGAAGGAGGGTTTCTGGTGGTTTTCTGATAAGGCAGGTGGTAAAATGGGGTATCACAGAGCATCCTCAGTGGCTGGGTATTCAGTAAACAGAAATTCTCTTAGAAATTCTCTAGGACAAGACAAGCTGCTTCTGGAGATGAACTGCCTCCAAACCAGAGTGCCCACATTCCTGAGGGCTTCATAGAATTGGTTACAGCCTTGGTCCCCATGTTTTCACATGACCACTCTCATGTCCCCTTCTCATCCTGGAGTGGGGGAAATGGGAGAAGGCAGATGATGTGGGAGAGAGAAGAGAAGGTCTTAGGCAGCTGCCCAAGAGAAACACAAGGTGAATCACCGATGTGAGTCACAGGTACCATTTTTCACTTTCTAGGAGCCACGTTAAACATGGGAAAAAGCAACAGATTAAATTAATTTTCATAATGCATTTTATTTAACCCAGTAAACCCAAAATACTCTCAAATGAGATTGTAATAATATAAAAATTACTAAATAGATATTTTGCATTCACTTTTTCATACTATTTTTGAAATCCAATATATATTCTGTTGTTGTTCAGTTGCTAAGTCTTGTCCAACTCTTTGCAGCTCCATGAACTGCAGCAGTCCAGGCTTTCCTGTTCTTCACCATCTCCTGAAGTTTGCTCAAACTTATGTCCACTGAGTTGTGATACCATCCACCCATCTCATCCTCTATCACCCCCTTCTCCTCCTGCCCTCAATCTTTCCCAGCATCAGGGTCTTTCCCAATGAGTCAACTCTTTGCATCAGGTGGCCAAAGTATTAGAGCTTCAGCTACAGCATCAGTCCTTCCAATGAATATTTATCATTGATTTCCTTTAGGATTGACCAGTTTGATCTCCTCGCTGTCCAAGTGACTCTCAAGAGTCTTCTCCAGCACAACAATTTGAAAACATCGATTCTTTGGTGCTCAGCCTTCTTTATGGTCCACCTCTCACATTTGTACATAACCACCGTACACGACTACTGGGAAAACCATGGCATTGACATATATATTTTGTACTTAGAGCAAATCTGCACAGCTTGTCTTCCCTGTCTGTTTCCTGCTCTCCCAGGATAAGGCTCTGGAGGGCTGGGGCTGCATGCACCTATGTTTGGCACATAGCCAGTCCTTGATGAATGTTGTTGAATGCATAACTGGTTACAAAGATATAAGTCTACCAGATCCCAGAAACAAACCAACAAAAAAAGTTGGTTTTTATAAAGTCCACGTTCTTTACAGTAGTAATGACAACTAACAATGTCCTAGCTCTTACTTTGTGTCAGGCACTATGTGGGTGTGTTACATGGTTTGTTTAACCACCACAACGAGCTTAGGAGGTAGGTCTCTTATGATCTCTATTCTAAAGATGAAACCTGAAGCAAAGAAGGGCAAAGTTAGATCCTCAGGCTTGCACACCTGATGAGAGGGAGAGCTGAGGCTTAAACCATGCAGTCTGCTGCTGGAACCTCAGTTTTTAATGACTGCATTAAACTGCCTGCTAGAATAACCACAAGAGGGAAATTTTCAGCCGGATGTATCAACCATGGGGAAGGCATGTCTTCAAACTTGTCCAGAAGTTTCTCTTTTTCATTCTTTTGAATGTTTTCCTGATTTGCAGTTGCAGGAATCATGAAATTTTCTCCACATTCTCTCTCTTAAGTCCATCAGTCTTCTCAGATGTCCCAGGTAGTGTTGTTCTCCTCTGGCTACCCACAGCACCTTGCTTATAATATGCATTTTAGTTTAAGCCTGTATCTAGATAATTATTTCTTTTCCCATCACACCCAGATATCTGGGTGACAGGCATCATACGCCCTGAAGTGTGTGCTCCTCCCGTTGAGGGTCAGGAATTTCATGCTTCTGTGTTTTCAGCACCACAGACAGTGTCCAACACGTTAAAAAAGCTGCCAAGATGTGTACTGAATGGCTTTTTAAATTGATAACCAGGGTTGTTTTATGAGAAGATGTAAGTCCACTAATGTCTTATGATTTCTGGAGTGCTGAATGAGTTTGTCCTTGATCATCTTTCCTCCTAGAACCACCATGCCAGAAACACCATTGTTATTGAGGCATCCTCCTGAAATAAGCATTTCTTTCTCCAGGTATCCTTGGTAAAACAAAATATATTTGTGGGAAGAGTAGTGTCTTAAATCTCTAAAACATTTGTGTGACTTAGAGATGTGCATAGAATCTATGCCCAGAGTTCTGGGGACACCAGGAGAAAGGACGGGGAGCTAGGAAGGGAGGGAGGTGTTGCTAAAGCATGCTTCCCTTGATTTCCAATTTTGTCAGAAGCCAGCCTCCATATATATCCTTTTAGCACTTCTAAGTAGCAGCACAAGTCTTCCAGATGGCTGTGGAATTACTTGTAAGGCAGCCTGCAGATTATTCTTGAAAAAAAGAAAGTTCTCATTAAAAGTGAATGAAAGGGTGAATTTTCAGCATGTTGGTTTGAAACTCTAAGAATGTTTAAGTGAATTAGACTTATGTGAAATGAGGCACACTCAAAGCCCTTTAAAGCTCTGAAAGTTGGTCAGCGAGCTTCTCACTGATAGTGCATTCCTGTTCAGTGTGGGCACTGCTGTGGGTACCAGGGTGGCGGTAATGAAGGAGACAGGGTCTCTGTTCCCTGAATTTGCAATCGCATCCACAGACCACTAGCATGTCTTTGTAGGAAATGATTAGGATCCATCAAGAAGTTTCAGTATTTTAAAATCCTAACCTATGTCTTCTTACGTTTAGCCCTAATCATGTACAGGAAAATGGAACTACCATCTCTTAGTTGCGTGGAATCAGATTATCTCTGTGTTCCAACATGGCATATTTCATTGGAAGACATCTCATTGTTGCATAAGATATAGGCCGGTTGCAGAAACTGACAGAGAGAGCTATATCTGGCCCAGCTTGAGATGAGGCAAGACACAGGTTCTCTCGGTGCTGACAGTGGTGTGCAGCTCAGATGGAAGATGCTGTGTGTGTGTTTTTCTAAGAGATAACCTAGTAAAATATCTAGTAGGATAACCATCACCTGTATCACCTGCACCCCTCAGCTACCCTGCAGGTCACCTGCAGATAGTCCCCTCCACACCTTATAAATCCCTCTGGCTATGGCAGGATGCTCTGCCTATGTGCAGGGCAGGCCACAAGGGCCAGAGCTTAGAGCCCGGGCGCGGTCCTCAAGAAGTAATGGAGGACATTGGGTAAGTTCAGATCTGGCTTCCTTGCCTTTGTGGGAGCCCACTTTTGAGCTGTATTCAGTCTTCCAGAGGGTCCCCTGTGGGGTTGAGTCCTAGTTGCCCAGGGTGGTGATTTCTCATTGACACTAGTTTCATTGAATTCTCCCCCATCACTGTTTCACTTCCACACTTTTGCATCATACTTCCTGGAATCTTCTTCCAAATAAGGTTCCTGGACCAAATTCCTAATTTATGGTTTGCTTCTGGAGGAGTGAGAAATGCCAAGGAGGTAGAGAAATGCCTATGGCAGAGCAGATCTGGGAAGGCTATTGGTAAAGGTGACTTCGAAGGTGACACTTTGTTAGAAAACTGACAAAGGGCCAAAGCCACTGGTGGTCCTGGGATAAAAAACCTCACATTTGAACACAAGGATGCAGCACCCAGGCACTCTTGGTAGAAGATGAGCCTCAGGATCACCATCTGCACCTCCCATCCGGACCACTTGGGGCACTCTGCAAGCAATGTGGCCAATTTTCCTGAACTTCAAACCTGTTTCCTATGCCACTGTCCTGTTTCCTCTCCTCTTCACATGACATGGATATAAGACAAGGAATCGTCAGCTCTTGCTGCTGCTGCTGCTAAGTCGCTTCAGTCATGTCCGACTCAGTGCGACCCCATAGACGGCAGCCCACCAGACTCCGCCACCCCTCAGCTCTTACTCACCATTATATTCTCAGGGCATTGTATAGCACATGGCACCTAGTAATATTGATTGTTGTTGTTTAGTCGCTAAGCCATATCGAACTCTTCTGAGATATTATGGACTCTAGCCTGCCAGGCCCCTTTGTCCATGGGATTTCCCAGGCAAGAATACTGGAATAGGTTACCATTTCCTTCTCCAGGGAATCTTCCCTACTTAGGTATCAAACCTGCATCTCCTGCACTGGCAGATGAATTCTTTACCACTGAGCCACCAGGCACGTAGTAAGTGCTCAATGATTATTTGTTGTTTGATTAGATATTTACCCTTCCTCATTCATGAAGCATCAAATTCCCTACAGAAGACATTTCACTTGCACCCCTCCCCACCCCCATCCCCTACCCCCAGCCACCTCCATTACGGTTTTGGTCAGAGGTGCGATAAATCATGTGTCTAAACCATTTAGACATTTCCTTCAGCCTGGGGCTTCTCAAAATGTAAAGCATTTAAGATTCAGCTAGAGAGTTTGTTGGGATTCCCAGGTGACTCAGTGATAAAGAATCCACCTGCTAATGTAGAGATGCAGGTTTGATCGCCAGACTGAAAAGATCTTCTGGAGGAGGAAACAGCAACCCATTCCAGGATTCTAGTCTGGAAAATCCCATGGACAGAGGATCCTGGTAGGCTCTAGTCTGTGGGGTCGCAAAGAGTCCAACATGACGGAGTGACTGAGCACAAAGCAAGAGTTTGTTATAACATAAGCTTCTGGGACCCCAGCCAAGAGATTCTGATTCTGGTGTGGGGCTTGATTTGCATTTCTAATAAACTCCCAAGGGATGCTAGGGACCACACAGTGAGTATCACTGCTCTAGGTTACTGTCCTGACCTCAGCTCTCAATCTGCTATGAAGGGGAAATTCACTACTCAGAACCATTCACGGGCCTGAGAGGAGTCTTCTGTCCCCACCAGCTGTGACAGAGCCTTCCTACACCCCAGTGCAGATGTCTGATCCCAGTAGAAGGACCGAGTAGATTTTGATGGGCAGAAATGTGCTTTGATTGGTTTCAAAGTCTAGTTGTTCTATAATTATATTTATTTGCTAGGACTGCCGTAACAAAATACCACAGACTGTTATATTTGACTTTTCTGAAGTTCAATTCTGGTGTCATCTTAACATCAGCTGACATGTGAAAAGTATGTTTTCTTTTTCAAGGTTCTTTCCTCATTGAATCCCCATATTATTTCTGGATGGCAGTAAGGTTGTTTCGTCTGAGTAAGGAAGTAGCTGTAAGTGCTAGGGATTTTATAGGTGCTCGAGTTCTGTTTTGGAAAATAATTTAAAAAATAATAAAATTATGGTGAACCCCATTGTCTATACACAATGTTGGTGAGGTTGGTAGAGCAGTTGGCATGATTGAAACAGAGAAATGAAGTGATTTGCTCAAGATCACATGATGAATAAATGACAAAGTTGTGGACAAATACACTCTGCTGATTCCATATACATAGAGTTCTCTTCTAAGAACAAGGGAACCTGGGGAGTCAAGGGGATGACATATAATACTTCTCTTAACCTCTTTTGTGGGAATAAGACATTTTGTGAAACAAGAGAATTCTCAGAAAACTCAAGGACTGTTATCTAGTTGGTCAGTGAGTTGCCTGGCCATTTGGAAAAAGAAAGTGGATGGACTTGTGCCCTGGGAACTTTCCTACTGTTCTTGGAAGTTCTGATGGCGTCTGTCTGATGGGGCAGATATAATGCATGAAAGTAATCATCAGTGTTCCCTCTGAATAGCCCAATTATTTCACTGCTCCTCTGTTGAATATAAATCAGTAATACACATGGAAGGAAAGAAGAAGAGGTCAGCTAAGCAGCCTGTTGAACAGCCCACAAACAGAAAAACAGAAGTTCATGAGAGATTTCCAAAAATGGAATAAATAAAACTCTTTACTCAAGTTAACAAAACAGTTATTTCATCAGCGCTTAAGTTAATAAAAGTAATTTCATAGGTTTTAAAGCTTGGTGAGGGTTTTTGTTTTCTTCTGAATGCCATTGATTTTGAAATGTCAGTTTATTGTAGTTTTTCTTTTTTTCCCGGGTATTTTATAAGTAACATTGTGGCTATCTTAGTGAAACTATGTAAACACAAAATCAACAAAGGAAAAAATATATCTTACAATTTACAGCAAATCAAACTGTCTTTGTTTGTGTTCCCCATTAGTTTTCACATTGGCATACATCCATCATGTTTACATTCTTGTAGTTCCAATAGTGGTAATTTTATAGTAAAATTCCTTAGAATACAAGCCCTTGAAGAGAGGTTTGATAATAGACACAACCATGGTCACACCAGAATATTCAGTGATTCAATGAATTATACTGCAGGACTTGTACCATTAATCTGTGTGCATGGTTATTCTCTCTAGGATGGGAGATGTTGGGTGTAGAAACCAATGACAGCTCAAAATGCAAGTGCAGTAGGTAATAATGGTGATTGTTAATAGTGTAGTCATTACATTTGCTGCCATTTGCTGAGTTATAAAATGAGCTATGTACCCTACATTATCTTATTAAACCCTCCCAACAGCTTACTATTAAAGTGATACTGGTATTCATATTGTTGACATTTTTACAGATGAGGAAATTGAAGTTCACCAGTGTTAAGTAACTTTTTTAAGGTTATTTGCTTAACAAGTTTTGAGATCAGGAATTGAGGAAGGTCAGTCTGACCCAAACCCCAGTTCTTGTCTAATAATCTGCCTCAACTTAAGTCAACACAGCTGGTGTTCTCAGGTCAAATTCTTCCGTCCACTTAAATAATTCAATATTGAGCTGTTGATCACCTGATAGGAGCCAGTCAGTCCCTGGGTAATTATGACCCCGTCTGCCTAGAGCTGTCACTTCTTATTATTCTCATAGTAAATTGGTCACTGACATCTTTCTATGACGGTTCCCTTTTCTCATGAATTACCGTCCGCTGCCCTCACTGTGGGTGGAGAGGCTTTGGAGTAGCAAAGGAGGACCATTTGAATACTGAGTGTCCCTGGAGGGCTAGAGATTCTGATGCAATTTAAAGATATTCTAAGTTAATTGGGGAAAAAAAGAAGGAAACAAATAATAACAACAATCCAACTTGGGAAACTGGAAGCCTGCTTGGGCTCAGGGCTGTAGTTACATGGTGAATAGCTGTGGGCCTCAATCTCTTTATCTTTCTCTGAAGCCTAAATTTCCTTGCCTTTAGAATGAAGATAATACTTACACTTACCTTAAGTATTAATGTGGGGATTAAATTATATATTTAATGTCGAGAGGTGGCAACGTCAAGTCAGTCTTCCCTCTATTTCAGAGGTCAACAAATTGCAGCCCAAGGCCCAAATCCATCCTGCCCACTGTTTTGGTAAATAAAGTTTTATTGGAACACAGATACATCATTCACTGAGAACTGTCCATGGTTGTTTCTCTCTGCGATGGCAGATTTGAGCTGTTGCGACAGAGACCAAGAGTCCCACAAAGCCAAAAATATTTACTGTCTGATCCTTTACAGAAAAAGATTGCCAATCTCTATTCCATATGTTCAGATTTTGTCAACTAATTTACAAAGACTGGTTTCTTATAGAACCAATAACACAAGTAGAGTCATATATTTTGAGATAAGCTATTCTGAATTGTTTCAACCCTAGTCAATTTGTTTAACAGAGTCACAATTTAAAGCTTAACTCTTTACTTAGCACTGGAGATTTGGACCAGCAAAGGAGGATGGATGCATTGTGGTCTAATGGCAAAACTGAAGGGCTTCTGAAGTAGACCAAACTGACTGAAAAAATCCAGACTCTCTCTTATTACCCATGTGACTTTGTGAGACTCTCTAACCTCTCTGAGCCATTGTGTTGTCCTCTGGAAACATGGGTAATATAGTCTTAAGGGTTGTTGCAATCTTACGGATTTATGTAAGAACCTAGAACAGTGCCTAGAACATAGTAGGCATCTGGTAAGTGGTGACTGTGATTACTGTGATTATTCTTCCTATCTTAGAGTGAGTGAAGATTTTGAGAAGTTGTATGAAACTACTTAGCCCTTAAGGAAAGCGTCAAGGGGAATAAGAAATAGCTGACTATAGACAAGAGAAAAGAGATGAGGAACAACCCGAGGAGTGAAGATGAAGAGACCTCTTCTCTTGAACAGTGAGGCTTTTGAAATGATGACTTGAGAAACACAGGAGCCTTCAGTGAGCTCGCCTGGCCACACAAGGTACATCACAGAGGATGATCTGGGAGCATGAGTTCCCATTCATGTCAGTGTGGTTAAGAGGAAAGGGGGGTACTTTTGCATTTAAATTCACCTCTGCTTTTGAAAATTAACAATTAAAAAAAATATATTTTTGTCTATTTATTTGGCTGCTCCTGCTCTAAGTTGTGGCACGCTGGATCTTTTCATTGCAGCATGTGAACTCTTGTTTCTGCATGTGGGACCTACTTCCCTGACTAGGGATTGAACCCAGGCCTCCTGCATTGGGAACTCAGAGTCTTGGCCACCGGGCCACCAGGGAAGTTCTAACTGTCTTTTTAAAAGAGTTGCTTTTTGCTCCTGTGATCTGGCATGATGAGCTGTGAGATCACAAGGAGACTGTTGCTTCTAGATTCTGGTTTTGCTAGTCCATTCCACATACATTTAGTGAGTAACTTCCATGAGACAGGCACTTTGCTAGGCACCTGACAAATAGCAGTGCGAGGTTTTCATGATCTTTGTGTTTATGGAGTGGACATTCCCGTGGGTAACACACATCAAAGAGTCATTAAAAGTGACGGGTGGACTGAAGGAGCAGATTGAAGGACATATGCAACAGCAGAGGGAAGCCTTCAAGAAGCTAAGTTGAAAGAAACCTTCATCAAGAGAAAATGTACGTGGAGGAGCATATAACTGTCCTTTTATTGTCAAGATTTGGAAAGAGATATATTTTCAAAGGCTTCATCTCTTCAGCCTGAAATGTTCCAGTCTGTCCAATTTACATAACAAGGTGTGTTATACAATATATCACAAAACATATATTAATTGAAAAGGTTAGTGTTGAAAAGGATTAATTTCTTCTTCCCTAGCAACACAGACCTAATTAAATCTTTCCAGAAGCAGATGGACAATTCCACCCTCCAAATCGAGATATTTATGTAAATATCAGTCAGCTAATTGATGCTTAGCTGAATCAAAGGAAGGTAAACAAGGCGCTTTCTTGGTGTCAACAGTTGTGAGTTTGATTTACTGCATTAATGACTTCCTGGAATGAGCTATTATGGAGTAAAAGAGATTCTGGGATCTAATTTATTTTCTTGATTATTAGAGTCACGTGAGAATGAGCCCTGTTTACAGGAAGTATTCATGTTAGAAGACGAGAACTTGGCACAGGGCCCCTCGATCCAGAGGCCAGAGCCCCTATTGAGGAGTGGTGGTTCTGCATGGACATTCAATGATGTGCTGAAGAGCAGGGTTAAACAGGGGGAGCTCCCATCATTAAATAACTCCAGTGAGTCAAAGCCACGTGGGCTGGGGAGGAGGCTGGACTAAGATCTCAGAGCTCTAGGTCCCGTGCTTGCCTCTTCCGCCGTTGGCTGTATGATTTTGGTGGGTCACGGCTTCTCTCCTTTTTGTCGTCTCAAATAAATGGAAGGACTCGCACCTGCTGGCTCATGCTCAGGACTGTAGATTTGGAAGGTGATAAGAGAGTAGGTAGGAAGTGCACTGTGAGAGACAGATGACCAAGTAGAAGTTATTACTATTATTATTATCTGGGTATTAATATTAGTACTTGATTGCATCATGTCTTCGTCGGGTCCTGCCAGCCTGCAGGTGAAATGGTCATGTTTTCCCTCCATTCTCATTGGCCACCTTTTAGATCCTTAAAATTTCCCCTTCTTCAGATCTGAAATTTTCTTCTTCCTACTCTATGCATGCCTAGCCCCTTTTCATTAATACAGGATTCACCTAAAATGTTCTCTTAGGAAGTTCTTCATTCAATCTAAATAGGTGTTCCTCCCTATTTTTACTTCGTTACCACACCTTATAATGTGGCATCATTTATTTGTGATAAGCTACTATCTCTTTGTCTTCTTGGTTAATGTCTCTCTCTCCTATTAGTCTGTACATTTATTTCTACACTTCCCTCCTTACTTCCTTCTCCCCAGTCACCACACAGCTGGGGGGTTTGTACTCTGAGGTGGCCAGTTTTGCTTGGCATCCTCTGGGGGCTGACTAAATCCTGTTCCTTTCTTTGTTCCTTCCTGTGTGCTGGACGAAGAAATTGTGTAGGATAGCAGCTAAGAGCATGCAATGTTGAGGAAGAGTCCTCAAATATCTCTTTGTTTCCTCGAGCGTAGAAATAAAAGGAACATCTTCTTTATTGGACTGCACGAATGCTTAGGCTTCCCAGTTGGCGCTAGTGGTAAAGAGCCCACCTGCCAATCCAGGAGACAGAAGAGATATGGGTTCTGTCCTTGGGTCGGGAAGGTCCCTTGGAGTGGGGCACGGCAACTCACTTCAGTATTCTTGCCTGGAGAATCCCATGGACTGAGGAGCCTGGTAGGGTACAGTCCAATGGATTGTAAAGAGTAGAACATGACTGAAGTGACTTAGCATGCAGCATGCATGCAAGCATGCTTAGAATAGCATCAGGCATATGATAAGCAATCAGTAAACATTAAGCATTATTATGATTGTTGCTGTGATGATTTCTCTGTTTAAGGAGAGACCAGGCTCCACACATGACTCATTCTTCATTCCTGTGGAGCCTTCCATGCTGGGCTCCTGTCCCCTCCCCCACAGTTCAGCCAGCTGCCTTTTGCTTTTTTTAAGACTGTCCTAGACCTGGATGGGATCCACAACACCCATTTGGGACTCTGTTTTAAAGTGGAATTGACAATCTCTCAGGCGGCAGGTGTATTTGTTAAACAGACTGGAGCTGTCTAGCATCAAATTGAGATAAAATCACTATGTTCCTGGGAACCCGGTTTGCTACATCTGTTCTTCTCTGCCCAGGAACACCCATCCCTCCAATTTTCTGCCATCATTTTTGTGTTTCTCCCAGTAGACCAACTCCCTCTCCTTCATTGGCCTTCTCTGCCTCCAATCTACCTGAAAAGGCTGCAGAGAGACAGGCCAGCACTTTATTCTTCATCTCCATCCTTGACATTCAGAGGGAGCCAGGGAGAATTCTGCAAAGTGCTGTTCCTGGCCTGATGTCACTGTGGTTGTGCTGGTGTTGGGGAGGCCCAATTGAGGCCACCTGCTACTGTCCAGGGAGGGGATAACATGCTTCATGTCACTTTGTTTAGCCACTAAGTCATGTCCGACTCTTTTGCGTCTCCGTGGACTGTATCTTCCAGGCTTCCCTGTCTATGGGATTCTCCAGGCAAGAATACCAGAGTGAGTTGCTATTTCCTTCCCCAGGGGACCTTCCCAAGCCAGAGACTGAACGCTTGTCTGCTGCATTGGCGGGTGGGTTCTTTACCACTGAGCCACCAGGGAAACCCAATGTGCTTCCAAGTGAATGCCAGTTCTAATTGTCACCACTTCTGGGCTGAAGATGAGGAGACTAAGGCCCAGGGAAGAAGTTATACCCCCAGTGCCCGTTTCCAGTACCTTGATGTCAGAACCAAATTGACTGGGCTTAGTTTTCTATCTGTCTGCCGCAGGACACAGCTCAGTCATTGGCAAGTTCCCGGAGACTGGATGGAGGGAGCCTACTGCTCTGATATGGGTTCAGAGGTGCCAGTCTGTCACCCAGGTGACCTTAGGAAAACCATGGAACTCCTGTTTCCCTATTTTGTAAACTACAACTTGTGTTGAGAGTCATTTTCTAGGGATGCTGTAACAAAATACCACAAATTCGGTGGGTGAAAACAACAGAAATGGATTTTTTCACAGTGCTGGAAGGGAGAAGTCCGAGGTCCATGTGTTGGCTGGGCTGATCCCTTCTGGATGTTCTGGGGGACAATCCCGTCCCCTCCTTTCATTCGGTTTCTGATGGACACTGTCACTCATTGACTGCCTTGGCTTGTGGCAGCCGACCTCCAGTCTTCACCTCCATCTCCGCATGACTCTCTCCCCGTGAGTATTTCCAGGTCCAAATTTCTTTCTTCTGATGACACCAGTCATTTCATTAACACCTACCCATATCTGGTATGAACTCATTTTAGCTTGATGACATCGGCAAAAGCCCTATTTCCAAATAAATTCACAGTCACAAGTACTGGCTGTTAGGAATGAAGCATATTTTTATGGGACGGAGTTCAGCCCATAGCAGGATTATAATCAACAATGATAACCATGACGCCTATTACTTAGTAACTGCGTTTACATGCAGGGATCTGATATTTACACGTGTTGCCTCTTTTACTTCTCATACAGGTTGTATCATCACTTCTGCTTTAAGTTGAGGAAACAAAGGCTTTGTGACCTTATGTCACTTGCTCAAGGTCCCACAGACAGACGGCAGAGCTGGGGTACACATGCAGACAGACTGTGGTGCTTACAGTCTTAAGTTCTGTAACACTTGGGAAGCAGCATCTCCCTTGTAGTGTGGGTGATGTGAGATGATGCATGTGAGATTTAAAGTTTAATGTCTGACACGAGGCAACTGCTCTGCATATGAGTTGCATTCCCAGGCAATCTGTGTTTCTTAGCGGCTCTGCCCGTCCCTGTTTCCACACCCTCACCAGGTCGCCCCCTCTCCTCCTCCATCTTCTTTAAGCTCTCATCGTACCCTTGACCTTTCTACTTGAACATCAGACAGGCATCTCAAACCTGTGTGTTCATAACAGACTTATGGATTCTTCTCTCCAGGTCTTCACCCCACTCCCAGCCTTCCTCACTTTATAATCGGCACTGCCATCCACAGTTACCCAGCCTACACACTTCAAGGGCTTCCCTCACAGCTAGTCGGTAAAGCATCTGCCTGCAATGCTGGAGATCCAGTTTCGATTTCTGGGTTGGGAAGATCCCCTGGAGAAGGAAATGGCAGCCCACTGCAGTATTCTTGCCTGGAAAATCCCATGGACAGAGGAGCCTGGTGGGCTACAGTCCACGGGGTTGCAAGAGTTGGACACGACTGAGCAACTAAACCAGCACCCCTCACACTTCAGAGTTAGGATGGCTCCCTTTCACACACGCCTGTTCTCTTCCATGAGTAAATCCTGTCCATCATACCATGTTCAGCTCAACAACTCCTGTATAAGCCACTTCATTTCCCATCTTGACAAAAAGCAAGAGGTCTAACTGGTCTCCCTGCCTCCAGCCTAGTTCCTCTGCAGTCCATTCCCCACCCAGGGGGTGAGCAAGTGATCTCGTTAAAGATAATTCAGATAATGCCAGCATTTCTGTAAAACCTTTCAATGTCTTCCCATCACGCTTAGTATAAGATCCAGAGTACAAGATCCAGATCCAGTATAAGATCTGATTACCCCCACTGCTGTCTGCTCTGAGACCTCATCTCCCCCGCACCCACTGCTCATGCTCACTACACCCCCTCCTCTCTATCCCGTGACCATGTCAAGCTCATTTTTGTCTTGGAATCTTTGCAAGAGTCATTTTTTTTGCCTGGGACATTCTCCAAACCTGGTCACCATTCAGTCTTCAACTCAAACATCTCAGATTTCCAGGGTATATTGCTCAGTTGCTAAGTTATGTTCGACTCTCTGTGAACCCCCATGGACTGTAGCACACCGGGCTCCTCTGGCCTTTACTGTATCCCAGAGTTTGCTCAGATTCATGTCCCCTGAGGCAGTGATGCCATCTAATCATCCTGTCCTCTGCCACCCCCTTCTTCTTCTTTCCATCTTTTCCAGTTGTGGTCTGAATCAATGCTCATAGCCAAGACTGAGGGTAGTGCTTGTTGTAATAGTAGGGACTCAAGAGATACTTGTTGCGCTAATGGAATAGAAGAGGTCCAAGTTTAGTGACTATCTTTTATCCTTAGTTCTCGATATCTGGCACACAGTAGGTCTGTGGAAACTGTTTTTCAACTGAATGAAAGCATACATTTGTTAGATGTGGGTTGCAGACCAAGAACTTAAGAGAAGAAGTCAATATGTCTTTTGTGTTCTCCACTTAGCTTTCATGGCGTAGCCTCTGGTTTAGAGAAGACAGATGCCTCTAATTTTCTACTGTTCTCCTAAAGGGTGATCTTTCTAATTCCTTACTCTACATCTGTCAGGCTGCATTTCAGTGGTAAGCAAGGCTGGGAAAGCTGGCAGGGGGCTGGCTGCCTTTCTCTCTGGGGAGAATTTACTGTCCAGTCTGGTTATTGCCTTCTTTCCTGGCCACAGTCTGGTAATTTCAAACCTCAGCCAAACAGATGGACAATAGTAGCAACGAAATGAAGATATTCACGTAAATATCACTGAGCAAATGGATGCTCAGCTGAACTAAAAGAAGGGAAACAAGACGGGAACACGATATTAACAGCTGGGAAGATAATTTGCTGCATTAACGACTTTTCCTGGCAAGCTGTTCTCGGGAGGACACAGATCCAGGATCGAATTCATTTTCTTGATCAGTGGAGCTGAATGCAGAGGTGACACCTGGTACATGAAGCCTGATAAATCATACATCGTAAATCACCTAGCCCTGAAAGGAAAATCCTCAGTGCTCACAAGAGATGCTTTTCTCATGGAGGACTGGCTTTTAGTAGGATTTAAATAGTCTTATTCTCATTCATTACATTCTCGAGAGCCTACTATGCACCACTTTGTTAGGTCCTGAGACTAAAAAGATAAAAGGGTTGCAGCCACCCGTCTGTGACTGTAACCTATCCAGAGAGGCAGAGTTTTAATTCGGATAACACAGGATTGTGGAGACCTTGCTAGAAATGTCCACAGTAGGAGTACAAAGGAGGAGGTGCTCAGGTCTTGCACTGGGCTGGGAATCATGTAGACATGTCATTAAAGGAGGTGACGCCTATGAACATTAATGAACTCAACATAGATGAGCAGGTCAATCTGGGCAGAGGGACCAGCAACAACAGTAGTGCAGCTGTCCACCCTTGAACTGTCCATCAAGACATGGACTAGTCAGCTTGACCTGGGAAGAGCAGAGGATCAGGAGCAAGAGGATGTGGGGTGCCCACATATTCAACTTCTCTGCTCCACAGAGGAAGTCTTGTTTTTGAATCTCTAATGCCTATCCCATTATAGTTATCAACAAATACTTTTCACATGAATGAATGTATGAAAGAATGGGAGAGGTTCCATCCCTCCTTTTTCTTCAACCTGGAATTGGGAAGGGGTTGGATAAAAACATTATTCTGGGTAACCCCATAAAGTACACTGAACATATGTCAGTGGTCCAGATTAAAGCAATGACTGAAGGCATGTTGCGTGCTAGATTTTTTGTTGTTCTGTGCTGGGGCTTTGTAGTATTGGCTATTAGCTATCCAGAAAACTTGCTGATCAAGTGAAGTTAAGCTTATTCATATTATTATAATAAAAGAACACCAAATGAGTCTCCATAGTGCATTCAAAATTAAAGGTAAAGAGTGATGACTAGTATTATTTAGAGTGCATGATCTTTACTTTGGGACTTACAAAATGGGGAACTAGTTGAGGGTGGGCAGAGTTACAATGTCCGTTAGTATGGTTAAATTTATCACTTTTCACATTACAATGCTGGGAAAGTGAATCACATTCAGTAGAAACTGAATCACATTCAGTAGTGTGAATTTTTAATTTTGATCTTTTATCGGGCTAGTGATCTGAGATACCAGGTCCCAGTCAGCCACGTGATCATAAAGGTAAACAACCGATATACTTAAAACCATTCTGTACCTGTACTGCTATTCTATTTTTTACTTTCAGTACAGTATTCAATACATTGCATTAGATAGTCAACACTTTATTATACTATAGGCTTTGCCTTAGATGATTTTGTCTACTCTAGACTAACGTGAGCTTCCCATGTGGCGCTAGTGGTAAAGAACCTACCTGCCAATGCAGTGGAGGTAAGAGACGTGGGTTTGATCCTTGGGTTGGGAAGATCCCCTGGAGGAGGGCTTGGCAATCCACTCCAGAGTTCCTGCCTGGAGAATCCCATGGCAGAAGAGCTTGGTGGACTACAGTACGTAGGGTTGCAAAGAGTGGGACAAGACTGAAATGACTTAGCACGCACGCATACATAGGCTAACGTAGGTGTTCTAAGCAGGCTTAAAGTAAGTGAGGCTAAGTAATAATAGGTTGGGTGGACTAAATGTATTTTCAACTTATTACAAGTTTATTGGGATGTAACCTCAGAGTAAGTTCATGGAGATCTGTAAAAGCTTTTGGTTGGTATGTCATTAGGGAAAGGTCTCAATGCCAGCATTGACATTGTTGATCTTAATAGAGCACAGTCTGTTTCTCAGGAGAAGGTATTTTTGAAGTAAGTCGATATGCTTTTTTGGGTCTTATCTCAGTATTTTTTGGCACAAAATCTAGTAAAGCCTGCTTTGTTCCAGAATTGTTGAGCACAGGGACCGGAAAATATGTTGGTTCGGTTTTCAGCAGGTTCCAGCACACAGAGGCAAAAACTTAGGTGTTGTGCCCGACCGTCATTTGCTTATTCATTCTTTTATTATATCCTTCTTTATTTTTATGCTTTCACTTTTTATTTCATTGGTAAAACAAATGCTTGCTGAGACTATCAGATTAAAAGTAAGTGTATCTTAAGGTTTCAGGTGTGGAGCTAGGCACTAAGAAGTAAAAGAATGAAAAAATGACTACATTTATAACATGAACAGAGTAAGTCAGCCATAGAAGAATAGTTGCTATGGTGCAGAAGACGTTAGTATTTCTCAAAGTGGGGTCATAGACCACCTAGGCCACTTTGTTAAAAAATTTTATTTTATTGTGGTAGTAGCTCCTAACACGAGGTCTGCACTCTTTATTTATTTTTCAACTGTGCTTCTTTGTTGCTGCACGTGGCTTTCTCTAATATTGGCGAGTGGGGGCTGCTTTTCATTGCGGTGCTCGGACTTCTCATTGTGGTGACCTCGCTTGCTGCGGAGCACAGGCTCTAGGGCGTGCAGGCTCAGTAGCTGTGGCACACGGGCTTAGTTGCCCCGAGGCATGTGTGAGATCTTCCCGGACCAGGGATCGAACCCGTGTCCCCTGCATTGGTAGGTGGATTTTTAACCACTGGACCACCAGGGAAGTCCCAATCTGCCTGTCTTAGATACTTAGATATAGATATGCTGTTAAGTGGAGTCATACCATGTTTGCCTCTTGGTGACTGTTTTATTTTACTTAGCATATTGTCTGTAAGGTTCATCCATGTCATCATGTATTTCAGAATTTTCTTCTTTTTCAAGTCTTGAATAGTACTGTACTACAGGGAATATACTAGGCTGCTTTTTAAGTGTTCAGACTCCTGAGCACTAGTTGAGATATACTGAGTCAGAATTTCTTGGAATGGGGCTCAAGAATTTATATTTTAAAGTCTTTCCCAAAATTCTTATGCTAATTTACTTTTGAGAACTACTAGTTAACACCATGAGAAATACTCTGCTTGTTGAGATCATTATAAACTCCATTACCCTGCTGCTGCTAAGTCTCTTCAGTCGTATCCGACTCTGTGCGACCCCATAGATGGCAGCCCACCAGGCTCCCCCGTCCCTGGGATTCTCCAGGCAAGAACACTGGAGTGGGTTGCCATTTCCTTCTCCAATGCATGAAAGTGAAAAGTGAAAGTGAAGTCGCTCAGTGGTGTCCGACTCTTTGGACCACATGGACTGCAGCCTACCAGGCTCCTCTGTCCATGGGATGTTCCAGGCAAGAGTACTGGAGTGGGTTGCCATTGCCTTCTCCCTGTTACCCTAATAAACTGCAAATAATTGTTGGAGGAATAAATGAATATGATTAACTAGGGAGGAGCAAAGATGAAAGGGCATTTCAGAGGTCAAAGACTAGAGCAGTGGTGTCCTTGAAGAGTGGCAGAGACCGGTATATCTGGTTCTGCTATGCCCTGAAATACCAAGGTATCATTTTCCTCTTCTTGTTCACATAAGGATGAGAATTAATTTTATAATTATCTCTGCAGGCCATACAGTTCTCATGGAAATCAGCCATGGGACAGGGTGTCCTGACTCTCCTGGTCAGTCGCCTAATTGAACACACATGAGAAATGTCATGTTTCTCCCTGAGGTTAAAATGAGCTGGAACAGCCTATATGAGTTCTTCTTTTTTCTTTTTTCTTTTGATCTAATTTTAAGAAAATCTCTTTTTTTCCCACTGAATAATTCAAAAATTTTCAATTTGCATGCTTCAAGTTTCCACTGAGCGTTCCATTTTTTTTTTTCTCCAAATCACATAATCTGGAGCCCTTCCCATGTTTCTATCTTCTAGGCCATTCTTCAAAGAACAAGTTTGAAATGTAGATAAGCTACAGCATGGCAGAGCATGAAAAGTACTGGATTAGAAGTTCTGGTTCTGGGTCTAAGTCTCACTGTCTCACTAACCTGGGAGGTGATCTTGAATAAGTTCCTTTATTTGTGAAGTTTGCTTTTTCTCACTTTTCTTTTGTTGTTTCTGTCAGTCGCTAAGTCATGTTCTACTCTTTGTGACCCCAGGACTGCAGCACTCCAGGCTTCCTTGTCTTTCATTGTATTCTGGAGTTTGCTCAAACTCATGTCCATTGAGTTACGGTAACTCTTCAATGAGACAATATATGTAATATGTCTAGTTTTATAACTGACATAAGTGGCTAATAAATATAGATTTCCTTGCATGATAGGGGTTATTTATTTTTAAAAATATTTACATTTATTCATTTATTTGGCTGTACCTGGTCTCAGTTGTGGCACATGGGATCCTTAGTTGCTGCATTTGAACTCTTAGTTTCGGCATGTGGGATCTAGTTCTCTGACCAGGAATCGAACCTGGGCCCCCTACATTAGGAGCTCAGAGTCTTAGGCACTGCACCCCTAAAGAAGTTCCCTAAGTGCACTTCTTTATGTATGCAACCCACATCACTTTTGAGTTGGGAGACTGTACTTACAGAAAACCATTAGTGATCAATTTTTTTGATATGATAGGTGAAGCAGTTTTGATGGTGATCAGAGGTGTGCGTGGTCTGGGGCAGTGTTTCACACAACAAGATCACCTGGGGATCTTATTAAAATGTAGAGTCTAAATCTCAGGACTGAGCTTCTGTAGTTCAAAAAAGGATCCAGGTGATGCCAGAGTTTCTAATTATGGACCAGTTTCCTTCAAGAGCTCTAAGGAGGAGCCTGGATGTGTTTTGCGTGAGGCAGAAACAGGCCAGATGCTCAGCCACCCCATCCACTCCTTCTGGACAGTCCAGGGCAGCTGGAGTCCCTTGCCAGAATGGCCACTTGGCTGGAATCTGGCCAGTGGAATCTGGAGGGAGTAATAGATTCCTGACTATACGATGTTCCGTGATACTCCTTCTCTCTCTTTGCTTGTCACTGGGCTGTACACAAAGGATCCAGTGGAGAGTTCTCTAGAGTGTCTGGGGCTGGTATCATCCCAAGACAAAAGAAGCTGTGATCCCAAAACCAATACCGAGAATGCCTCTTACTGCTTGGATTGCCAGTGTAGGCAATGACCCAAGTGAGAAATAAAACTTTGAATTAGAGTTTACATCTTTTCCGGGTATATGAAACTAACAAAATATTGTAAAACAACCATCAGTTCAGTCGCTCAGTCGTGTCCGACTCTTTGCGACCCCATGAATCGCAGGATGCCAGGCCTCCCTGTCCATCACCAATTCCCGGAGTTTACCCAAACTCATGTCCATCAAGTCAGTGATGCCATTCAGCCATCTCATCCTCTGTCGTCCCCTTCTCCTCCTGCCCCCAATCCCTCCCAGCATCAGGGTCTTTCCCAATGAGTCAGCTCTTCACATGAGGTGGCCAAAGTATCGGAGTTTCAGCTTCAGCATCAGTCCTTCCAATGAACAAACACCCAGGACTGATCTCCTTTAGGATGGACTGGTTGGATCTCCTTGCAGTCCAAGGGACTCTCAAGAGTCTTCTCCAACACCACAGTTCAAAAGCATCAATTCTTCTGCACTCAGCTTTCTTCACAGTCCAACTCTCACATCCATACATGATCACTGGAAAAACCATAGCCTTGACTAGACGGACCTTTGTTGGCAAAGTGATGTCTCTGCTTTTTAATATGCTATCAAGGTTGGTCAACCAATACTGCAAAACAACCATACTGCAATTTACAAAACAGAGCTGTGGTTGCATTAGCCCACTGAGATTTTGACTTTTAGTTACAATAGCTGGTATAAATTCCCCGACTGGTCCAATGGGTGTGCTAAGCTATGGATTCTCTTAGTCCTTGAGGTGAGCTACATGGGCAGCACTTCCTGGTCCATCTCTTCCAGCTTCATGTAGTCTCTACTCTCAGCTCCGTTGTATCAGACAATCAGTAACATTTTTCTGTGTCATAACTTGAAAAAGTTGAAAAACACTTTAAATAAAAACAGTCTGGACTCAAGTATTAGGAAGCCCTGGCATTCCCCTCCAAGTACTATTGTGTTTCATTTTATCACCTCCATTCATTTACATTACCTCCCTCTGCCTCAGTTTTCTCAAGTGTCCCGCTCCACTTTAATGTGACCATTTTGTAAGCCAAATGTGAGAAAACTCCAATACGCTTGGTAGTGTCCAGGAAAAGTAGGTGCAGAGTGATGGTTTGATGGGAGCAGAAGAGATTTGGCCATAGGCACAGTACAGTGGATGGCAGAGGCGAAAGAGCAACCAAAAGACTCATGGGCTTGATTCACAAATGAGAAATGGAACTCGTTTTGAGAAATCAGTTGGGTGTCACGGAATATTTATGGGTCCCTGCTCCTGGCAAGCATTGCATTCGACTAATGCGCCCTCATTTACAACCTCAGCTCCCAGAGTTGGTGCATGTTGTCCATCTCCTTCTTCTTCTCATGATTACAAGCAAAGTTGCTGCTGACTTCCTGATGGAATTTTTCAATTCTCCTTGAATGTTCTGGGATAATGGATTTTGTTCTCAACCATCAGACACCCTGGCATTTAGCTGAGTTTCGGTGATATCCTTGTAGGTAGAATCACTCAGGGATGGTTTCAAAGGCAGAGACGTATTTCATAGAAATTGTAGAATCATAGACTCACAGTACTAGAAACCTCTATGTTTGACCTCTTCATTTTACAGATGAGGCCCCAGAAGGGAAAGTCACCTGTCCGGATTCATCTTACAATGGCACTAGACTATCTCCTGTAGTTAACTATCTGTTAACCACAGAATGCAATAGCCATTCCATATCTTTCTATGGACAGCAGTGACCACCAGTGAAGGGCTCTTCAGTGGCTGTATATCTTATAATCTCACTGTGCCTAACCCAAAATTTCTCCCTAAATGCTACCAGGCAGGCTTCCCAGGTGGCGCAGTGGTAAAGAATCATCCTGCCAATGCAGGAGAGGCTAGAGACACAGGTTCAATCCCAGGGTTGGAAAGATCCCCTGGAGAAGGAAGTAGCAATCCACTCCAGTATCCTTGCCTGGGAAATCCCATGCACAGAGGAGCCTGGCAGGCTACAGTCATGAAGTCGCAAAAAGTCAGACACAGCTGAGCGACTGAGCATGCATGCTTGGAAATGCTGCTGAAATTAAATATCTGCTTTTATTTATTATAAAGCAGGTTCTCTCAAGTAGATATCATGAAACATTTATGGGGCTGTAAGGGGAAAAATATATGATATTGAGTCAAAGAGGGAATGCTTCTGTTGACTGATTTTTGCTATATAACCTTTAGATGTGTTCTTATTTAACTCTATACAGGTTATTATTTTAGAGATTATTTGAAGATGTGAAGTGGTTCCATAAAATGAAATAAATAATAATATAGAGATCACAACAATGTAGAGATCTACAATAATGTGGAGATTGGCTATGAAAATTTGCTTGCAATTTGGGACTTTGGATTTTAAGATTGGGACTTAATCTACCTACCTATAAAAATGTACTCAGTTTGGTATTGCAGTTCTTTTTTTTTTTTTAATGGTATAGTTTGGGTTGTTTATTTTATATAATATTATTATTTGTATTTTGTTTCTTTTTTTTCATTTATTTTTATTAGTTGGAGGCTAATTACTTTGCAATATTGTAGTGATTTTTGTCATACATTGACATGAATCAGCCATGGATTTACATGTGTTCCTCATCCTGATCCCCCCTCCCACCTCCCTCTCCACCCGATCCCTCTCGGTCTTCCCAGTGCACCAGGCCCGAGCACTTGTCTCATGCATCCAACCTGGGCTGGTGATCTGTGTCACCCTAGATAATATACATGTTTCGATGCTGTTCTTTCTGAACATCTCACCCTCACCTTCTCCCACAGAGTCCAAAATTCTGTTCTGTATATCTGTGTCTCTTTTTCTGTTTTGCATATAGGGTTATCGTTACCATCTTTCTAAATTCCATATATGTGCGTTAGTATACTGTATTGGTGTTTATCTTTCTGGCTTACTTCACTCTGTATAATGGGCTCCAGTTTCATCCATTTCATTAGAACTTGCAGTTCTTTTATTAGTAAGCAAAAGCAGGGAGTTGTTCTTTCTTTTCTTGGGGAAAGCCAGGAATTGTGGCCTTTGAGGAATAAGCATCTTTTAATTGTTTTTGATAACTGAAAACAAATGATCTTTCCTTATAACTCCATGGGAAAGAAATAAGCTTTGAAACACAGAGTCCAAATTACCATAGACAAGAACAAAAGAATTAGAGTCTAAATTTAAATTTAAAATGGTAGTTGGCACATGGAAAGAGCAATGGGTTCTTAATCCGAGGTTCTTCATCTTTTCAGTAAGACAGTTGCAGTTCCTTCCAACTAGAACATCTAGGATTGAAGGTCAGTGAGCAGGTAAGTGGTAGCAAAATCAGGTGGGTTTTCATTATAGATGGGGGGGCCACACAGACCTGGATTTGATCCCCCCTTCCATTGCTTGTTGACTAATCTTGGGTAAATCCCTTAACTTCCTTGAATCCGAAATCTCTTTTATTTTTCTTAAAATGTAGGGAGAGAATTATTATAAAAATACCTGTCTTGTAAGGCAATTGTAAAACTCAATAACAGAAGGTTACTTTCCTAAATAGGTACTGTATTATGGAGTAACTAATAAATGGTTTGTCCAAAGTCACAGAGTCTATTAGAAGCAGTCGAAGCACTTGAACCCAGTTTCTCTGGCTTCCAGTCCATTGAGCTTTACATTACGCTTAATTGCCTTTAGATGATATTAAGGACATCAGAAGTGACACAAATTAAGGGTGTTAAGAACTTGCTGAGGAAGTCTTTGCTCACCCTGCTCTTTTATCTGCTCTGGTTCAAGCCCTAGGCCTTGCTCACCTCTGCTCTTGCATTATTCTCCTCTCTAGTCTTCCTTTGTCCAGAATCTTTTGTTGTAATCCACACTCCATCCTGCAGCCAGAGTCATCTTCCTGAAGTGAATCTTAAAGGTCACTCCAGTGTGTATATAACTTCCTTGGCTTCCTTTCAACTAAAGACCTTCCGAGGTCTTTGTTGAGGTGTCTCAGGCAGGGTCTACTTGGAAGACAGAGACCACTTAAATATTTAATGAAGAGGGTCTTTTGATCCAGAGAATTCCTTAGAGGTGATTGCATTGCTGAAAAGGCAGACAAGGGACAGAGGCAACCCAAAGGTTAGTGACGGGGGCACCAGCACCAGCATGAGGCCAGAGGGACAGAGGACTCAGGGACCAGGGTAGCCTGGAAGCTGGAAACACCATGAGAAGGTCAGTCTGATGATGGAGGGAGCCATGGAGGAGACTCAGCCACACTAAGATATCTCATGAAGCAGAGAATAATGGGAAGAAAGCCCCCTCGCTTTCCCCATCTCCTTACTATTCCTACCCCTCTTCTCCCATTGCCTGAGGCCAGGTAGAAGTCAGCTGATACTGGAGACTGTAGGACCAGCCTCCCCGAGATTCAGAGCAGGACAGATGAGGAAGGACAAGGACTGCATTGCCCTAGGACCCACACCATGCCTTATCAGACCAATAGGCACATCTCTGGGCTCATCTTCCAAATATTTTGCTCTTTGATGCTCCACATCTTATAAAGCTCTTCCTGAAAGTAGCTCTTGCTTAGCATCACTAAGATACTTAGCAAGCTCCTCTCAATATTCATGACCTCTCTTTTTAATAAATGCATTGTCTAAGGTACAAAGACTTTCCTAAACATTGAGAAAGCAGCCAATCAGCCTCATTGAATGAATTCAGCATCGTGCACTGTGATCATTTTCCATTCACATCTGTATCTCGTGTTTGAAGCCCAGGACCAAGTCTATTTTCTCTTGAATTCTCAGCACTGAGCACAGGAACTGGTACATAAGAGGTCTTCAATAACTGTTTGTAGAATGACAAATGAAAGATGACTTTAATTTCTGTGATCCAGAGTCAAGATGTTTTCATTGTTGTTCAGTCGCTAAGTTGTGTCTGACTCTTTGTGATTCCCATGGACTGTGGCATACCAGGCTCCTCTGTCTTCTACTGTTTCCCAAACTCATCTCCACTGAGTCAGTGATGCTATCTAACCATCTGTTGTTCCCTTCTCCTCCCGCTTTCAATCTTTCCCAGTATCAGGGTCTTTTCCAGTGAGTCAGTTCTTTGCATCAGGTGGCCAAAGTACGGGAGCTTCAACTTCAACATCAGTCCTTCCAATGAATATTCAGGGTTGATTTCCTTTACGACTGACTGGTTTGATCCCTTTGGAGTCCAAGGGACTCAAGACTCTTCTCTAGCACCACATTTCGAAAGCATCAATTCTTCAGTGCTCAGCTTTCTTTCTAGTCCAACTCTCACATCCATACATGACTACTGGAAAAACTATAGCTTTGACTAGACAGCCTTTATTGGCAAAGTGATGTCTTTGTTGGTAAAGTGAGTCAACATAATTGGTTATTTGTTTAGATCCAATAGCCATCTCTATTGTTCACCTAGGGCTACCATAATGAAATACCACAGATGGGGTGCCTTAGAAAGTAGAAGTTAATTTCTCATGATTCTGGAGGTTGGTAGACTGAGATCAAGGTGCCTGCAGGTGTGGTGTCTCCCGAGGCCTCTCTTCGTGGTTGGTGGATGGCAGCCTTCTTATGTCCTCACATATCCTGTTCTCTGTGAGTGTGTCTCCTTGATATCTCTTCTTCCAAGGACATTGGTCACACTGGATGAGGGAGCCACCTTTATGACCCCATTTAACTTCTACTGCATCAAATACAGTCAGCTTAGAACTTCTACATATGAGTTTCAGGGTAACATAATTCAGTCTACTGCACCACTCCTCTAGGAAGCCGCCAAGGAGACCCAGATGAGTCTTATTAGGAAGACTGATTTTTTTTTTCGGAATGTAGGGTCAATCTTTATTTTTTTTTCTAAAGGAATCAATTTTATTTTATTTTTTCATTTATTTTTATTGGTTGGAGGCTAATTATTTTACAATATTGTAGTGGTTTTTGCCATACATTGACATGAATCAGCCATGGATTTACATGTGTTCCCCATCCCAATCCCCCCTCCCACCTCCCTCCCCATCCCATCCCTCTGGGTCTTCCCAGTGCACCAGGCCCGAGCACTTGTCTCATGCATCCAACCTGGGCTGGTGATCTATTTCACCCTTGATAGTATACTTGTTTCAATGCTATTCTCTCAGAACATCCCACCCTCACCTTCTCCCACAGAGTTCAAAAGTCTGTTTTGTACATCTGTGTCTCTTTTCCTGTTTTACATATAGAGTTATCATTACCATCTTTTAAAATTCCATATATATGTGTTAATACACTTTATTGGTCTTTATCTTTCTGGCTTACTTCACTCTGTATAATGGGCTCCAGTTTCATCCATCTCATTAGAACTGATTCAAATGAATTCTTCTTAATGGCTGAGTAATATTCCATTGCGTATATGTACCATAGCTTCCTTATCCATTCGTCTGCTGATGGGCATCTGGGTTTCTTCCATGTTCTGGCAATTATAAACAGTGCTGCAATGAACATTGGGGTACATGTGTCTCTTTCAGATCTGGTTTCCTCGGTGTGTATGCCCAGAAGTGGGATTGCTGGGTCATATGGCAGTTCTATTTCCAGTTTTTTAAGGAATCTCCACACTGTTCTCCATAGCGGCTGTACTAGTTTGAATTCCCACCAACAGTGTGAGAGAGGGTTCCCTTTTCTCCACACCCTCTCCAGCATTTATTGCTTGTAGACTTGGATAGCAGCCATCCTGACTGGCGTGTAATGGTACCTCATTGTGGTTTTGATTTGCATTTCTCTGATAATGAGTGATGTTGAGCATCTTTTCATGTGTTTGTTAGCCATCTGTATGTCTTCTTTGGAGAAATGTCTGCTTAGATCTTTGGCCCATTTTTTGATTGGGTGATTTATTTTTCTGGAATTGAGCTGCAGGAGTTGCTTGTATATTTTTGAGATTAATCCTTTGTCTGTTGCTTCATTTGCTATTATTTTCTCCCAATCTGAGGGCTGTCTTTTCACCTTGCTTATAGTTTCCCTTGTTGTGCGAAAGCTTTTAAGTTTCATTAGGTTCCATTTGTTTATTTTTTATTTTATTTCCAATATTCTGGGAGGTGAGTCATAGAGGATCCTGCTGTGATTTACGTTGGAGAGTGTTTTGCCTATGTTCTCCTCTAAAAGTTTTATAGTTTCTGGTCTTACATTTAGATCTTTAATCCATTTTAAGTTCATTTTTGTGTATGGTGTTAGAAAGTGTTCTAGTTTCATTCTTTTACAAGTGGTTGACAGTTTTCCCAGCATCACTTGTTAAAGAGGTTGTCTTTTTTCCATTGTATATCCTTGCCTCCTTTGTCAAAGATAAGATGTCCATAGGTACATGGATTTATCTCTGGGCTTTTTATTCTGTTCCATCTTTTTATTCTGTCTTTGTGCCAGTACCATACTGTCTTGATGACTGTGGCTTTGTAGTAGAGCCTGAAGTCAGGCAGGTTGATTCCTCCAGTTCCATTCTTCTTTCTCAAGATTGCTTTGGCTATTTGAGGTTTTTTGTATTTCCATACAAATTGTGAAATTATTTGTTCTAGTTCTGTGAAAAATACTGTTGGTAGCTTGATAGGGATTGCATTGAATCTATAGATTGCTTTGGGTAGTATAGTCATTTTCACAATATTGATGGAAGACTGATTTTTGAATGGTATATCTCTGCTTTGAGAGTCCTCTAAGCCTAAATGTTGGGAGCATCCTTTGACTTTCTCTGTCCACTGGCTGCCTGGTCAGAAGACCAAGGCTTCCAGGCCACTCCTGTTCTCTGGGCACCCCCTAAAAGGGGGGACCCTCTCCGTGATATTTTGAATGTCCCTGTCTGGCTATTCATTATTTCTCCAGACCGTAATGATGATCTCAGCTTGAGATGGGAAAGAATAATGAACCATTCATTCACATTCAAAACACTAATTAAATAGGCACAGTTTTGTTTTCACGAGTTGTCTTGATGACTTAATTATAGCAAGGCTGTGAAAACATCACATTTTGAGGCTTGAAAGTGACTGTAATGTAAAAGCCCACAATGAGGGCCATGAGCCTGAGGGCTGAGAGGTAGGGAGCAGGTAGAGAGAAGATGGGTAGGGGTTGAGGTCGGGCTTAGAGCTCCAATTCTCCTTGGCTTGGTTGAGTGACCTCAGGCCAACCACTTCACTTCTCTGGTCCTGTTTCTTTTTACAGAAATACAGGTGAAGTTGCAGAACCACTTCACTCACTTGCTGAGGGGATCATATGGACCCTTCACAGTGTCCTCACTGAAGGCTCACAAGCTGTGTCAAACTACTGACTGTTGAAGGAACCTGGCCCATTGGTTTGCAACAGATCATAAATGACGGCACTATTGTTGTGCCAAACCATCTGACTTGCTGTCATTTGGAAGAGAAAAAGAATAGTGTTGGATGATAAGCTTGAACAAAGTGTTGGGTTGGCCAAAAACTTCATTTGGGTTTTTATACCATGTTAGGGAGTCTTTTCTTTCAACGGTAGATCTCTCTGCTTTGAGAGAATATTTGGGCCAACCTGATAAATGTTACAAACTAAAGGAGAGATTGGCATGTATTGAATACCTTCCTTAAACCAAGAACTTCCTAATTAAACTTCTCATTGAGGCAAACATTATTTCCCCCATTTTGTAGATGAAGAATCTCAGACTCTGGGAGTCCTCCATGGTATGAACTCAGTTGTGTTCAGCTCTTTGTGAACCCAGGGACTGTAGCCCACCAGGCTCCTTTGTCTATGGACTTCTCCAGGCAAGAATATGGGAGTGAGTTGCTATTCCCTTTTCTAGGGGATCTTCCCAGCCCAGGGATTGAACCTGGGTCTCATGCATTGCAGGAAGATTCTTTACCATCTGAGCTACCAGAGAAGCCTTCTAGGAGTCTTATGTTTACCTAAATTTACCTAAAGTCACCGCACATACCTGGTGAATGAAAAGTTAGGGTTAAAACCCAAGATAGAGACCCTTTTATTAAGTGTTCATCCCATTATAGCATATTGTTAAACGTTACTCAGATGAATACTTAATAAAATATAATTTGCTAGTAACTCCAAGTATCCGTGAATAAAATGGAATATCTCACATACTAGCATATCAGTGCCCTTAGATGCACTTGATCAGATACTTGGTCTCCCAGGGTCAAGTGTATTGGAAGGATTCATGCCTCAGTGTGTGATGTGATGGGTATTGTCAGGATGTTCAAGTATGTTTTGTTGACTTACCAGTCACTCAACTAGACCACAGTCTAGTTTAGGTGAAGCTATGACTGGATTCTGGCCTATGAAAGATGGTGGGACTCGAGCTCCAGACCTGGACCATAAAATCTGCATAAGCTCCTCATCTTTCCTTCCTTTTTTTTCTGGTTTATTAGGTGACCATAGGGGTGTGAGGTATATAGTACAGTCTTAGATGAAAAGATCCTGGTTTATCTCCACTCCCATGAACTTGCATGAATGTGCTATGGGCAAGAATTGAAACTTTAATTATGACTTGGAGTTGTTGATAATGGATGTTAGTACCTTGCCTAATACGGATAACCTCTAGCATCCTTTTACCCTGAAATTGTTTAGGATTCAGTGAAATTAATTATAACACAGAGAAGCCCTTAAGCAACATAAATAAATGGAAGATTTCATTGTCATAAAATTGATTGCATGTTTTCAGATGTTTTTAATAGCTTTGGGGAAATACTGAAGTGCTTTATATGACATATATAAATACTTACCGGTAAGACGTTCTTCATTTTTTTCTGTGCCTGAGGCAAACTCTTTGAACTTCAGTGAATAATTTCTTTGTAAAAATCCTTTCATTTATTAATTTGCTAATTTATTTAACCAACATTTGGTGTGTGAAAGGTTCAGGAACTCTGTGATCTACAGTCTGGAAATACAAAGACGAATGATGTAATTGTTAATCTCCAGGAGCTGGCAAGACCATAGGCTCTGAAGGGATCCTAGACGATATTCTGTTTAACTACTTTCCTCTGCTTAGATGTTTTCCCTGAGCGATCATCAGCAATAAGACTTTCAAGAATCCACCTGCAATGCAGGAGACCTGGGTTCGGTCTCTGGCTCGGGAAGACCCCCTGGAGAAGGGAATGGCAATCTATTCCGGTATTCTTGTCTGGAGAATTTCATGGACAGAGGAGCCTGGCAGGTTACAGTGCATGGGGTCACAGAGAGTCAGACATGAATGAGAAACTAGCATTTTCATGTTTTTTGCAAATTGCATCTCAGTCACTCCCATTTTTGCTTTTGTACTTGGATTTCTCTGCATGTACAAAGGCAAAAAGATACAGGGGAAGGAGAGAACTTATCAACATCCAAATCGTAGAAATAGCAAATGTTTGTTCTTATTCTGGAAACCCTTCCATTTCAAAGTAAATTCTACCATTTATGGCAACATGGATGAACCCAGAGGACATGATGTTCAGTAAAATAAACCTTAACGTCTCCGAAGGAACATTGCATGCTTCCATTACAGGAGGTATCTAAAATAGTCAACTTGGTAGAAACAGAGAATAGAATGGTGGTTGCTAGGGCCTGGAGAGAGGGGAAAATGGGAAGTTGTTGCTCAGGAGTCCAAAGTTTCAGTTACACAAGATCCATAGGCTGTAGAGATCTCTTCTACAATGTTCCCCTGGAGTGAACAACATGGTATTATGCACTTAACTTTTTAAGAAGGTAGATTTCACGGTAAGCACTCTTACCATATACACAAAATCAGAACACAAGGCAACTTTTGGAGGTAATGGGTGTGTTTATATGTTTATCACATTGATTATAGTGGTACTATCATGTTGCTGTTCAGTCACTAAGTCGTGTCCAACTCTTTGTGACCCCCTGGGTGCATGCACATGTCCAAAGTCATCAAATTGTATTCACTAAACCCATGCGGGTGTTTGGGATTTTTGTTGTTGTTGTCATTTTGGTATATAAGTTATATTGTTGTTGTTTAGTCGCTAAGCCGTGTCCAACTCTTTTGTGACCCCATAGACTGTAGCCCACCAGGCTCCTCCATCCATGGGATTTCCCAGGCAAGAATCCTGGTCGCCATTTCCTTTTCCAGGGAAACTTCCTGACCCGGGGATTGAACCCATATTTCCTGCACTGGCAAGGAGATTCTTTACTGTTGAGCCACTAGGGAAACTTAATTTTTTTGATTCACCTTTCTTATTTTCTGTGATTGTAGTTCACTCACTTCACTGCTATAAATATTCAATTTGGTGAAAAAAAAATGTTTACACCTGTGGATGGGTATTTGGATTGTTTCCAGCTTTTTATTGGTGGGTATTTGGATGGCTTCCAGATTTTTGCTATTATGAGCAGTGCTTCCATGAGCACAATTGTATGTGTCTTCTGGTGTATATGTGCAGGAATTCCTCCGGGGTCTCGGTGATTCCTCTGATGGGTATTTCTGGTCTCCATAGTGTGTTTGTGCACAAATTTGTAAGATATGCCAGAGACCTTCTAGCTTCTCATCCATCTCATTTCCTTTGGTTATACAAGAAGACTACACTTCTAGCCTCACCTGCAGAGAGGATGGGGTTATATAGCCAGAATTTGGCTACTGTAATGTGGGTGGAAGTGATTTAACTGCTGGGGTGTGGGAACTCCCTCTCTAAGGAAAATGCGCTGTGTTTTCCCAGGTGTGTTCTGTGCAGTGATCTTCCTTGGGAGCCTTTCAGGGCATGGCAAAATGTCTCGGTGGGACAGGCATGTTCCTGGCTACTCTGAATAAAATATCACCCAGGAACAGCCCTATTTACTTCAACTTGTAACAATAGTCTAAAGTCAGATGCCTGAAGGTTCAACTCCATGTTCTGTCCCTTGCTAGGCATGGTTTCCCATCCTAGCTCTGTTTTTTCTAATTCTGTAAGTTTGGGTGTGTTGCGTTATCATATCTATAAAATAAGCATCAAAATACCTAATCGGCTGATATCATCATTGTTGCTAATGTTCTACAACCGAGATAATGTGTAAGAAGTCCAGTTCAGTTCAGTCGCTCAGTCGTGTCCAACTCTTTGCGACCCCATGAATCGCAGCATGCCAGGCCTCCCTGTCCATCACCAAATCCCGGAGTCCACCCAAACCCATGTCCATCAAGTCGGTGATGCCATCCAGCCATCTCATCCTCTGTCGTCCCCTTCTCCTCCTGCCCCCAATCCTTCCCAGCATTAGGGTCTTTTCCAATGAGTCAACTCTTCGCATGAGGTGGCCAAAGTATTGGAATTTCAGCTTCAACATCAGTCCTTCCAATGAACACCCAGGACTGATCTCCTTTAGGATGGACTGGTTGGATCTCCTTGCAGTCCAAGGGACTCTCAAGAGTCTTCTCCAACACCACAGTTCAAAAGCATCAATTCTTCTGTGCTCAGCTTTCTTCACTGTCCAACTCTAACATCCACACATGACCACTGGAAAAACCATAGCCTTGACTAGACTGACTTTGTTGGCAAAGTAATGTCTCTGCTTTTTAATATGCTATCTAGGTTGGTCATAACTTTCCTTCCAAGGAGTAAGTGTCTTTTAATTTCATGGCTGCAATCACCATCTGTAGTGATTTTGGAGCCCCCCAAAATAAAGTCTGACACTGTTTTCACTGTTTTCCCGCCTATTTCCCATGAAGTGATGGGACCAGATGCCATGATTTTAGTTTTCTGAATGTTGAGCTTTAAGCCAACTTTTTCACTCTCTGCCTTCACTTTCATCAAGAGGCTTTTTAGTTCCCCTTCACTTTCTGCCATAAGAGTGGTGTTGTCTGCGTATCTGTGGTTATTGATATTTCTCCCGGCAATCTTGATTCCAGCTTGTGTTTCTTCCAGCCCAGTGTTTCTCATGATGTACTCTGCATATAAGTTAAATAAGCAGAGTGACAATATACAGCCTTGACGTACTCCTTGTCCTATTTGGAACCAGTCTGTTGTTCCATGTCCAGTTCTAACTGTTGCTTCCTGACCTGCATACAGGTTTCTCAAGAGACAGGTCAGATGGTCTGGTATTCCCATCTCTTTAAGAATTTTCCACAGTTTATTGTGATCCACATAGTCAAAGGCTTTGGCATAGTCAATAAAGCAGAAATAGATAGTTTTCTGGAATTCTCTTGCTTTTTCTATGATCCAGCGGATGTTGTCAATTTGATCTCTGGTTCCTCTGCCTTTTCTAAAACCAGCTTGAACATCTGGAAGTTCACTATTCACATGTTGCTGAAGCCTGGCTTGGAGAATTTTGAGCGTTATTTTACTAGCATGTGAGATGAGTGCAATTGTGCGGTAGTTTGAGCATTCTTTGGCATTGCCTTTCTTTGGGATTGGAATGAAAACTGACCCTTTCCAGTCCTGTGGAAACACTCTATAAACCCCAAAGTACTATACTCCAGTGTAGAAGAATAGGGCTTCATATTGGGTTTTAGATTTTGAAATGATTAGAGATATTATGATTTAAGTCAAGCTTTTTTTGGTGCTGGAAAAAAGAACATAGAAAACTGTAACAGTCAGTTCAAAAGGCCAGATGAGTTGATATTTTTTTATAGTGTCTGTTCACCACCAGTATTTTAGTATTAGGCAGGAAAGCAGAACAAAATCAGTTTAAGTTCGGTTATTTCTGCAGTAATTAACAAAGTGAAGTCGCTCAGTCATGTCTGACTCTTTGTGACCCCCATGGACAGTAGCCTGTCAGGCTCCTCCATCCATGGGATTTTCCAGGTAAGAATACGGGAATGGGTTGCATTTCCTTCTCCAAATTAACAAAATGAGTAATTTATAAAAGTTATGTTTTCTCTGAGGGTTACTTTTTGTCACTTTATGTAATTATCTAAACCTTTTCACAAACTTTAACATCTGTACAAACATAGGGGTTTACATTTCAAACAGATAAAGATAGGGCTGTAATAAAACAACTTAAGGGAGATTTTTATCTCTTTATGCTAATGGTAGGAAAAGCCAAAGAAAACCAAAAGAAAACCAAAGAAAAACCAAAGAAAAACCAAAGAAAATCTGTATGAGTGATAGGAGATCTCTGCCATAGTTCTTTCTAGGAACTTTGCTTTTCTCTCCTTAGAAAAGATGATACTTCTTTAGGTCTTGGGGTCAAAGAATCTGGATACTTACTCTATCTTTGTCACTAAGAATGCAAATCATTATCTAAATAAGCAGTGTAATTTATTTCCAAGTCATTTGCCTTGTGACTTATCTTTAATTAAACTTTTCATGGGGACTTCCCTTGTGATTCAATGACTAATACTTTGAGCTCCCAATGCAGGGGGCCCAAGTTCAATCCCTGGTCAGGGAACTAGATCCCGCATGCCACGAATAAGAGTTTTCATGCCATAACTAAAAAGTTTCCACCTGCTGCAACTAAAGACTCTGCTTGCCAATAAATAAATGAGAAAAAATCTAACACCGCACCTCCCTCCAAAACAAAAATCTTGTCACTTTCTTAACGGGAGAATCCAACATCTGATTTTGTATTTCCTTTCCCAGGGAATGAGAGTTAGCATCACTATCAGTAATAATAATCACCTTCTGTATCAATTACCTACTATTACCTAACAAATCCCCTCAAAATTTAGTGACTTTAGACAATGTCGCTTAGTCATATCTGACTATTTGCAACCGCATAGCCTGTAGCCCGCCAGGCTCCTCTGTCTATGGGATTCTCCAGGCAAGAATACTGGAGTGGGTTGCCATTCCCTTCTCCAGGGGATCTTCCCAGCTCAGGGATCAAATATGGGTCTCCTGCATTGCAGGCAGATTCTTTACTGTCTGAACCACCAGGGAAGACTCAGACAATAAGAAATGTTAATTCTGTCTTATAGTTTCTGTGAGTCAGTGATTTGGAAGCAACTTAGCTGGATCGTGCTGGCTAGGGGCTTGCATGAGGTTGCAGTGAAGATGTGGTTGGGGACACAGTTGTTTACAGCCTTGACTGGGTATAGCCTGGAAGACCCCTTTCTACAGGGGGTCACTCACATGGCCGGCACAGTGGCTGTTGGTGAGAGGTCTCCTTTCTGCATGATGTTGATCTCTTCGTAGAGTTGCTTGAGGGTCCTCATGACAGGGGGCTGCTTTCTTGTAGAGTGGGTGATCCAAGAGGGCAATGTCCTTCATGTTCCAACCATGGAAGTCACATAGGCTCATCCCAACAGTATCCTTATACAGCACAGCCCTGTTGAATGAGGGAGAAGTCTAGAAAATGTCTTTTGGGGACCGTTTTGGAGGCTGTCAAGCACATCATCATGCATTTCTGAGTGAAGAAATGACATCAGAAATGAGGAATTCACAGACGTTTAAGAGAAGTGCTCTCCAGATAGATTTTCTTAGAGGGAGAGATTATATTTGTAGACATGCTTTCTTCACTCCTGACATACCATTCTTTCTTTTTCAGTTGGAAGGAGGCAACAATAATTTCTATATAAACTTAATGTCAATTAACACGGTAATTACAAGACAGTAGCTAATCTCACATGATAATTGATGGTAATTGCTTCCTGCTTTAATTGGTATATAAACAAAGCTATGCAATAGGAATCCAAACATCCCCTTGAAAGGAAAAGAAAAAAAAAAAGAAAATCAAAGAAGAAAATTTGTCAAAGTCATTTGTAAGCTGATAAGGAGCTAACAAATCCAACCTACGTGTCTGCAAGTCATCAACGCAGCTGCTGGCGATGCCTGGCACTTCCTTGGAGCTGGCAAGCATCATGGTACAAATGAGAGTGCCAATCTAGCTGGCACGAGCTTCAGGATGCTGCAGAGATGCGTGCCGATGCCCAGCTGTCCATGGCAGTTCTGCCAGTATGCTGAAGTGCGTAAAGGTTGCCAATGCGAGAGACCAAAGCAGTCTTCTCAGTGAGAGATGGGACCGTTCCCTTTTCCATTGTCACCGTGCCTTCCAGAAAGAAGGATGCAAAGCAAAGTGAGGAGGGGATGAAGGCTAGGGCTGTTTTTGAGATGAAACACACTGGAAATCTGCATATTATAGTCTCTGAAAGCAAGGGGAAGCACAAGTAGGGAAGTACTGAATTCAGGTAAACAAATTAGCCTACATTTGTTTGAGAAGGAAAAGGGCCCGTGTAGGAGGCAGTGAAACTCCCAGAAGCTCAGCTGCATCCCCCTGGAAATGTAGGCGAATGGCAGATGGGAATTAATGTCTGCACCCAAACTCAGAGGAAATAACAGAAGATATGGAAGAAAGAAATGTTATCTGAAACGAAGAACTTTGAAAAGTGGAGTCGGGACAAGGTCTTGGAGGCAGGCGATAGAGATATTTATGTTCTCTGTGCCCTTGGGGACCTGGAGCTTAGTGACATCAACAGTGGTCTCTGTTCAGAGATGCACCAAAGGTGATTCCACACAGGGAACAAACAGGGGAACCAGAGGGGAAAATGCCCTAAAAGTTGGGATCTCAGATCTAGGCAAATGCAGTCAGGAAGCAGAGTCGGCCACCACGGGGATGGGGAACCCAAGGGCTGCTCATGGGAGATTGTGAAGGAGGTTTTGCAGCAGTAAGTTGGAGTGCTTATTGAATTCTAAACGAGGGGTGCCAGACATTTCAGCCTCAGAAAGGAAACAGAAGTGAGATTTTTGAAGGTGCAGGAAGGGGAGGAAAGGCAACTGGAGTAAGATTTGATGATGCCACCAAGGGTGCCACCATCGTAAAATTTGTTGTTGCTGTTGTTGGTTAGTCGTCTAGTTGTGTCCGACTCTTTTGTGACCCATGGACTGTAGCCCGCCAGGCCCATGGGATTTCCCAGGCAAGAAAACTGGAGCGGCTTGCTATTTCCTTCTCCAGAGGATCTTCCTGACCCAGGGATTGAACCTGAGTCTCCTGCTTGGCAGGCAGATTCTTTACCACTGAATCACATGGGAAGCCCTTGTGAAATTTGAGACTTTGCTAAAGCAGTGGCCTCTTATGTGCTACTCTCTGGAAGCTGAGAAATGCAGTCTAGGTGGACCCCTCCCTGGCACAACAAATGATGGCATCAGTTCCATTCAGTCGCTCAGTCGTGTCCAACTCTTTGCGGCCCCATGGACTGCAGCACGCCAGGCTTCCCCGTCCATCACCAACTCCCAGCTCTTGCTCAAACCCATGTCCGTGGAGTCGTATAACATGATTCTATAATCACGCTTGCTGGGCGATCACTCCAACTGGGTTTAATTTTACTCATCGTGATTCCTGGACAATCATCGTTAGAACTGAGCTGTAACTTGGCTTGAAGAGCCCTGGGCCTTTCTCTTCTCTCTTTAGGCTACACCTGCAAACAGAAAGCATTCCATTGGGGTTGCTTGGGTAAAGTGCGTTTGGTAGGAAAGATCTGCATTTGGAAGGAGGGCAGCTTCAATTCAGAGGAGTATCATTCAACTTGTTTGTTCACACAGCTTAGCCTGCCCTCCTTCCTAATTTCACCGTGATTTCCATCTGTCTGTCTCCATGTGACCGTATGTCAGATGGCTTGAACTTGAGGGGTATTATTTTTTGACACCATCAAACAACTACAGACTAGGTTGGGATCCTCATTCTCCTGTTCATGATCTGGGAAGTGCTAAGAAATCCATGTGGTCTCTCTGAGCTTTAGTTTCTTGCCCTTAAGTGGGGGTCAAAATTAACTCTTTACAGTAGTGTTGTGAGAATTAGATAAAATAATGGCTGTAAAACACTTTATACAACACCTGGCACACGAAAGGATGCAATACATTATATCTTCTTTAAAATTTTATTTATTTTTTACAGAATAATTTGTTGCTTTACAGATTTTGTTGTTTTCTGTCAAACCTCAACATGAATCAGCCATAGGTATACATATATCCCCTCCCTTCTGAACCCCTCTCCCATCTCCCTCCCCATCCCGCCCCTCTAGGTTGAGACGGAGCCCCTGTTTGAGTTTCCTGAGTCAGACAGCAAATTCCCGTTGGCTGTCTATTTTACATGTGGTGATGTAAGTTTCCACGTTACTCTTTCCTTACATCTCACCCTCTCTTCCCCTCTCCTCCTGTCCATAATTCTATTCTCTTTTTCTGTTTCTCCATTGCTGCCCTGCCAATAAATTCTTCAGTACCATTACATCTTTTGTTATTATGACACATTTTTTTTTTCAGGGTGAGCTTATGTGTGTGTTGCATATATATATGTGCGGGCAAATAATTAGCATTTACCTCTTGGTTATTCATGGCGACATCTAATGATCAGTACCTGTGTTATCTGCAAGTACCAGATTTTAAAAATTCAATGGAGGTAGTGACAACAGACTCAGAAAAATGGGTGAGCTGGGAAAGGGTTTCCAATATTTTAAGAAGCATTTAATCTAGGCAGCTTTTCAACTAAACCTCATCCAGCCCAATAAAAACAAGTGCACTCATACAAATGGTCCCTACAAGCCTACTTTTTTTTTTTTTAATTTATTCAGGTATATTTGATCTTGCATTCTGCAACCTTGCTAAACTCACATATTAGTCCCAGGAGATCATATATAGATCCCCTCAGATGGTCATATTATAAAGGTAATTATGCCATCAGCAAACAGAGACAATTCTTCAGTGATCTGTATGACTTTCATCTCCTTTTATTATCTTACTGCATCAGCTAAGAATTTTAGCACTCCATTGAATAGTGTGGTAAGAGTGTATGTTCTTACATTGTTCCCAGGCTCAGAAAGAAAGCGTTCAGTCTTTTGTTGTTAAGTACTTATATTTTCTGTAATTTCTGTAGACATCCTTTATTGAGTTGAAGAGCTTTCTTTCCACATCTATTTTTTGAGAGTTTTTTTTTTTATATCATGAAGTGGGTGTTAAATTATGTAAAAGCTGATAGGATTTAAATTACTAACATCTTGCTAAGGATATTTGTATCTATCTTCATATGGGATATTGGTCTGTGGTTTTCTATTATAATGATGTCTTTATCTGGTTTTGGTATGAATATGAGTGTAATACCTGTTTCATAGAATGAGCTCTTCTATTCATATGGAAGGGATTGTGTAGAATTGCTAATTCTTCTTGAAACATTTGGTGAAAACTTCTAGTGAAACTATCTGGACTTGGAGATGTCTTTTCAAGAGTTTTAAATTATTAATTTAGTTTCCTTAATAGTGAAAGTACTGTTCAAATGATCTATTTCGTATTGGGTAAGATTTGTTAGTCTGTACTTTTTGAGGACTTGTCTTATGTCATGTATGTTTGGAAACTGATTTGTGTATTAATAGAATGCATGGTGGTGATGGTTTAGTTGCTTAGTCCTGCATGACTCTGTGGCTCCTGTGGACTGTACCCGCCAGGCTCCTCTGTGCATGGGATTTCCCAGCCAAGAATACTGGAGTAGGTAGCTATTCCCTTCTCCAGTGGATCTTCCCAACCCAGGGATCGAACCTAGGTCCTGCATTGCAGGCAGACTTTATCTACTGAGCCACCTGGGAAGCCCCAGTAGAACGCATAGCATTCTTTTATTATCCTTTTGTTATCTACCAGGTCTGTGGTAACATTCTTGTTTTATTCTTGATGTTAGTGAAATGCTTCTTGTCTCTTTTTCCCCTTTGTCACTCTTGCTAGAGGTTTGTCAATAGGACTGATCTTTTTCAAAGAAACCAGCTTCTTGTTTCATTGATTTTCTCATTCTTTTTCTATTTTAAATTTCATTAATTTCTGCACTTATCTTTGTTATTTTCTTCCTTCTGCTTAGTTTATTTTGTTCTTTTCCCCCCTAGTATTTTGGGGTGAAGATTTAGGTTATTCATTTGTAATTATATAGATCATGTAAACAGTACTATAAATTTCTCAACACTGCTCTGAGATACATGTGCACATACACACACACACATATATATATTTATTAAAATTTTTTTAAACTTTTTATTTGTATTGGGGTATAGCCAATTAACAAAAAATATTGTGACAGTTTCAGTTGAACAGCAAAGGGATATACTTGTATCCATTCTCCTCCAAACCCTCCCCTCCCATCCAGGCTGCTGCATAACACTGAGCAGAAGAGACACATATATTTTTATATTTAGTGTTTTCATTCTCATTCAGTTCAGTGTATTGTTTCATTCCTCTTTTACTCACAGGTTGTTTAGAAGTGGATTGCTTAAATGCATCTGAAGATTTTCTTTTATTGATTTCTAGTTTGATTCTATTTTTGTCAGAGAACATAGTTTTCATGATTTCAACTCTTTTGCATTTATTGAGGTTTGTTTATGACCCATGGTATGCTGTCTTGGTGTATGTTCTGTAGGTACATACAGAGCATGTGTGTTCTACTGGCATTAGAGGGAATGTTCTATGCATGTTGATTGTATCCTATTGGTTGATGACATTGTTGGCTTCTGTATCTTTGGTAATTTTTTTTTTTCTTTTCTTTTGGCCGTGACAAATGGGATCTTAGTTCCTTGACCAGAGATCGAACCTGCGCTCCAAGCGCAGTTGTTTACAGGCCTCTTTAGAATGTGGGGTAATTCGGGCTTCCTTGTTCTCAGCTCTAAGCTTTAAATCTTAGAAAAATAAGAAAAGTCATATTCAGCATCCCACTATAGAGAAAAGATTAGGTACTCTAATCAAATGCAATCATGTCTCCAAATATTTAATTTAGTGAATATTGTGGACACTGAAAGGGGAAACCATCCGTGAAGGTTGAGTGTCTCTCCCGGTGCCTCTGGGTCTCTGTCCCCAAAAGAAGATGAGATGACTGGACTAGGAGAAAGCTGAGTGATACAGATAATAAATAGGTTATATTCTAGTGCTGCAGAGTTTTGACTAAGGCTCCACAGCAGAGGAAAATCAGAAAAATAATAGCTAACATTTACAATTACGGGGGAGACATTGTTCTTAAGGCTGTACACATATTTATCCAGTTAACCATTATGGAACTGGGGTTAATACTATGATCATGATCCCTATTTTGCCAAAGAGGAAACTAGGGGATTGGGAGGTAGGGTAAACTGGTCAAGGTCACATGTGTGGCAAGTGTCTCGTGCAGTCTAAGGACCCGTTTCACTGTGAGATGCAGGCCCAGATCCAATGAGCATCACCCTTCACGGAGAAAAGACTGGAGAACCATTGAGGAGACATCTTTGAAGGCAATTAGAACAGTGGAGGGCTTGGCAATTATTCCTTTCCGCTAAAAGGGAAGGGGAATGGGCACCCCCCTGCAACCAAAACCAGTAACAAAGAATACTTAGCAATTTGGAGCGGTCTGCAATGGCGTGGATTGTCTTGGTGTTTGGTGCACTTACAGGCTTGCCCTTGTTACCAAAAGGTGGGGTCCGGCTGCTCACCGCTCAAAAGCCAGGTTGGTGGAAAGGAAAGTTTGCTTTATTTCAGATGCTGGCAACTGTGGAGGGACGGGGAGGGCAGACATCTGTCCCAAGGCCGACTGCCCCCACTGACAGATGCTGCTTGGTTCACCCTGTGGTGTGAGCTGAAGATGCTCAAAAACTCTCAAAGTCCTCCCACAAGAAAAAGCTTGCATTGGAATGTTTGCCAAGATAGGACATTTAACAACCAAGAGGGCCTCACATACTCAAGCTAAATGAAAGACGCTATTGCTTCTTCCTCTTCTCTTTCATTCTTGTTGGACACTGGAGGAGCCCAGAAGAACAGATGAAGCTGAGGAAGAGTTGGAGTGGGGTGGGGTGGGGGGGCGGGTAGGACCAGCCATGCCTCTTACCCTTGCTTCCCACTCTCCTCCTCTCCCCTTGGCCAGAGCCTAGGAAGAGCTTTAAAAGAATGCTGATTAAAGGGGTGATGTAATAAGTTTAGGTTTTTCTGATCTCTAAAAATAGAACTGTTATTATAGCTGAAAACAACTAAAAGTCTGTGCTTGAGATGTTGTTAAGGGGACAATGGGGGAGCTCCAGAGGAACTGAGGGAGGCAGTGCTAAAACCATAAACAAACAAATGAAACCTCTTTACTGTACTCATCAAATGCACCCCGCTCAATAAGCTAGTGAGCTGTTCAAGCGGCCTGCATCGCCGGGTCTCTATTTTCTCATTATCAGAATGAGGTGGTTATATCTCATGATCTCTGTGCTTCCTCCTCAACTCAAATTTTAGGAAAAAATAGAAATCAACTCAGAGGAACCCCAAAATCTGCCTGTGAGGTTTAAGTTATTCATCTTTAGGGGGATGTGCTTGCCTTTAAGATTTAAATACAATTATCAGGGGCCCCACAAAAGGTAGTTTGTTCTTTCCCTACAGCTTCTGAGATTTCCATAGTTTCAGACACACAGGGCATTGTATAGTCATGCTCACCTCTCTCAGTTCCCCAGGACTGCAGATGGCCCTGTTCACACGCTTGTGTCCTAGAGTAGAAACCCTCTTTCAGCACCATTTTTCCACGTTGAATTCTGAGCGTGATTCTCTCTCTAATTTCCCCAGTGCACTACCAGTTATGACAGACTTTTAGAAAGGCTTTGAGGATACAGACGATCGTTGAGCGGCACAGAGCAGTAACAACATCATATTGGATGGTGGGACTCATTGCCCTCCAGTGCCTAGCAACATTGTTCTCCTTGACCCTGTCCTGGGGCCGTGCCGTTCAGGTCTCTAAGTCTAAAACCCTCCACTTCTCTCTTGCTTTCCCTCTTGCTTCCCTGAAAGCCCCCTTCATCTCTTTTCATTTCTTAATTCCCCAGGCTCAGAATTCATTCACACGAGGATCTAGAGCAAGCCCTCTCTCTCTCCTTTTGTTTATCCCTTCTCATCTGGGTTCAGCCTAGGGTACTTCACTTTCTCTATCAGAACATCAAGATGTTTTCACGAACAATTGCACCTTCTCCTCTGAAGATGAATCATGCTGCCCTCTGGGATGTGAGACGCATCTGTGGTCAGTGTCTGTCTTAAACAGCTTTCCCCTTTCTTTGGCCCTTGCACACTGCACAAGCCTGATAAAGCATAACACTAGTGGCAACAATATCTTCAGAGCCAAGAATTCCATAAGTGGAGTCACTTAGAGGTCCTGATGTCTTGAAAATTGACTTTGCCAGGAGAAGACAGTTGGCTGCACAACTTGAAACAGCACAGATGGCATCAATTCTCTTGAGATCTGAGTTATTTTAAACTAGAGTGCCCACAGAGGGGGTGGCTACCCACTTCTCATTAACCTAGGCTCACTTGCAGCACGGCATTGCTTTTACAGCACATTCTCGTTTTGAAGTACCTTCCTGTGTCTTCTCTTGCATACTTCTCATCGCAGTGCTCAAGAGGCATTGTATCATTCACAACCATCTTTCATATAAAACAAATGAGACATACAGCAAAGATCTGGAGTTTGGGAGCTTGGATTTCCAGTCTTCAATGCCACTCCACTTCTGAGATAAAACATGCAACATATACCTTTGATACACAGGGTAAGATGGGGAGGACATGGCTGTATAAGACATTAGGTGATCTACAGAAATCTTTGCGGAAAAGAGCCCATGGGTAAGGGCCTTGAGAGAGGGGTAGACAGCATGTCAATGATCTCAGATGGGGACAAATGTTACATACAATCTGGGAGACCCATCCTGTGGCAGAGTATTTGTAAAACATCCTTATACTGTCTGTTGAAACATTGCAGGATACAGGAACACACCTTTCTAAGAGTAACACAATCCAAGATAGGGGAAATCTTTACAGAGCATCAGACAGGTGTCAAGTACTTTATATATATATTTCCTTATTTAACCTGCACAGCTATTATTATTTGAAATATTTATTTATTTGGCTATGCTGGGTCTTAGTTGCAGCATGGGGAATCTTTAGTTGCAACATGCTCACTCCTAGTTGTGGCCTGTGGGAACTAGTTCCTTGAACAGGGATTGAACCTGGGCTCCCTGCATTGGGAGCACGGAGTGTTATCTTTGTTGTTCATTAGTTAAGTCATGTCCAGCTTTTTGTGACCCCATGGACCGTAGCACGTCAGGCTCCTCTGTCCTCCACTCTCCCCGAGAGTTTGCTCAGATTCATGTCCATTGAGTTGGTGATGCTGTCTAACCATCTCATCCTCTGCCACCCCCTTCTTCTTCTGCCTTCAGACTTTCTCAGCATCAGGATCTTAGCCATTAGGGAAGTCCCTAACCTGTACAATTATTAATGGAATTCTACAGGCAAGGATTTAGAGAATGAGATTTTTAAAAGTGAAATCGCTATTAATAATTATAGTAGCAAATATTTACTGAGCATGTAATATGTTCCAGACACTTCATCTCTTTATTATCTCAGGAAGTAATCACCACCGGGATTGTGTAAGGGAGGGGCCATTACTGTCGAAGTTTGAGAGAACCAAGGAGCTATACAAAACAGTGAGGTAGATGGAAGTATGAATCAGCTAAAGAAGAAATGGCAGCTATGTAATATGATGGAGGCATTAGGTCAGCTAAAATATTAATGGAAGCTGAATTAGAGAACAAAATGCAGGTGAGTGTCAACACCTGGCATCTGAATGCCCTTGCCTCCAGGTTGGTCCTTAGAAAAGCCTACTTCATGGATATTTGGGGTCTGTAGAGTGGACACATGGATGCCAGAGTTCCTTCACATATACAGACAAGTGTTAGTCGCTCAGTCATATCCCATTCTTTGTGACCCCGTGGAATGTAGCCCGCCAGGCTCCTCTGTCTCCTCTGATTTTCCACCAGGCTCCTCAGGCTCCTCTGGTTTTCCAGGCAAGAATACTGGAGTGAGTTGCCATTCGCTTTTCCAGGGGATCTTCCCAAGCCATGGGTTTCTCGCATGGCAGGCAGATTCTTTACTGTTTGAGCTACCAAGGAATTCCCTATCCAGACCAGGAGAGAACCAAAAAGAGATGGAAACTCTTGTGCTTAGGATTTTTGATAAGTTAGGGTCAATCTTTTCTCCCCTGGAAACCACCGGCAAAGAGAAAGGTTTTTCTTCATCCCTCCCATATATGCACCCCCTCTCCCTATTTTATTGATTAGGGAAAAAAGAAGTGGAGTAAGTTGCTCAAGGTCATGACATTTCCATGGCTGAGCCAGGGAGTCTGACTTTGGAGCCAGCTAAGGACACTAGGCTGATTCTATAAAGCTCACATCCAGACCTGTCTAGCCCTGGATCCTTGGGCCACAGCATATTCCCTGTCCTGGGGGTTAAGACCAGAAGTACCTTAGCTGTTACACCTTCAGAAGGATCCTGGATGGAGGGGGCAGCGTGCGAGGGAGGGCCAAGAGGGAGCCAGAGGGAGGGGACACGTGTACAATACAACCAAGTCACGTTGCCACTGTCGCTGCTGCTGCTTAGTCGCTTAGGCGTGGCTGAGCCTTTGGGACCCCGTGGACTGTAGCCCGCCAGGCTCCCCTGTCCACGGGCTTTTTCAGGCAAGGATACTGGATTGGGTTGCCCTTTCCTTCTCCAGGGAATCTTGCTGACTGAGGGGTTGAACTCGCATGTCTTGCACTGGCCGGCGGATCCTTTACCACTCAGCCACCTGGGAAGCTCAGTTCACTTTACTAAGTGCTGTGTTTAGGTGCTCAGTCGTGTCCAGCTCTTTGCGGCCCCATGGACTGTAGGTTCCTCTGTCTATGGGATTCTCCAGGCAAGAATACTGGAGTGGGTTGCCATGCCCTCCTCCAAGTGATCTTCCCAACCCAGGGATTGAACCCAGGTCTCTTGTATTGGAAGCGATTCTTTACAATCTGAGTCACCTATTGTAAAGCAACTATATCCCAACTGAAATTAAAAAAAAAAAAAAAAGATCCTGGATAACTCTGTCCAGGGAACTGGATACAGCTTTCTCTCCCCTGCCTAACTCATGTCTTCCCCTCTTTGAAAATGCATCTGGGTTCCAGCTTCCAGCAAGGATCCAAGCCCTCTGCAGACATCACTGCCACATCTTCACCCACTCTCTCATCTCAGCTGCTCAAGGCTTTCCAATGCGTGCTGTCCTTCCGGGTACCACCGATAGCTCATGTCAGCCCCATCTCCAGACAACACCCAGAGAGCACCGAGTGGAAGATTTGATTCCTGTTTAATCTGATGATACTTTCCATATCTGGATGTTGTATAATGATGGCAATTTATTAAGTGTTAATGATGTGAATGTTTTGAGGAATCAGCTCATTAAGGCAGGAGCTCTGCGTTCCTCTTGTACTGTCATTTTTCTCCATGCTGGGAGGGTTTTTCAACATGTTAACAGATGGGATTCTTCAGAGTTCCTGCTGCGCTGAGACCCTTCCTAGTTGCTGCAAGGGGATCTTGTCCATTTGCTGCCTCGGGGAAAGGAATGGCTCACGGGGAATAGCCAAAAGGCATTGAGATATTTGATGTGTCTGATCCTGAGGCTTTGAAAGAGCCCTCAGAACCTAGGCAGGCTCTGAAAGGGAGCAGTGGGAGAATAAGTGCTGGTCTCCCTGAAAACAAGTGACTTGGTGGTACAAACTGTACAGAAATACAGGCACAGCTGTTGCCCTCCCTGCAGAGCAGCAAAGAGAGTGATGCAGAAATAACCCTCTTTGCCATGTGAGGTTTAGGGGTTCAGGTGGCTTTTCTCAGGTGTACTTGTGGGAAATGGTGACCCAGCAGAGAAGGTGTGGGTTCAGCGCTGATTTAGGCAGAGAGGGTCTGTGAGTACCTTGAATCCTCCGCTCAGCTGCACGTGCAGGGCTGTAGAACCTTTGTCCTCAAAGGGGCCCTGGTGTATCTGAGAGAGAGGGTCCACGCCGAAGAGACCTTGATGCTGGAGAAAAAAGTGGGGCATCTTTTGGGGGCTACAATGGGGACCAGGGAAGGCCAGGGATCTCCCTGAAGAGACCAGCATGGACACGTGGCCAGGACAATACCACCCACCATCTCAAAAAATCTGGGGTCGTGTAGCACAATCTTCACCTGTAAATGTTACATAAAATCTCAGGGAAATAGATTGGAAAAAGTCCTGAATTGGCTGAGATTATGTTTCTGATACTGCACAGAGTTTGAAATAATTAGGTTAAGTTGAAGATAAAAATTTTTTTAAATTTATTTATGATAGAAGAAAACAGAGCAGTGGTTTATCAGAGGGGTGGAGGTTGGCTGGGAAAGTGTTCAAAGAACTTTTAGGGGGTGATTGACATGTTGTATATCTTGAGAAAGCTGTGCATTACGTGGATGTCTGCTGATCACAATTTATCAAACTGTACACAATGAACTGAGTATTTCATTGGCTGTAAATTACATTCCTGTGAAAAGCTGCAGAGATTAAAAACATTGTGTGTGTGCGCTCAGGTCTGTCCAGCTCTTTATGACCCCCATGGACTGTAACCCACCAGGCTCTTCTGTCCACGGGATTTTCCAGACAAGAGTACTGGAATGGGTTGCCATTTCCTCCTCCAAGGGATCTTCCTACCCAGAGATTGAACCTACTTCGCTTGTGTCTCCTGCATTGGCAAGCAGATGCTTTACCAATTTTGCCACTTGGGAAGCCCTTTTTTTTTTAAAAAAAAAGAAAGTCACATTTTTTGCCTGCTTGAGTTTGTGACATTTGAGAGCTAAATGATTTACTAAGGTCACACACATGTTATCCCATCATGTTTTCCTGAATGAGAGACAAGGAGGCCTGGTGGTGGGACCCCAGTCCTGCTACTTCCAGCAGTGTGACCCAGGGCAAGGCTGGTCAGGGGTCAATGCCTTAATGCCCACCCCCCCCAGCAGCTTGTGGGTGACACCCCTGCTTTGGAAGGTGGCTGTGAGGGTCAGATATTTTATTATAAGTAAAGTTCTGAGAACAGTGCTGACACTGCTTAGCTATTCCTTGACAAAGGGCTGAAAAAAGTCTCAAAGAGCAGAGGGGGGACAGAGGCCTCCCAAATCAATGCTGTCAGGCGGCCATGGGGCCCAGGCAAGCCCAGGTTAACACACGTGAACTTTAGGCTTCTCGGCTCAATGGGAGCTCCAACTGCAAAGGCTTTGAGGACTGTTTACCAAGCAGGGGAGTTTTATGGGAGAACTTCTCCTGGCAAATATGCGGTGATGTTATGAAGCTTCTTGAAAGATAAGTGGTGCTGGGGGAAGCATATAACCTTTAACAGCTTGAATAGAGTCCACAGAAGTTATGAAAGATTCTTAGGGAAGATGGAAAAGAAATGTTACAATGGCTGCAGGCTTTTTAAAGTTAGATCAAGAATTCTGATATGCTTTCCAAGGCCCGTTTTTTTTTTCCATTTTCTCTCAAGATACAGACTTTGAAAATGGTAGGTATATATTTCCCTTTGGGGAATAAAGGCAGGTAGCATTCGAGTAATGTTAAATTAATGTTCCTTCAGCACATTTATTGAAGGCCTATTATATCTTAGGCAGTTCTGGGAACTCAGGAGATACACACAGAATAGAAATTCCTTGGGGAATTTAAAGTATGGAAGAAGACACAATTGGTTTCCCACGTGGCTTAGCGGTAAAGAATCTGCTTGTCAATGCAGGAGACGCAGGAGACACGGGTTCGATCCCTGGGTTGGGAAGATCCCCTGGAGGAAGAAATGGCAGTTCACTCCAGTATTCTTGCCTGGAGAATCCCATTGACGGAGGAGCCTGGTGGGCTACAGTCCACGGGGCCACAAAAGAGTCAGACGTGACTGCACTCACGTGCAGTAATCCGTGCAACACCAGGGAATCAATGTAGGTTGCACTGGAGGTGTGAGCATGTGTCATGAAGACTTGGTTGGGGGTAAGGGTTTCTGAACTGGGGTGTTGTGGGCTCTTGGAGTTGGCTTTTTAGGGGAGAGTGGAAGGACTGACCACACTAGAGGTGAGGGTGGCAGGTATGATGTTACAGACTCCGCGTACAGGAGTGTCTTGAGTCCTGCCTTTTCAATCATCCCAGTAGCCTCCTTCGCACACTGCCGAGCCAGATCCTCGTCTAGAATCAAAACCATTTATTGATGAGCTATCCAGTGTGCAACACCCAATACAGAGATTGCTCTCACAAGTGTGATGGAATATGCACTCAGGCCCAGGGCAAAGATGGGCTCTTCCTTCTGCCCTTCTTCATCATCCTCCCTGTCCCAACACCACGTCTGATCCTTGGCACCTGCAAACTCAGGTTATTTGTGGAGGGGGTCTGATGGTATTCATGTGTACTCAGGTCCGATCACCCGTCTAACAACATGGAATCTGGAGGAGGGAGAAAACTATACAGGCAGCCTGCTTGAGAGAACAGGGGTAGTCAAGGTCTGCTTACCACATCCGGGTGGGGACTGTAAGAGCGGGAAGGCGTGAGTGTGCCTGACTGTGATGGTGAACTTCCTAGTGAACATGGCTTAGCACACACCTCAAATATTGACCAGTGCGATTGACAAGTTCTGCCATGGCTGGGAAAGGTGGGGCCAAGGCTAAGACTTTCTACCCATAAGGAGCAGGAAAGAAATGTTCCCAGGTGTTTCAGTCACTCTGTGTGAAAGAATAGATGATGTTGGGGACATGTGAGTATCCTGTTATCAGAAGGATCGGAAATGCACTCAGGGGTGATGGGAGATGCAGGTTTAGCAAGAGAGAAAGTCTTTCCTGCTCATCAAAGGTTGTCTCAAATTCAGAGACTCTTTGAAACACATTGCTATCTTTTCTTTTTCATACATTATGGGTCCCCTTTTACAGATAAGAACACGGAGGCTCAGAAAGGTTAAGAGGATTATTCCAAGTCACACAGCTTGTAAATGGTTGGAACCAGCTATCAGGTTGTGTTTTTTCTTTCTTTTTTTTTCCCATTTATTTTTATTAGTTGGAGGCTAATTACTTTACAATATTGTAGTGGTTTTTGTCATACATTGACATGAATCAGCCATGGATTTACATGTGTTTCCCCATCCCGATCCCCCCTCCCACCTCCCTCTCCACCCGATCCCTCTCGGTCTTCCCAGTGCACCAGGCCCGAGCACTTCTCTCATGCATCCAACCTGGGCTGGTGATCTGTTTCACCCTTGATAATATACATGTTTCAGTGCTGTTCTCTCGAAACATCCCACCCTCGCCTTCTCCCACAGAGTCCAAAAGTCTGTTCTGTACATCTGTGTCTCTTTTTCTGTTTTGCATATAGGGTTATCGTTACCATCTTTCTAAATTCCATATATATGTATTAGTATACTGTAATGGTCTTTATCTTTCTGGCTTACTTCACTCTGTATAATGGGCTCCAGTTTCATCCATCTCATTAGAACTGATTCAAATGAATTCTTTTTAATGGCTGAGTAATATTCCATGGTGTATATGTACCACAGCTTCCTTATCCATTCGTCTGCTGATGGGCATCTAGGTTGCTTCATGTCCTGGCTATTATAAACACTTTTTTTTTTTTTAACCTAGTTCAGCATTCTTTGGAATTGGCTGCAATGCTGCAGAATTAAAATGTTATTCAAATAAGTGAGGTGAACTAATCACCATTTAATATACACGCTTTCCTTCATTGCTACTTAAAATTAATCCAATTTTTTAAAAACCTTTGAAACTCTGAAGCACTACTTTCTAAATATACCTAAGTGTTTTAGAGTACTTTAGAACTTTTATTATATGCAAGTTCTCTAAATTGTAGTATCATTTTGTAAAAATGACTTGGGAATCTTTATTCAAAGTACTGAAAACCTTAAGCAAAATTTGAAGCTTAAAAGCAAATGCAATTACTGAAAACAAAGCTTGCAAATAGGAAGATGTTCAAATGCATCCTTGTAGAAACAAGAGAGGAACGGGGAAAAAATAAATAATAGGAGTGCAAAGGGTATGCTATATTTATCTTTCAAATGTTAGAATTGTTCAACTTGAGAGAAAAAAATCTTTTGACATACTCCTATTTTTAATTGGATAAATTGATATTCTGTACTAAAGTTGAATAAGATCGGAAAAAACCTATAATTTTGTAGTTCTAAATTTAGCCAAGTTTTCAAAGAGTATCAAAATGCAATCAACTTATTTGATACAGTTTGTCTTATAAACATATACATTGTAGAAAAGCACTCTGCATAGAGGCAAACTGATACAAATATTTATGCCAACATTTTTATGTGTTTCAGTGTGGAAATTCAATGGAAATGGCAACCCACTCCAGTATTCTTGCCTGGGAAATTCCATGGACAGAGGAACCTGGTGGTCTACAGTCAATGTGGTCGCAAACATTCGGACATGACTGAGTATGCATGAGCGCGCGCGCACACACGCACACGCACACACACGCACACGCACGCGCACGCACACGCGCGCGCACACACACACACACACACACACACACACAGAGTCTCCAATATATTGTCCATGCAGTGCATCTTTGAAAAAGATTTGGGGAAATTTTATCAAAAAACTGTAAGACAAAAACACAGTCTTTAGAAAATATCAATGATGCTGTATTAAGGTCAGATAGATGACTGAGTGACTGAAATACACAGTTGATTAAAGAATGTGAATAGCATTAAGAGAAATTATTTTATTCTAATTTTTAATATTTAGGTAATAAATATTGAGAGATTTTTAATACTTCCCATGAAATACCTGGACATTTGATAGTTAAAAAATCCAGGAAGATTTTGTTTCTGAAAATAGTTCTGATATAGAACCCTTTCATATGTCTACCAATATAATAAAATCTCTTCCTTCATATATACATATATATATATACACACACATTTATGTAAACATATGAGTATGTGTGCATACTTATATATCTATAAATATATGGGGATATTATATATTGTTGTTGTTTAGTTGTTTAGTCACTAAGTCATGTCTGACTCTTTTGAGACCCCATGGACTGTAGCCCACCAGGCTCCTCTGTCAATGGGATTTCCCAGGCAAGAATACTGGAGTGAGTTGCCATTTCCCTCTCTAGGGAATCTTCCCAACCCAGGGATTGAACCTGAGTATCCTGCATCACAGGCAGATTCTTTACCACTGAGCCACTGGCGAAGCGAATGTATTATATACATGTGTAGGTGTATGTATAATCTTTTAGAATGTACTTTGGAATATTTCAAAGACTAGAAATTATGAAACATCTTCTCCTTAAGTAGTTGTGTGTTACTGTAAAAAGACTGGGAGCTCTCATAGGAGATAAACTTGGGTTTAAATCAAGTTAGACATCAGTGACTCAATGAACAAGAGTTTGAGCAAACTCTGGGAGATAATGAAGGACAAGGAAGGCTGGTGTGCTGCAGTCCATGGGGTTGCAAAGAGTTGGACATGGCTTAGCGACTGAACAACAACAGCAAGTAATTAGTAGTGTCTGGAGATAATTTTTCCTTGCAGAGACAACTTTTCTTTATCTATCTATTATCTATCTATCTTCAGAGTGTCTCTCCTTTTGGGAAACCACCTGTGTAGCAAAGTTTATGATAAAGATAATAGTATAAAGGTAACTGTTGGGAAAAAATAAAAATCTTTTGTTAAATAACAGAAAATGTAAGAGAGAAATAGATTACAAATAAGATTACCTATATAACACATTGCTATGGCTTGATGATCAGGATAAGGAATCACAAATGTTGATTATAGTGGTAAATGTAGGAGATGCAAGAGATGTAGGTTTGATCCCTGGGTTGAGAAGATCCCCTAGATGAGGAAATGGCAACCCACTCCAGTGTTCTTGCCTAGAAAATTCCATGGACAGAGGAGCCTGGCAGTCTGCATACAGTCCATGGAGTTGCAACGAGTTGGACATGACTGAGCAACTGTGCACACAACACATTATTACTTGAAGATACTCTTTGTATATTGTGCGATAAAGCAAATGAGTAATTAGGTAATATTCCAGTACTATCTTTTCTGATCTCATTTAAAATTTAGATTCTCAGCGGTTAGGAAAAAGGAGCTAGTGTAAATTAAGAAGTTTAAGTAAAAAACCTAAAGCCTGGAATTTGAATCAGACCCATGAATATGTATTTATAATGGATTTTATTTTAAAATTATTTCCTACCCAGTCCTCTGAAAAGGCATAGAAGTCCTCACTCAGTCCTAGTGCCCATATTGTGGTTTCTGAATACTATTTCTTGTCAAAAGGAAACAGATACCTTTTCCATCCCCTCACTTTCACTCTACTTGTGTCCTTTGCTCTAAAGTCAGTCTCTTATAGGCAGAAGAAACAGAGACTCTTGGAAATGCTCAAGGTGATCTTCAAGTATTTCAAGTGAGGAGACAAAAAATTCATCTAATTACTAAGATAACATCTAAAGGACATAGGGCCCAACTTGAAGTGGCTCCCACTGGCCATCAGTGGGGCATTTGGGCAGCAGTAGGGAACATCAGTGGAATGAGACTCCCAATATGTTAAATTTTTGGCATTTACAGTGATGTAAAACAAAATCTGTAACAGGTTACCTGCTGATAGATGTCAGTGAGTCAATTCAATATTTGAGAGTGGATAAAGGAAAAGAATCTAGCACTTACCCTGCCTTTTCCCTATGACTGCATCAATCAATTATCAAATGGTTGATGAGGGAAAGGTTCTCTGTGTAAAACTACCCCAGCTAATACATGAAGAACACATGACAGAATAGAATGTTACCATTTTGCAAGCTGTAATGAATCTAGGTACTGAACGCTGGTGGCTGCTTATATCATGCAAGAGACCATGGGACATGTGTCCACTGGTAGCAGAACACAACACCACCTGGGAAACAGTCTTGCCAAAAACCATCAAATTTGACTCTGATCAAGCTTTCAGATCCAACTATAATTTACAGGAAGCATTGAGGATGAAGGAAAATGTTATCATGAGGATGTGGCCATCAAAATCCAGAGTATGAGACACTCCTGAGGATAAATGACCTGGTTCCTTCAACAACAACTTGCCAGGGTGGGAGTTGAAGATGGAGGGTAAGCTTAGAAGACTTAAGAGATACATCAGCCCAGTGAAATAGGTGGACGTTGTTTATATCCTGATTTAAACATGTGAATTGCAGGTAGGTATGCAGGTAGGTAGATCTAGACTTCCCAGGTGGTGCAGTTGATAAAGAATCCTTCTGCCAGATCCCTGGGTTGGGAAGACCCTCTGGAAAATCCTAATGGCAACCCACTCCAGTATTCTTGCCTGGAAAATTCCATGTCCATGGGGTTGCAAAGTTGAATATGACTGAACATGCATGCGCACACACATATGCAGGTGGATCGATAGACATGCAACTGGAAGTGATTCTATGCTTGATGTTATTAAAGAAAGCTGCTAGTTTTCTTTTTTTTTTTAAATACAATAATAGAATTATTTTGTTTTTGTTTTCTGGCCATGCTGCGTGGCTTATGGGATCTTAGTTCCCCACCCAGAGATTGAACCCAGGTCATGGGCAGTGGAAATGCAGAATCCTAACCTCCAGGCCACCAGGGAATTCCCCTGCATTGTTACATTTTAAAAATTCAGCTATTATCAAAATGCTTTCTTAAGGAATACTTAAGAATAAAAGTGGGAAAATGCATTTAGACATATGCTTAAGCCATGATTTTTAACAATGATTAAAATGTGTGGAAATAAAACAGTCTTGGAAAATCAAAAGTCTAAGTTTTTCAGTTAGTACTTGGTTTTCTAGATAAATCCTGACACCTGAGGACTTTTGATATTGGGTCAGCTTATTATGGAAAAGATCAGGACCGTGAAAGTGCTGAGTGAAAATTCAGTAACAGTCACTTGAGTCTGAAGTTTTGAACTTAGGTTTGTCTGCATTTGTACCTGATTAACTCTGAATGGCTTTCCTATACTGACATTCTCTGACTGTAGGCCAAAGACTTGTGGCCTGATAGAAGTTCGTTTTAAAATATAATTTGTGCATAGTGTGTTCTACTTTCTCAAACAAAAAAAATTTCATGTCTGTTAGTTTTCTTGATTCCCAGAAATCACATGTAGAAAGTTGGACAGTTCATGCTTTGCCATGGATGTAGAAACTGAGCATATTGTTCAGATTTGCTCGATCCAACACAAGCAGACCCAGCTCTCGTGACCGATGTTCAGCCAATAATCCTGATGCTGAGATGCCCCAGTGAACATCACAAACACTCCTTTCTCCCTCCTCACCTTGAGCCCCAAACTCTATGACTGATGAAAGGAGGAAACTCATGAAGACATTTCCTAGTGTATTTTAATCTTGATTTTCCCTGAAAACATCACTGGGAAGAAGGAAATAGTCTAAGAAGGAAGAAGGAAGAAAGGACGAAAAGGAAAGAGTGAAGGAGGAAAGGACTGGGTATTGAGGAAGACACTTAGAACTTTTTCAAATATTGGCAAAGACCTGTGACTTGGGTTTAATCCCCCATTTTATAAAAGAGGGGATTGAAGCTCTGGGGCAAGGGAGTTGCGAAGAGTTCACGTAGCTCTCAGACCACTGGATTTGAACCCAAACAAACACCCTCACTTCAAATCCAAGACTCTTCCTCCTGAGGCAGGCGTCAGATGGGCCTCTAGGCAGTTGGAAATTCATTCTCTATTGACTGAAACTCCAAGAGAGGAATAACAGGACAGTTAAGGGAGGAGGCTGGACCCTGCGCAGACCACACATTTCTCATTCCCAAAGTCAGGAGACCTCCCCTCCACATGTGTAGAAAAGACTCCTTGGAGGCGGAAGGGGAGTCATGTCAAGGGATGTTCTACCCACAGGCCTTTGCAGTAGAATCCATCATGGCTGAGACGCGTGAGCACACGGGAGGATCCTAGATATACCACATGTGGACTGCGACCCAGGCAAATCTGCATGATCGGACAAAGGAAACCGGGAAGAGATGCTCCACTGAAGTAATTCCCACTACCACAAGGGTGTGACTTAGCAACTCAGGGACTCGCCCTCGGAGTCTGCCCCTGTGTCTGTCCACATGTACTGTACTTTTTCCTCCCAATAAATACTCCACTTGCTTCACTACTTTCCCTCTTTGTGGAAATTCTTCTCTTCAAAGCCAAAGGCCAGGGCCCTTGTCACTGACCACAGGTCTAGAGGCTAGGATCTGGTGCTCTCACCGCCAGGACCCAGCCCCCATCTCTGGTTGGGAACCCAGGCCCCACTCCAAGCCGATGCAGAATGAGTGCCCCCGAGATCGTTCCTACTGCTCCCCGCGCTGAGATCGCCTGAGTGCCATCTTCACACCCTCCGGGACTGGCATTCTGCTTCCAGTGTCCCTTCCATTACGCCTCAGACACAGCAAGTTCTGTTTTTAGAAAAAGATCTGTCAGAGGCATCATGCGGTTGGGCTGACAGCAGAGAGAACTTCTGTTGGCTTCCATCTGGAAACCAAGCATTTACAGATGGGAAGACTTACTGCAACCTTGAAGATTGAAATAAGAGGGCTTCTGCTCCCAAGGTTAATGATTAAAAAGAAAGAGAGGAAGCTGGGGCTGCCAGGCAACACTGTGCATCATGGCCCTTTAAGACGTGGACTGAGTCAAGTTTCGGGCTCTGCACCTGTTTCCGCCCCTCTGCCCCCTGCTCCGTCCCCTCCATGCTCAGGAGACACAGTGACTTTCATTTATAAGGCGCTCTGTCATATCATCAAAGCTGCAGGTTTGGGGAGAATGTCACTGAACTGAATGATACATGCCATCTCTCCCCCCATGAAGTCTGAAAGAGATGGAAAAGCTATCTAGACCAGATATAAAATAATAAAGTTTGTTAAAAGTTTTAAATATTTTGCGGATGGGAAAACTGAGATTTAGGGAACTTAGACGGCTTAACACACAGCGTCACTCAATAAGCAGGAAAAGGGCAGTTTGATCAGTGCAAAAAGTCCTGAATTTCCTGTTCCCATCCTAGCTTGATCATTATTATTGTCATTATTATTATCCAGTAAGGTACTACCCTTTTACCAAAATTTCCAAATCTATAAATAAAGTATAACATGACGAGCTTTCCTTAACTGGGAGAGTTATTTAAATTATAAACCAGTGCAGCCTCCCAATTTCTAGTACAGCATGAAAGGAACTTGGAAATCATCTCTCACATTCACACAACAGGAAAAAGCTGAACACGTTGGAAATCAACAGCTCCTCTTAGATCCGTCAGAGAGCTGAGGTCATCGGCAGACAGATTGAAGCCCCACAAATTGAAGAGACAGACAGGTGACTACAGAGAATTACAACTCACTGGAGAGAAGCCTGGCAGCAGGAAGCATCACAGAGCCGAGTATCTGGGTAGGAGAACCTAATCTGGTGAAATAATGGGGACTAAGGATGAATGCATGCATGCTCAGTCACTCAGTCTTGTCCAGCTCTTTGCGACCCCATGGACTGTAGCCCACCAGGCTGCTCTGTCCCTGGGATTCTCCAGGCAAGAATACTGGAGTGGGTTGCCATTTCCTACTCCAGGGGATCTTCCCAGCCCAGGGATTACACCTGCATCGCTTGCATCTCCTGCATTGGCAGGTGGATTCTTTACCACTGCACCACCTGGGAATCTCTAGGATGAATAAGCTGAAGACTTAAAAAATTCTGGGGACCCCATGGCATAGATGTTAATGATACTTGCATTTCACAGATGGGGAAACTGGCTCAGAGAGATCCCAGGTTCACAGAGTTACTAAGTGGTAGGGCTGGGGTTCGAGCCCAGGGGCCTGACTCCTGAGTCTGAGTCCTTAAGGAAGCATTTATGACAGAGCCAGGCAGTTGCAGAAAACAGAGGAGGGGCAGCTGGAGAGGGGATCACAGATTCCCTGGAGGAGGGACTGGTTGGACTGAACTTGGAAAGAAGGCAGATGCTTGTTAAATGTCTTATTTTAATTTTTAGTCATATATTTTTTATTCTATTAATAAAGATTTCCAGGATTTATCTTGGGTTTTTCACTTTTTAAACAGATAATCACTTACGGCCTCCTCTGTGCCAAGCAAGGATTGGACGTGAGTATGAAGTGGGCCAGGGTAGGCTGGGGAGGTCAGAAGTGGAGTGGACCTTTTCCTCTGGGTGCCCTCCGTCTCAATCAGCATTTGTCACCAGCTGAATCTAAAATGTCTCATATCAGGACACAATTCATCCTGCACAAAGAATCCATGCTGATGCTGTTTTCCACCTCTGATGTGCCAACCACACTGAATAACACAGATAACCAATAGCTGTGGAATAGGTCCAATGATGGCAAAATATTCCAAATATTGCAAGGCCAGCAACATAAAATAACCAATTTAAGCCAAATGAACTTCCCTCCATTATTACTTTTAAATGGAAGATTAAAATCCTCCAAATTAAATTTCCTTCCACTTAAAGGTGTAATGACCCTAAAGTTCCACAATGGTTCCCTGCCTAATTTTTTTTGCTGTCTTATAAGCTGGATCTGAAAGGTGGGGATAATTCTTGTACCTATTTTGTAGGAGAATTCCAATTCAGCCAAGCTTAGGAAATGTTCCCCTTTGTGTCTCTTGAGAGTATGCGTGGTGAATGATAGAGATCATGGTAGCTGTATCTTCAGGAGGTGAATTAGGCTTGTGTGAAGGTGCTCTATCCATGAGTAGGGAAGTCCATGAGCTGAGATCTAGTCCAAGATGAGACTCTAGGTTCCTGGGGGAGGAATTCAAGATACGCAGCCTCGAGAGCTGGTTTGACATGATATCCCAAATAAGAACGGAGACCAGGAAGACTTGACTTAAGTCCAGGTACCATAGCCAGACTTGATGGTTACACAGGTGCTTGACCATGGAGTACCTCATTCCGCCTCCAGCGCTGGGACCAGCCTGGGACGAGTGGAGCTGAAGTGACAGGTGGATCAGGTCACCAGGCTTGACTAAAAAGGGTCAGTATGGAAAGAGGGATCAGGCGAACCCTACAAAGATTTTACCCCCTGTTTTTCTTCTGGAGAATGAGCTGTTTCTTTCAAGTTTCAAGGTGGCAAGCTCAACTATGAAACTTTGATATGTGAGATCAAAAATGGAATCCTATATACAGCACCTGATAGATAAAAACAGAAGGCAGATGGGAGCTCTCTGGGAAACGTTTCCCAGAACTAGACAGGCTTGATTCTAATCCTGCTATTTACTAGCTGTGTGATGACCTTGGACAACTATTTAACCTCTTTATTCCCTGTTTCCTCTTCTGTAAATTTTTGCACAGACTTCACAGGGCGGTTGTGAGTACAGAGCCGGGCCAGGCATAGAGGAACCTCTACGGACTTGACTGTCATGGTGACTGCCTTCCTTCCCCACACGGGAAACATCCAGAAAGTGTTGGCTGATCCATCAGTGGCCCCCAGGATACTCTCTGGGCATATTGGAATCCCTCCTGGTCTCAAAAGTTGGTCCCACCTCTCAGAGTCAGCTCCAGCCCCATCTGGTTCAGGAGACGCTCCCCTCCCAGTGGTCCAAAGACCACAAAGAAGATGTGGTACCTAGATTCAATGGAATATTACTCAGCCATAAAAAGGCTGAAATTGTGCCATTTGCAGAGACTTGACTAGACCTAGAGACTGTCATACAGAGTGAAGTAAGACAGAAAGAGAAAAACAAACACCGTGTATTAATGCAGCTATGTAGGATCTAGAAAAATGGTACAGATGAACTTCTTTGCAAAGCAGAAATAGAGACACAGATATAGAGAACAAATGGATAGATACCAAGGAGGGAAGGGGCAGGTGGGGTGGATTGGGAGGTTGGGATTGACATCTATGCACTACTTTGTATAAAATAGATAACTAATGAGAACTGGGGCTTCCCTGGTGGCTCACAGGGTAAAGCGTCTGCCTATAATGCAGGAGACCGGAGTTCAATCCCCGGGTTGGGAAGATCCCCTGGAGGTGGAAGTGGCAACCCACTCTAGTACTCTTGCCTGGAAAATCCCATGGATGGAGAAGCCTGGTAGGCTACAGTCCATGGGGTCGCAGAGTTAGACACAACTGAGTGACTTCACTTTCAATGAGAACTGACTGTGAAAAAATTAATTTAAAAAATAGTCTCCTAAGTTTTCAAAAAATGAAAATAAATAAAAGTAAAATGCTGCACAATTAACCTTTCTCTTCCCAGACTGAATGTGAGCTTGACCACCTAATTCTCAGCTCCCTGTGCGTCATTAACTGTTTAACGTGTTTGAGGAAGGTCTCTTAACCTTGTGCCTCATTAGAATGAGTGATTGTGTGGGCAATAAACCAGCCTCACTTCTAATGGAACCAGATTCCAAGACCTTTTTTTTTTTTTTTTTTTAAAAGAGCCTTACAAAGAAAGCTATTACAGGTTTGGAAAGATTGATTTTATTTAAAACCGAATATGTATGAAAGCAGGCAGAGTGGTTATGACATAAATTACTTTGATATATTGAGTGCAAAGGCAAATGCAATTTCTTTCTCCCTTTTAGCTTTCTGTGTTCAGCGGAAGGGTGGTGATTTATCTTTTTTCCCATTTCCATCTGACGTCGGTTGCTTTGAACTCAAGGGAAGAAGGGACAGATGGCCTGTGTTGGAGGGACTTGCAGGAGGAGGACAGGAAAGGAAAAAGGCGAGAAAGAAGACCCCTCCTCTAATCTCTGTGACTATGCTGAGTCGCTTCAGTTGTGCCTGACTCTTTTGCGACCCTATGAACTGTAGCCTGCCAGACTCTTCTGTCCATGGGATTCTCCAGGCAAAATTCCTGGAGTGGGTTACCATTTCCTTCTCAGCCCAGAGAGCGAACCTGGTCTCTTATGTCTCCTGCACTGGCAGGTCAGTTCTTCACCACTGGTGCCACTTGGGAAGCTCACACTAATCTCTGGATCCTCAAAGGACACCACTCAGCCTGCCCCTCCTACTTCCTGATCCAGCCTGGCCCCTGCATAAAAGGAGAAAACGAGCAGCAAAGGAAAGGAACAGCTCAAATGGAAATCAATGAGCAGTTTACTATGTCATTATCTTAAGCTCATTTTTTGTATAACAAGCTATAATTACATCTAATAAATATCAAACCCTTTGCACTGAGAGGCAGATAAAGAATATATTCCATTATAATCTGAGTTTGATTTCTTTTTCCAGGTTCTGTGGATCCTCCTTCAGATGCTTCTAGTTCCAGTGTAAGAAAAAACAGGCAGTAAAGGTTCATTTTCTGATGTCAGGCTTTCTGTATACTGAGATTTTATATGTATATTTTTATATGTATATTTTTTTCTAGTAATTGCTTGATTTGAAAAATAAGTCTTTGGATCATCTGAAATTCCTTTTGGTGTAAGAGTTGAGATATGCTACTCCAAATCACTACCATTTTTCCTAACATCACTTATTGAATAATCACTGTTTATCTTCTGACCTACAATTTCACTTTTATCAAATGCCAAATTCTGAAATATATTTTGGCTTAATTCCGGACTTTATCCTCCACCCCTTGTCCTGCTTATCTGTTCACGCACCAGTACCACTCTGATTTAATGATACACTTTATGATGAGACAGGAAAGGTCTTACCTGACCCATAATTTACTTACACATTTTCCTACTGTTAAATTGCATGAACTGTGTGCTGTACTTCAAATTAATTGTGAAAGCTGTTATGGTGTTCTTCAGTTCTTAAAATCACAAAGAAAAAGTAAGAGGAACATTTGTTTCCTTTTCCATTCACAAACAGAATTCTCAGTATTTTGGAGGGATCTTTTTATTTTTTTCAGATATTTTGAGATACTTTTTTCATATCCTTGATTTTATTATTTGCCATCTAGTATAATCAAAAATAGAGGAGGAAGTGACAACCCACTCCAGTATTCTTGCCTGGAAAATTCTACAGACAGAGGAGTCTGGTGGGCTATAGTCCATGGGGTCGCAGAGCCAGCCACGATTGAGCGACTGAGCATACAGTCAAAAAAAGAAATTATATTTTGGAAAAAATCAATATTTCTGTAGCAATCATTGATACATGTATTCACGCAAGGATTGGAGAATGATCTGCTTACAGAAGTCCAGATTTTGAAATCTCTAATCCTAGAATAGAATCCAATTCTCCACCCTCATAGCGTTGGGATTCAAATCCCAGTTTTGTGAGTTAATAGTTGAGTAATCTTTTTAAAAAAATTAATATATTTCCGGCTGTGCTGGTCGTTGCTGCTGCGGGGGCTTTTCTCCAGGTGCAGTGAGCAGAGGCTGCTCGTCCGTGCGGTGCAGGGACTGCGGAGACTTCTTATTGCAGTGGCTTCTTTTGCTGCGAGCAGGGGGCTCTAGGCCACCCGGCTTCAGTAGTCGTGGCTCCCGGGCTCTAGAGCACAGGCTCAATAGTAGTGGCTTAGTTGCTCCGTGGCATGTGGGATCTCCCTGTATCAGGGATCAAACCCCTGTCTTCTGCATTGGCAGGCGGATTCTTCACTGCTAACTCACCAGAGAAGCCCTAGTTGAGTAATCTTTGGCAAAGCTTTTCACTTTCTCTGTCTTTTTTTAAAAAAAATAAAATGGAAATAATGCATAATTATGAAGGATGATTCTGAAGCTTAGGTTCAAGGCTCAGAGGAAGCCTTTAGTTGTTTTTGACCTTGAACAAGTCCCTTAATATGTTTCTTCATCACTAAAACAGGAGATAACACTTTGGAATAATAAAGCTTCTCAAGTTGGCTGTAAAGAATTAATATGTGTAGCTGTTCTTTCTAATATACTGGGCATGATTAGTTTATGATAGTGTTAACAGATCTGGTTACTGAGGAAGCAGAGAGGAAGGGAGGAAAAGAAGGTGGGCGGGTGGGGGGTATTTGGCTTCATATCCATTAAGGTAAGCAATGTTTTTGGACACCACATTGACGGGTTGCTCCCTCTACCTTCAGCCGTCTAACATTGTAGACCAATTTTGCTCTGGCATACAGGTGATACTGTACTTGATTTAACTCAGCCCCATCTTCAATCTTGCTAAACTACACGGCACAACAAAGCCAACTCCAAGAAAGTTAGCCGAGGTCTTTGGATTGATTGAACACACTTGTCAATGGTGTCGTCCCTCCCGCGTATATACAATGGTTTCTCATTAGAATTTTGTTGTCTGCCTTGGAGTGGTTGAAAACATTCCCATGATGGATTAATCAATTTCCAAGTTAATGCATTCACGTGTGGTAATGACTTGCTCAAACCTTTCTCTGGCTGTCTGAATGGGCTTCAGGGAATTAAGTAGGACAGTGGAGGAACCCAATTTTCAATTAAGAAAGGAAGTTGCAAAGAGTTCTTTTCTAACCTAGAAAATGAACCAAAGCTGATAATTTCCTTTTTTTTTTCCTTCTCATGATATATAAAAGTTTAAAAAAGGCTAAGCCTATTAAAAAAAAAACCCCACATCATTTACATTTTCCAAATTGTAGTGCTATTGGATGCATCATTAAGTATAAATGGGTTGCAATAAAAAACACATTAATTAGTATAAAAACAGCACAAAAATAAAACCCAGAAGATTTCAAGTTCATTCGGTTCCCCTCAAAAGGATAGAAAGCATTATATTTATATATTTACATATAACCAGGAACAGCTAAATCATTTGTCTATAAAGAATTGGAAAGGAGGTTATAGAGGGAGAACCAACCAGGGTGATCATTTCCATAAACCATGACTGCATTTCAGTCATAGGCAATCCTTTTCCTGGTTACTGTGCTCATAAAGTGCCTATAAAAATGACATCATGCAGTTCTATATTTATGGTCTGTCAATATCCCATGGATCAAATCGGTCGAGTTTACAAGGCAGGAGATGGTTTCCCCTCCCACTTCTAACTGCTATTCTTTTCTCTGTCCTCAGGACTCTGAATGCTGTACTGCTCCGTTGACAATTTTACAGCCCAGGGTACATGACGAGTCTGTAATTAAAGTTTGGATGGTGGTGGAGGACTCACTGAATCCCAAACCCCAGCCAGTCCTGCTGTCACATTCATTTTATAGTTCTGAGTCCAGTGACCAGCTGGGCTTGAGCTGGGGGAAGAATAGTTTGCAATGGAACTGACATTTGGGGGATATTCCCATTTGCAATTATTCTTGGCCACCAAAGGCTGAGTAGGCCACGTGTGCCTCTGATGGACGTGAAAACTCTGGCTCAGCACACTATGTCTATAGGATGCTACAGGTGTTAAAAAGAAAGACTTACACCCTCATTGGAGTCCATTTTGCAGAGTGCATATCATCATGTGTGTTGAGAGGATGAGAAAAAACAGAAAGATCTCAGGGTCAAATCTATATAAAAGTTAGTATGGCTCTGGATGGGTTGGGGTGAGTAGCTGAGGACTAAAGATGTGCACAATGCGAAAGGGAGAGAATCTGGATTTTATGTGGTTGTGTATGTTTCAGGCTGGGGAGCATGACTGAAGTGATCTATCTGTGTAGAGACAGACTTTCTTTGAAAACTTGAGTACCTCTTTTGAAAGAATAGGTGGGGGAGATGTAGAGAGCTTGGACAATATTCATCTCAGATACGCAAATGGGGGAAAATGTGTAAACAAGGCACATCCTTCAGAATAAAGTTTGAAAATCAGTGATCTGTCAGCAGACTCCTGTATTTCAGAGGAAACACAGTGTGTTTTGGATAATGCCAGTAACTGGCTTGAAAGATGATGGCACTGAATTGAGCCTGCAACTTACGTAGAAATAAAAGGAAAAAAAAAATCATGATAATAAAAAAGTAATAAAGACCTAGTTTCAACCCCCCAAATTCCTATTTGGCAGTATCTTTGGGAGGAAAAAATGATGGCATATATATCAGCAAATTTGGGCCAAATGCATCCCAAAGAATGAACAAACCTTTACTGTTTCTAAGCAGAAAAGAGTAGAGGAGGGAGAAAATGAGATTTTTGACCATGAAATGGTTCTTGCAAAGAAGTTACATAATTTTTATTATTTTTCCAGCTCAAGTGGTTGATCTGCATTCATGACCAAGTTCAGAGGTCAATTTTGCAGTGGCTCATCAAATGGAATTTGAAGTCCAGATCCACGTGGCTCCTCTGTGCCGATGTTCCCCGCCCCACCGCCTGCTGCTCCCCCGCTCCCCTCAGTCAGGCCAAGGAACAAAGCCAGGTATGCACTCCAGCATAACTTATCCTTTTTTGTTCTTGAAACTATCTTTAAATTTATTTATTAATTGAGGGATAATTGCTTTACAGAATTTTGTTGTTTTCTGTTCTCAGCTGGTAAAGAATCCGCCTGCAGTGCGGGAGACCTGGGTTTGATCCCTGGATCTGGAGATCCCCTGGAGAAGGGAAAGGCTACCCACTCCAGTATTCTGTCCCAGAGAATTCCATGGACGGTATAGTTCATGGGGTGGCAAAGAGTTAGACACGACTGAACGACTTTCACTTTCAACATGAATCAGCCATAGGTGTACATGTGTCCCCTCCCTAATTTATTCTTCATTAGTCTAAGCTATGCCTTGTTCATGATTACCCTCAATTCCAATGTTTACAGATTCATTTTCGTAATATTTCCTCTGGGTTTATTGTTTCTATTTGCAAAAACTCAGAGTCCTTTATGTTGGAATAAGTCAATATAATTAGCCAAGGGCTGGTGCTCTGACTCATGAGGACCAGAGCTTTTCAAAAGCAGATAGGTGATGCTCCCCCGGAGAGAACTTGAGTTTCAGACTTCTCTGCTTGTCTCTGACTTCTGTGACATTGGATGTAAGACAGTGTTGGGAGGTGAGAGGGGGTATTGAGAAACCAGTGCATTGTAGGCATGACTTTGGTGTCTTATGGATAATTGTATCTTGGTTTTCTCAACAAACTCTTTGCCAGGGCACTGCCTCCCCCCAATTCCTGCACCAGACCATCCGTGTGGTTGCCATGTAGAATTGCCATGTAAGTAGCTTGTAAAACTTTCTCATGGTGGTTGTGAGCTGGGAAAAATTTTATTCATTTCTCTGTCTTTGAATATGTATAGGTTCCAAAGATCTAGATTTGGAAAAATGGGCAGTTGTAGGGTAATATATTCAGTCACTCATCTGTTCATTTGATTCACATTTTCTAAGAGCATATTGTATATTAGGCATCAGCTTATGTTGCAAGGGTACAATGGTTTTCTTCTTCAGTGCTTGAGTTAGTCCACTATTGTCTCCATGGAGCACCTTCCAATCTTAAATATTTGATCCATTAACAAAAGAATGACAGACTTAATCTCTGTTACTGATATGTCTATATTAGTATCATTCTTCTTTAAAACAATATTTCAGTGAATGGTTATGTCCATCCACTTGTCTGCATTTATTTATTTTACATTTTGACCACACCACATGGCATGAAGCATGTTAGTTCCCTGACCAGGGATCAAACTCACACCCTCTGCAATGTAAGTGCTGAGTCTAAACTCCTGGACCACCAGGGAAGTCCCTACTTCCATTCTTTACAAGTTTTCTTGAAGGTCTCTGTGGATGAATCTTTAGATTTCCTCTGATCATGGACATGCAAGTATCCATTTTATCCAAGTCTGAATAGACTCAGAAAATTGTCTATAAATTTGCACCAGAACTAAGATAATCTTTGATTTCCTGCCCCAAGATCCGGTCTGGACTCCAGTCTTTTATTAATTGGGATTATTTCAGTCTAAAGTAATAAAGCACCTGATTTAAACTGACTTGCCTACAAAAGGGACTGTATTGCTTTATGTGACTCACCCACCCAGAAATCAATCTGATTTCAAGTGTGGTTGGACAGGTACTTACACATTGCTGGCAGGATGTGGTTTCTCTTTTTCTCTTTGTCTTGGCTTTGCTTTCTCTGCACTGATCTCATTCGTCAGTAGGATCTCACAGTCGCCAGATGGTTCAATATAGCTCTTAGTAACCTACCTACAAGGTTTACATCCTGGTAACATCCTACCAGGTTTAACTCCTGTGTAAAAATGACCTATTGGTTAAGTATGACCAATTCAAGTTACGATGTTCACCCTGGATTGACTTAGGTCATGGGCCTCCACTGGGCCACTTATCATGGGCAGGTATGTTTCACAGCCTCCTTCTCTAGGACTGGGGGTGAGCTTAACTTAGACCACAATGCATGAGTGTGGGCAGTGGGCATCTCCAAATAGCACCTGGGCTCATTCCCTCAGGAAGCAGGAAAGTACTCTACAGAAGCAAACCATACATATTCACTAGGAGCTAGGTGCTCAGCCATGTCTGACTCTGTGACTTCATTGACTATAGCCCACCAGTCCTCTGTCCATGGAATTTTCCAGGCAAAAATACTACAGTGGGTTGCCATTTCCTTCCCCAGGGGATCTTCCCAACCCAGGGATCGAAACTGCATCTCTGGTGTCTCTTGCTTTAGAAGACAGATTTTTTACCACTGTGCCACCTGGGAAACCCAAATGTTCACTACACATATATATTGGTAGAATTTCCCCAGATTAAATACATAAAATAATTTCTTAGATATATAAGATGATGAAGGAACTAGCAGTTGTATTTTGTTATGTGCAGGCAGAACACACCTGACTTATTGTGTTTAACAACCACAACAGTTTGACCCCTTTTGGGTAAGGTGACCATATGAGAGGGGGTGCGGAATTAGCTAAAACAAGTCGTATAAAAATAGAAAGACTGCCCTGGTGGTCCAGTGGTTAAAAATGCACCTGCCAATGCAGGGGACATAGGTTCAATCCCTGGTCTGGGAAGATCCCATGTGCCACGGGGCAACTAAGCCAGTGGGTCATGATGACTGAACCCTGGCTCAGCAACTAGAGAAGAGAAACCATTGCAACGAGACATTGCTGCTACTCTCTGAGAGAGAGCAGCAGTGAAGATCCCGCACAGACAAAAGTAAGTAAATAAATTAAAAAAAATCAAATGTTACAAGAAAATAAACATAGAAAAACTGAGTATGTTCAACTCAGAGTTTTTAGTACTTTGCAGCACAGTTGGAGGGAGGTAGTATTACATCATTTATTTGAAGTGCCTTCAACCAGGAATAAGAACAGATTTGTTCTTGAGGTACAGAGATTGCTACTGATAAATGGCTGTGTGGTGTAGCAACCGATGCCTTGGTTAGTGTTTCCTGTCACTGAAACTATCCAGGTGTAGTTTTATCTGTCCAGAACAGTGTAGAAAAGAGTCAGTAATTGAGTGAGTGATTGTACTGGGTCAACTTTTAACACTCTTCATGCCTGAGATCTAGTGATTTTCTATGATTCATAAGTTAAACATGAAGAACAACGGGGCAATGGCTATTACATTGGTTAGTAAGAGACAACTCCTTAGATTATAGAGTACCTAGAAAACAGAAAATAAGCAGGTTGTCTTAAGAGGGGATGTGGACATGGAGTAGGTTGATGAAAGAGCTTGGAGTTAGGTTTTTTTTCTCTTGATAAAGAAAAGATGATTAAATGGAACAAGTGGAGAATATAAGAAAGGAAAATTGAGGCAACTCCATATTTTTTTCATTGACTATTGAATATGCTGTTTATTGTCTTTCTTGCTTTACCATGAAAGAGCATGAGAATGTGGAGGTCTAGAGCGATAATCTTTCTTTCTGGTTTTGAACAATTCTGGCAAATTATTTTCTGCCTTAAAAATTGTTCTAAGAGGTCATTCTTCCATTTATCTTTCTCATTGCATTTCACTGTGTCACAACTGGTATTTAACTCAAAATTCAGTTCAGTTGAGTCATACAGTAGGTCCAACTCTTTTTGACCCCATGGGCTGCAGCACACTAGGTTTCCCTGTCCATCATTAATTCCTGGAGCTTGCTCAAATTCATGTCCATTGAGTCAGTAATGACATCTAACCATTTCATCCTCTGTCACTCCCTTCTCATCCCAACTTCAATCTTTCCCAGCATCAGGGCCTTTTCTAAGGAGTCAGTTCTTTGCATCAGGTGGCCAAAGTATTGGAGTTTTAGCTTTAGCATCAGTCCTTCCAATGAATATTCAGGACTGATTTCCTTCAGAACTGACTGGTTGGATCTCCTTGCAGCCCAAGGGACTCTCAAGAATCTTCTCCTATACCACAGTGAAAAAGCATCAGTCCTTCAGCGCTCAGCTTTCTTTATAGTCCAACTCTCACATCCATGCATGACTACTGGAAAAAAACTTAGCTTTAACTAGAAAGACCTTTGTCAGCAAAGCAATGTCTCTGGTTTTTTAATATGCTATCTAGGTTGGTCATAGCTTTTCTCCAAATAACAAGTGTCTTTTAATTTCATGGCTGCAGTCACCATCTGCAGTGACTTTGGAGCCCAAGAAAATAAAGTCTGTCACTGTTTCCATTGTTCTCCCATCTATTTGCCATGAGGTGATGGGACAGGATGCCATGATCTTCATTTCTGAATGTTGAGTTTTAAGCCAGCTTTTTCACTCTTCTCTTTCACTTTCATCAAGAGGCTCTTTAGTTTTTCTTCACTTTCTGCCATAAGGGTGGTGTCATTTGCATGTCTGAGGTTATTGATATTTCTCCTGGCAATTTTGATTACAGCTTGTCCTTCATCCAGCCTGGCATTTTGCATGATGTACTCTGCATATATGTTAAATAAGCAGGGTGACAATATACAGCCTTGACATACGCCTTTCCCAATTTGGAACCAGTCTGTTGTTCCATGTCCGGTCTGTTGCTTCATGTCTGATTCTAACTGCTGCTTCTTGAGCTGCATACAGATTTCTCAGGAGGTGGGCCAGGAGGTCTGGTATTCCCATCTCTTGAAGAATTTTCCACAGTTTGTTGTAGCTGTGAGAAGAAGAGAAGTGGAAAGCAAAGGAAAAAGGAAAGATATACCCATTTGAATGCAGAGTTCCAAAGAATAGCAAGGAGAGACAAGAAAGCCTTCCTCAGTGATCAATGCAAAGAAATAGGGGAAAACAACAGAATGGGAAAGACTAGAGATCTCTTCAAGAATATTAGAGATACCAAGGAAATATTTCATGCAAAGATGGGTACAATAAAGGACAGACATGGTAGGGACCTAACAGAAGCAAAGATATTAAGAAGAGGTGGCAAGAAAACACAGAAGAACTGTACAAAAAAGATCTTCATGACCCAGATTATCATGATGGTGTGATCAGTCACCTAGAGGCAGACATCCTGGGATGTGAAGTCAGGTGGGCCTTAGGAAGCATCACTACAAACAAAGCTAGTGGAGGTGAGAGAATTTCAGTTGAGCTATTTCAAATCCTAAAAGATGATGCTATGAAAGTGCTGCACTCAATATGCCAGCAAATTTGGAAAATTCAGCAGTGGCCACAGGACTGGAAAAGGTGTTTTCATTCCAATCCCAAAGAAAGGCAATGCCAAAGAATGCTCAAACTGCCACACAATTGCACTCATGTCACATGGTAGCAAAGTAATGCTCAAAATTCTCCAAGCCAAGCTTCAATAGTACATGAACCGTGAGCTCCCAGACGTTCAAAGCTGGATTTAGAAAAGGCAGAGGAACCAGAGATCAAAGTGCCAAAATCCGCTAGATTATCGAAAAAGCAAGAGAGTTCCAGAAAAAATATCTACTTCTGCTTTATTTACTATGTCAAAGCCTTTGACTCTGTGGATCACAAAAAACTGTGGAAAATTCTTAAAGAGATGGGAATACTAGACCACCTGACCTGCCTCCTGAGATATCTGTATGCAGGTCAAGAAGCAACGTTAGAACTGTACATGGAACAACAGACTGGTTCCAAATCAGCAAAGGAGTACATCAATGCTGTATATTGTCACCCTGCTTATTTAACTTATATGCAAAATGCATCATGAGAAATGCTGGACTGGATGAAGCACAAGCTGGAATCAAGATTGCTGGGAGAAATATCAATAACCTCAGAAACACAGATGATTCCACCCTCATGACAGAAAGTGAAGAAGAACTAAAGAGCCTCTTGATGAAAGTGAAAGAGAAGAGTGAAAAAGCTGACTTAAAACTCAACATTCAGAAATGAAGATCATGGCATCCTGCCCCATCACTTCATGGCAAATAGATGGGAAAACAATGGAAACAGTGACAGATTTTATTTTCTTGGGCTCCAAAGTCACTGCAGATGATGACTGCAGCCATGAAATTAAAAGACGCTTGCTCCTTGGAAGAAAAGTTATGACTAACCTAGATGGCATATTAAAAAGCAGAGACATTACTTTGCCAACAAAGGTCTTCTAGTCAAAGCTTCGGCTTTTCCAGTGGTCATGTATGGATGTGAGAGTTGGACTGTAAAGAAAGCTGAGGGCCGAAGAATTGATTTTTTTGAACTGTGGTGTTGGAGAAGACTCTTGAGAGTCCCTTGGACTGCAAAGAGATCCAACCATTCCATCCTAAATGAAATCAGTCCTTAATATTCATTGGAAGGACTGATGTTGAAGCTGAAACTCCAATACTTTGGCCACCCGATGTGAAGAGCTGACTCATTTGAAAAGATGCTGATAACGGGAAAGATTGAAGGTGGGAGGAGAAGGGGGTGACAGAGGATGAAATGGTTGGATGGCATCACAGACTCAATGGACATGAGTTTGAGTTAGCTCTAGCAGTTGGTGATGGACAGGAAAGTCTGGCATGCTGCAGTCCATGGGTTGCAAAGAGTCAGATTCCACTGAGCGACTGAATTGAACTGAACTGTTTCTCCCTGTCTGGTTCTAACTGTTGCTTCTTGGCTTGCATACAGATTTCTCAGGAGGCAGGTCAGGTGGTCTGGTATTCCCATCTCTTGAAGAATTTTCCACAGTTTGCTGTGATCCACAGAGTCAAAGGCTTTTGTGTCGTCAATAAAGCAGAGATAGATGTTTTTCTGGAACTCTCTTGCTTTTTTAATAATCTAAGGCATGTTGGCAATTTGATCTCTGGTTCCTCTGCCTTTTCTAAATCCAGCTTCAACATCTGGAATTTCTTGGTTCATGTACTGCTGAAGCCTTGCTTGAAGAATTTTGAGCATTACTTTGCTAGCATGTGAGATGAATGCAATTGTGTGGTAGTTTGAACATTCTTTGGCATTGCCTTTTTTTGTGATTGGAATGAAAACTGACATTTTCCAGTTCTCTGGCCACTGCTGAATTTCCCAAATTTGCTGGCATATTGAGTGCAGCACTTTCACAGCATCATTTTTTAGGATTTGAAATAGCTCAGCTGGAATTCTATCACCTCCACTAGCTTTGTTCATAGTCATGGCCCACTTGACTTTGCATTCCTGGATGTCTGGCTCTACGTGAGTGATCACACCATCTTACCTTACCATTATTATTATTTTTTGTCTGTTTTTCCCCTAGAATTTCCTTCTTGTCACAAAAGTAGACCTAAAACCTGTTTTTTTTTTTTAAAATATAATGCCCAGAAGGCACCACTGTTATTTAAAGAGAGATTGCCCTCATTTGAATGTTGACAGCACCCCTTTTACAGCTTATCATGAACCATCTTTAAAATCGCTCATTTCAAAAGTGGCAAACTTTGAGGGTGTACTACCATACCACCAGGGGTCCTGACCCTTCAGTCAACCTGTGGATTCTGCTTTCACTTGGCACTTACAGATGCATGGCAGCTGGGCAGCTCATTCCTTGTCTATAAAAATGGAAACAATAATACAGATCCTCTTGGGATGGGGGAGAGTTGAATGTGAAAATTCTTTGTAAATTGCTAGTAGATCTCTGCTTTAAAGGGCCCGCTATTTTCCCTGCTGGCTCCGATGGTAAAAAATCTGCCTGCAATGCAGGAGACCCAGGTTCAATCCGTGGGCTGGGAAAATCCCCTAGAGAAGGAAATGGCAACCCACTCTAGTATTCTTGCCTGGAGAATCCCATGGACAGAGGAGCCTGACAGGCTATAGTCCTGGGGTTGCAAAGAGAACAGGACTGGGCAACTAACACTTTCACTTTCATTAGTAGATAGCCATTATCAAATGAAATGGCAAAGAGCTGGCTTCCTTCACCTAAAGCCGGATGGTTTCCGAGTCCGTGTGGCAGGGCCTGTGCTGTAGTCAGGTCGAGCCCTTGCCAGAGACCAGAATGCGCTGGTCCGTAACGGATGTCAGAGCAGCTGGGCACCATGCTCTTCCAGGGCGGCCTTCTGCACAGGATCGTTATACTTTGCAGAATGCTTCATTTTTCCCTTCCCCTGGCAACTCTCAGCTCTCCACAATCTAAGACTCGACTTAGCCAGTATTCCAAGCCTGGGATGCTTTTCCTTTCACAAGTACCTGTCAAACTTCTAGTATGCCCACACCTTTCAGAAAATTCCACAGATACTCCTTGCCTCACTCCACTTATACAGAAACCTCCAGGTCCTCCCATACCAAAGACAAGTTACTTGGTGTTTTTTTTTTATTACACTGGACTATGCTGACTTGCTCAGTTGTGTCCAACTCTTTGCAACCCCATAGACTGTAACCCACCAGACTCCTCTGTCCATGGGGATTCTCCAGGCAAGAATACTGGAGTAGGTTGCTGAGCCCTCCTCCAGGGGATCTTCCCAACCCAGGAATCAAACCCAGGTCTCCTGAATTGCAGGCGGATTCTTTACTATCTGAGTTACCAGGGAAGCCAAGAATACTGGAGTAGGTTGCTGAGCCCTCCTCCAGGGGATCTTCCCAACCCAGGAATCAAACCCAGGTCTCCTTCATTGCAGATGGATTCTTTACCAGCTGAGCTACCAGGGAAGCTTTTTATTACACTAGCTATGACTTGTTTCCATTTTGCCTCCAATTTAAACTCTTGGAAGTGTTTCTTGCTAAACATTTAACATTTTAAATGCACGTGTGCATGCTCAGCTTCCTCACTAGTGCCCGACTCTTTTGTGACCCCACAGACTGTAGCCTACCAGGCTCCTCTGTTCATGGGATTTTCCCAGCAAGAATACTGGAATTGGTTCTCAGTTCATTTTCCAGGAGATCTTCTCAACCCAGGGATCGAAATTGCATCTCCTGCATCTTCTGCATTGCAAGCAGATTCTTTACCGCTGAACCACCAGGGAAGCCCTGACACTTTAAGGGAAAAGGCTATTTTCATTCACCTCTGTATTTCCAGGGCTTGGCATGGTTGTAACACTCAAAACATGAGTAAATAAATATCCTAGTTAATGCCTTTTTCTTGAGCGCCCTGAACAATCCTGCAATGAAGAGCTTTGTTCTCTACATGAGGTCATGAAGTAGCTTTGCATTGAGGCAGTTTCCACTCTGACACGTGTGTGTGTGTGTGTGTGTGTGTGTGTTAGTCGTTCAGTCACGTCCAACTGTTTGCGACCCCATAGAAAACAACCTGCCAGGCTCCTCTGTCCATGGAATTCTCCAGGCAAGAATACTGGAGCGGGTTGCCATTCCCTCTCCAGGGGAACTTTCTGACCCAAGGATTGAACCCAGCACTGCAGGCAGATTCTTAATAAAGTCTGAGCTACCAGGGAAGCCCACTCACATATACTATAGCTTAAACCAGCAGTGTGTTTTGGAAACATAGTCATCTCCCTCTTACCTCCCTCATCCCATTGGAAGTACCCTGCATGCTTTACCTTGACTTGAAGGGTCTCTAGCCAGCTGGCTCTACCTTGTACTTAGCTGTAATGGAGTCATCATACTGTGTATTCCTTTTTCCCTCCAAATCTGTATTCCTTACTGGACCATGAACTCTGCAAAGAAAGGGAATACCTCTTGTACATTTCTTTTCAGTGATACCATTGGCACTTCAGTGACATTTTAAGAGGACATTCGGAAACAGTGAGAAGCAATAGAGGTAACATTTCAAGAGACATAGAAGCAGAGAGAAAGAGACAGGAAGCTGTCACTGGAGCAGGGTCTGACCACTTCCTGTCCTCTCCCCTTCTGCTTGCCTCCCTGATGTGCGTGTACACGAGTGTGTGTGTGTGACATTATTGAGGGCCTACCAGGCACAGTGTTAGACCATTTAGATCAAAATTCCTAGTCCTCACAGTCTCATAAGGTGTGACTGATCTTTTCCCATTTGTGGAGGAAATAAAAGTAGGTCAGAAGGGAGAAGCCATTTGCAACCTTCTCTGTTTTTCCTCTGATTTCTTGATACACAGGCTACTGTCTTCATTTTTCTTCTTTTCTGCATAATCCTCTTTAGTCAAATCTAGAGTTATCCTGCAAATATCATTGCCTTGGCTCTGGCAGCTTCATTACATGTGTAGCTTCATTATACGTGCCAGGGACATCACGTTAGAAAATTACACATTCTGGCAAGAAAATCCCCAGTTTCTCATTTTCAGATCACATTCACTGAGAGCTTTACATGTCAACAGATCAAAAGAAAGCCCACGGAATGTTATCGAGGCATTGCCCCTATAATATGAAAATTTTTCTCCCTTCTGTTTCTGCTCAAATATTTATTTGGTTTTGATTTTTGTTTTTTGGGGGGGGGGGTGGCTGTGCTGAGTATCATGTGGGATCTTAGTTTCTCCACCAGTAAGTATGGAGTCTTAATCACTGGACCTTCAGGAAAATCCCTCAAACATTTTTAAAAGCAAATGATGGCTTCAAAGAATATGCCCCCCAAACCCTATTTTCCCAATTGCCCTTTTTTAAAAAAATAGAATCTGCACTGGAAGAGGAACCAAAAGAGTCTTGTCTTGGTTCACCTCTATTGAGGGTTTGCTAGCCTATGATTATGGAAACAACTCCTGGTTCACAGGAACAAGAGTCCCAGGAGGAGACCACATGAAATCAGTAAGGAATTTCTCTACGCAAGCTGGCTCCTGTCCTTCCCTTCCTCTCTCCTTACCTCCAGTCCTTCCTTTTTTTCCATCTAGTTTTTGTATTTATTTTAAGTGAAGTGAAAGTGTGAGGCTGTCACGGCTAACGCCATGGCAGGCAGCCTAGATTAGGAGTAGGCCTGGTTTCCCAGGGTAACATAATAATCAGGTCTCCTAGAGCCAGCCAATCAACATATGCCTAGCCAGAGAAAAGGGAACCTATCAGGGGAAAGCTGAAAGCCCCACGTTGGGCCAACAAAAATTACCTTGCAACTGTGTAACCTATCAGCTTGCGCCAACTACCCACTGTGTAACCAATCCGATTGTGCCAACTACCTGCTGCTTATTTTGACCTAATGAATACCCGAGAGAACTGGGGCTCGGGGCCTTTCGTCCTCACACACCTGGTGAGGGCGGGAGGCCCTGGCTCGAGTCAGTAATAAATTCCCCTATTGCAAGTTGCATTGTTTCGAAGAGTCTTCTTTCCCGACCAGGGACTCGGACTACGGGCAGAACATTTGGGGGCTCGTCCGGGATCCCTTGACCGGGGAAGTACGCTCTTTGGAACAAAGGGGAAAAAAAGATAGGGAATAGCACCGGTGCTCAGGCAGGTTTAGAAAAAGACCAGAGTAAAGCCGAGGCCCCGCTGTGAAGCGGGAAGGTGTCTGGTGCAGAAAAAGACCAGAGTAAAGCCGAGGCCCCGCTGTGAAGCGGGAAGGTGTCTGGCGCAGAAAAAGACCAGAGTAAAGCCGAGGCCCCGCTGTGAAGCGGGAAGGTGTCTGGCGCAGAAAAAGACCAGAGTAAAGCCGGGGCCCCGCTGTGAAGCGGGAAGGTGTCTGGCGTTAGGGAAAGCTTTCCATGAGGGAACGGACTGGCTGTTCCGGCTGGCGTGAGGCCGCGGCCAGCGAGCACGCTGGGAGGCAGCCAGCTCTGTGGGAAGGAGATCTCCTCTCCTAAGCCCGAATCTGGGGAACAGTGGATGCCATACGGTAAGGTGACCCTTGTTCCAGAGGATCTGTGTCGTCGGCCGATGTCTGTCTGTCTGTGTGTTTTTCTGTGTAACTGCCGGCATGGTCTCCTGTCTCGTCGTTCTCTGGTGTGTCGTTGTCTAGTTCCTATAAAGCCTTGGAGCCTCATTTCTGTTTCTGGGAGTTTCAGTGAACAGGCAGACAGTTGTCGGGGCAACTGACGAGTCCTGGCCAGGGCTACTCCCTGGCGGAATCTGAAGGCCTCCCAACAAGTCAGCCCCAGTAACGGGAGCCCGAGAGGGTGAAACTCCTTTCTTTTTCTTTTATTCTAAACCGAGAATCTGGCCAAATAAAAACCTGTCTGTGTGGGCACGGGACAGGCACTTAAGAGCCAATAGGGCGCCTGCCACTGGAAGACTCCTGTGAAAGGATAAGGGGGTCACGGAACGGGCTAGAAACCCTTAGGGTGCCCGCCCCCAGCAAGAAAACTTCCGTGCAACGACTAAGGCACTCAAATAGTTCCACGAAGCATACCACAAGCCCAACCTCCTGGCCGCCACCACTCCCGATAGGATTTATTGGTGGTAATTCTCGGTGACTTTCTTCTGACTCTCACTATGGGGCAAGAAAATCTACCTCACTCTCTCTCATGACTGATCATTTCTCGGATGTCAGGGCTAGAGAGTATGATCTGTCGCTACTGGTTACAAAGAGTAAATTAATAACCTTTTGCTCTGCAGAATAGCCCGCCTTCCAGGTTGGATGGCCTTCAGAAGAAACTTTTCAACCTTCTATTATTCGGGCAGTGAAAAAGAAAAAGTTATGGCTCCTGATCCCTGGGGCCACCCAAGCCAAGTCCCATATGTTATGGTCTGGCAAGATCTAGTAAAAGATCCGCCCGAATGGTTTAAACCTTTTGTTCACAAACTCCCTGATTCTCCTAATGTACAGGCCCTGGTTATGAAAACTCCCACTGCCCCAGAGGAAGCCAAGAAGAATAAGGGCCCAAAACCGGTCTTGCAGGAATCCTCGGACCGGAACCTGATTGACTTGGAGACAGAAATTAGGCCCCCGCCATATGCCCCTCCTCCGTTGCAGTTTCCCCCGGGGGGAAGAGCCCCCCCAATGAATCAGAAGGGACAAGGGAATTCCGACCCCGGAGAAAGAATAGAGGAAATAGGGGTGAGCAGGATCATGGGGAACCTTCATTTACTGTACAGGCACTCCCCGTCCGGGTGGGACCAGCTAACCCGGACGGAGAGCGAACCTAGCAATACTGGCCCTTTTCCCATTTTGTTTACTCATAACCCCACCTGGGATGATTGCCAGCAGCTGTTGCAGGTGCTCTTCAACACAGAAGAACAGGAGCGAATCCTGGCAGAGGCGCGGAAACAGGTCCCGGGGGTCGACGGGAGACCAACCGCCCAGCCTCATCTCGTGGACGAGGGGTTTCCTCTGTTGCGGCCTAACTGGGATTTTGAGCAAGTGGAAGGTAGGGAGCGTCTCCGAGTGTACCGCCAGACTCTAATGGCTGGCCTGCGGGCCGCAGCTAGGAAGCCGACAAATTTGGCAAAGGTAAATTTAGTAAGGCAAGAGCCCACTGAGAGCCCGTCAGCCTTCCTAGAGAGGCTAATGGAAGCCTTTAGGCAATATACACCCATGGACCCCCAGGCTAAGGAATCACGCGCTGCAGTTCTACTAGTGTTTGTGAATCAGGCAGCCCCAGATATTAAGAGGAAATTACAAAAGATAGAGGGGTTAAAAGAGCAGATAATACAAGACTCACTGAAAGCAGCTGAAAAGGTATTTAATAATAGGGAGACCCCAGAAAAAAGGGAGGAACGACTTCGTCGGGAGGAAAGGGAACTAGCTGAGAAGATCAAGAAAAAAGATAGGGAACATAGGGCAAAAGAAAACCGGAAGAACCAGAGAGAGCTAACCAAGATTCTTTTTGCGGGGATGAAGGCCGGAACAGAATTGAGGGAGCCTCAAGGCCCCCAGACAGGAGAAACAGAGAGACCAAAAAGGCAGACCCTAAAGAAAGATCAGTGTGCTTACTGCAAAGAAAGGGGGCACTGGAGAAAGGAGTGCCCTAAGAGGGACCTGAAGAAAAGAACAACACAGAGAGAGAGAATTTCCCCTGGAACTCGAGTTCTATATGTGGGGGAAGACAGTGATTAGGGGAGTCAAGACTCGGCACCCCTCCCCGAGTCCTGGGTAACCATACATGTAGAGGGGAAACCCGTTGGCTTCATGGTGGACACTGGCGCCCAACACCCTGTTTTAAATAAAAAAACTGGGACCAATGTCTAAGAAAACCAGCTTGGTGCAGGGAGCCACGGGGATAAAAAAATATCATTGGACCACAGAACGGAAAGTAAATCTGGGGACCCATCAGGTGTCCCATTCGTTCTTGGTGATACCAGAATGCCCAGCCCCTCTACTTGGACGGGACTTGTTGACTAAAGTTAATGCTCAGATCCATTTTGACCCTGGGGGAATGTCAGTCACGGATGGACTTGGACAGCCGATACATGTCTTGTCTCTAGCTTTAAGAGATGAATACAGACTTTTTGTGCCTAAGCCCTCAGAGGTTATAGCACCAGATATACGACCGTGGGTCCACAAATACCCTTTGGCATGGGCAGAAACAGCAGGAATGGGACTGGCTAAACAGAGACATCCGATCGTCATCGAATTAAAAGCCGAGGCGGCTCCTGTGAGGGTGAAGCAATATCCTATGAGCCAGGAGGCTCGGCGGGGGATCATTCCCCACATTCGACGGCTCATGGATGCCGGAATTCTCAAGCGGTGCCAATCCCCTTGGAACACCCCCTTACTACCGGTGAAGAAGCCAAGGAGTACGGATTACAGACCTGTCCAGGACCTACGAGAAGTCAACAAGCGGGTGAGTGACATACACCCTACTGTCCCCAACCCGTATACCCTCCTGAGCAGTCTGCTGCCTGAGTACACTTGGTACACTGTGTTGGACTTGAAAGATGCTTTTTTTCAGCCTACCCCTGGCAGCCCAGAGCCAGGAGATATTTGCCTTTGAGTGGACTGAGGGGGAAGGCCAACCGGTAGTACAACTAACTTGGACCCGCCTCCCACAAGGGTTCAAAAACTCCCCTACCTTGTTTAACGAGGCTTTGAGTAAAGACCTCTATGAATATCGGACTCGCCACCCAGAGGTCATCCTGCTGCAATATGTGGATGACCTTATGTTGGCTGGAACCACAGAGGAGGCATGCAGCCATGCCACCGGTGACCTCTTACAGACTCTAGGCACCTTGGGATATCATGCTAGCACAAAGAAGGTGCAAATATCCCGGCAAGAGGTCACCTATTTGGGGTATAAGATCAGGCAGGGGCAAAGGTGGCTAACTCAGGCCATGAAGGAAACAATATTGCAGATACCAGAGCCCAAGACCCCCCGCCAGGTGAGAGAGTTTTTAGAGACTGTTAGATATTGTAGACTATGGATCATGGGGTTTGCTGAAAAGGCCCAGCCCTTATATGAAAAAAGTAAAGAGACCCCAAACTGGACTTGGACTGAGCCAATAAAACAGGCTTTCCAGACACTCAGACGGGCCCTACTAAAAGCGGCCAGCCGGGACTACGCCGCCCCCATATTAGCCGTGGGACTTCCACCTCCTGATGTGGGGACTCTGCCTCCAGTCCCCGACTATTCCCTCCCTGACCTCGTTTGGATCAACGAGGATACCACCCTCCAGAAGAACAACAAAGATGGATGGTACTGAGATCAAAACAACAACCTGATATTGCCTGCCATCCTGGGTCGTCACCTATGTAAACACCTGCACACAACTACACACTTGGGAGAGAAAAAGACCTTGACTCTTCTCCAGACAGCCTGCCTGAAGTTCCCTCGACAAAATGCAACTGTATGAGAAAATCCAGGCTTGCAAAGCGTGCCAGCTGATGAGGACAGGGAAAAGGCAGCACACTGGAACGAGGTACCGAGGGGAAGAGCCAGGGCAACACTGGGAGATAGATTTCACTGAGGTAAGACCAGGCAAGTACGGGTATTGCTATCTGTTGGTTCTGGTAGATACCTTCTCGGGGTGGGTAAAAGCCTTCCCCACTAAGGGAGAGACAGCAACAGTAGTTGCTAAAAAGATCTTAGAGGAGATAGTGCCTAGGTATGGGCTGCCAGTGACTATGGGCTCAGATAACAGACCTGCCTTTGTGAGCCAGATTGTACAAGGGCTGGCCCAAGCTCTGGGGACAAAATGGAAGTTACATTGTGAATATAATCCCCAGAGCTCAGGACAGGTTGAGAGAATGAATTGGACCCTAAAAAAACTCTGACAAAGTTGGCAATAGAGACTGGCGGGGACTGGGTGACCCTCCTTCCCTTCGCGCTCTTTCGAGCGCGTAACACCCCTTATAAGCTGAATCTTACCCCTTTTGAGATTCTGTATAAAAGACCCCCTCCTGTGTGTCATATATTCGAAGGAAAATGCCTACCACCCCCTACCTTGGGACAATTCCAGCAATCACTGATGGCATTAAGCAAGGTGCATAGCCATGTTTGGAAATTAATTCGAGAGATACACGAGGGAACAAGCAAGGGGACCATCCCCTCACATAATATTGGCCTGGGTGATTGGGTTTGGGTAAAACGACACCAATCTAAAGCATTAAAACCTAGATAAAAAGGCCCTTATGTTGTTCTCCTTACCACTCCTACTGCTGTTAAGGTCGACGGGATCGGGCCCTAGGTTCACTGCAATCACGTGCGGCAAGCCACCCCGGAAAAACAGGAGAAGATGCAAGCAGAATGGGAGGCAAGACCTCACCCATCAAATCTTTTGAAACTGAAACTCGTACGATGGGAGCCCTCTTAACTCTCCTGCTGATAACAGTTTTCATTGGCCCAGGAGGAACCAGCCACAACCCCCATCAGCCAGCTAACCTGACTTGGGTGATCTACAATCCTGAGACTGGAGAAGTGCTTAATTCGAGCTCCAACGTGGCCCCAAAGGGACATGGTGGCCAGTACTGACCTTTGATTTGTGCGTGCTGGTGGCTGACGGTAATGGGTTTGGTCCCCACCAACTGACCAAGTTCTTTGCCCACGGCTCTTTCGGTCTGTTCACCCGTAACTGTGAGCGAAAAGGCCCACAGTACTACGAACAGGTGCCTGTCTATGTCTGCCCGGGGCGAGAAAAAGGGATCAGAACCAAAATGAAAAATGTGGGAAATTGACTCTTTTTATTGCGCTGCTTGGGGTTGCGAAACCAAGGGAACAGTCCATTTCGCACCTCCAAGAATCCTTGAGCTCCTTGGCTGAAGAAATGTTACAGAATAGGAGAGGTTTAGATTTGCTGTTTCTGCAACAAGGAAGATTATGTGCAGCACTGAGAAAAGAATGCTGTTTCTATATCGACCTTTCAGGGGTGGTACAAAAATCTCTCTAAAAAGTAAGAGAGGGACTAGCCCAGTGGAAGAGAGAACGAAAAACCCAACAAGGCTGGTTTAAATCTTGGTTTCAGCGCTCCCCCTGGTTGACCACTTTGATTTCCACCCTCCTGGGTCCACTCATAGTATTAATATTGTTACTGACCTTTGGTCCATGCATTTTAAACCGTCTGGTCTCATTTATTAGGGAGCGCCTAAATACCATCCAAATTATGGTACTGAGACAACAATATCAGTCAATTTCACAGGGTAAAGAGGAAGATTCCTCTACTTGAACAACAGACAGGGGGGAAATGTGAGGCTGTCACGGCTAACGCCATGGCAGGCAGCCTAGATTAGGAGTAGGCCTGGTTTCCCAGGGTAACATAATAATCAGGTCTCCTAGAGCCAGCCAATCACCATATGCCTAGCCAGAGAAAAGGGAATCTATCAGGGGAAAGCTGAAAGCCCCACGTTGGGCCAACAAAAATTACCTTGCAACTGTGTAACCTATCAGCTTGCGCCAACTACCCACTGTGTAACCAATCCGATTGTGCCAACTACCTGCTGCTTATTTTGACCTAATGAATACCTGAGAGAACTGGGGCTCGGGGCCTTTCGTCCTCACACACCTGGTGAGGGCGGGAGGCCCTGGCTCGAGTCAGTAATAAATTCCCCTATTGCAAGTTGCATTGTTTCGAAGAGTCTTCTTTCCCGACCGGGGACTTGGACTACGGGCAGAACAAAAGTCGCTCAGTTGTGTCCGACTCTTTTTGACCCCATGGACTATATAGTCCATGGAATTCTCCAGACCAGAATACTGCAGTGGGTAGCCTTTCCCTGCTCCAGGAAATCTTCCAATCTAGGGATACAACCTAGGTCTTATTAGCTGAGCCACCAGGGAACCCAAGAATACTGGATTGGGTAACCTATTCCTGTTCCAGCAGGCCTTCCTGACCCAGGAATTGAACTGGGATCTCCTACATTGCAGATAGATTCTTTACCAACTGAGCTATCAGGGAAGTCCTGCTATTTATTTTCAATTTTTAAAATTTATTTTAAATTAAATTTATTTTATTTAAAATATTTTATGAAAATAAATTTATTTAAATCAAATTTATTTTAAATTTTTTAAATTTATTTTAATTTATTTTAAAGTGCGTTTAATTTACAAAGTCTTACATTCTCTAAGGCTTCCCATGAGGCACAGAAGATGAATGGATAAGGAAGCTGTGGTACATATATACCATGGACTATTACTCAGCCATTAAAAAGAATTCATTTGAATCAGTTCTAATGAGATGGATGAAACTGGAGCACATTATACAGAGTGAAGTAAGCCAGAAAGATAAAGAACATTACAGCATACTAACGCATATATATGGAATTTAGAAAGATGGTAACGATAACCCTATATGCAAAACAGAAAAAGAGACACAGAAATACAGAACAGACTTTTGAACTCTGTGGGAGAAGGTGAGGGTGGGATGTTTCAAAAGAACAGCATGTATACTATCTATGGTGAAACAGATCACCAGCCCAGGTGGGATGCATGAGACGAGTGCTCCGGCCTGGTGCACTGGGAAGACCCAGAGGAATCGGGTGGAGAGGGAGGTGGGAGGGGGGATCGGGATGGGGAATACGTGTTAACTCTATGGCTGATTCATATCAATGTATGACAAAACCCACTGAAATGTTGCGAAGTAATTAGCCTCCAACTAAAAAAAAAAAAAAAAAGAATTCACCTGCAAATGCACGAGACAGAGGTTGGCTCCTTGGAGCAGGAAGATCCCCTGGAGAAGAAAATGGCAATTCACTCCAGAATTCTTGCCTGGAAAATTCTATGGTCAGAGGAGCATGGAAGGCTATGTTCCATAGGGTTACAAAGTCGGACACAACTGAGTGACTGAGCACACAGATAGTTCTCTGAGGCTGGTTACAGGAAAAAAAAATGGTATCACGAAGCACTCCTATTTCTGTCACCTGTTCTGCAGAGGCAGCTATTTTGAAACCATGAATTGGATGCATCTTTCTAAATGATCCTTTGTCTTAGTCCATTTTTGCTGTTTTTGTTCAATTGCTAAGTTGTGTCTGACTCTGTGCAACCCCATGGACTACAGCATGCCAGGCTTCCCTGTCCTTCACTATCTCCTGGAGTTTGCTCAGATTTATGTCTGTTGAGTTGATGATGCCATCCAACCATCTCATCCTCTGTCACCCCCTTCTCTTCTTCCCTTCAATCTTTCCCAGCATCAGGGTCTTTTCCGATGAGTTATCTTTTCGCATTAGGTGGCCAAAATATTGGAGCTTTAGTTTCAGCATCAGTCCTTCCAATGAATATTCAGGGTTGACTTTAGGATTGACTGCTTTGATCTCTTTATAGTCCAAGGGTCAAGAGTGTCACATATACTATGTTGAATATACTTTGCTATATATATTATGATTATATCCTTTTCCTTAAAGTTATTCTTTTGTTTGATTTGCCTGTTTGTTTATACTTAACATGTTGTTCTTAGTAATTCTGTCCCAGATTCTGCTACTGTTGTAAAAAAAAATCTCTTAAAATGTTTGATCCATTTAGATAGTCTATCGATTTTATCTTTGTTGAACGAATCTCTCACACAGCCTTTTAACCTGTCTCCAATTCACCTAGTTGCTCTCCAGAATTACAATTCAGCTATCAACTTCACCTTTTCTGTCCCCATAGTCCTATGGATTATCTTTGCCTCTCTTATGCTGAATTCTCAGTTTTCTGAATCCCATCATTCTTTTTCTTGGGCTTAGGCTGTGTAGTTTGGGTAGAACACATTTTCTGTTGGCTTCCTGACAATAGGGGCATGGAATGAAAAGTATTTGAGATATTCCATGATAGTTTTTTCACCCTCATACTTGACTGATAGTTTTATTATACTGTGAGTTCTTAGATGAAGTATTCTGACATCAGAATTGAAAAGTCACTGTTCCATATCATCTAGATTTCATTATAATTGGTGAAAAGCCCAGTTCCATTCTGTTCTTTTTTCCAGACTTTAATCATTTTATTTTGTATTGGGGTATAGCTGATTAACAATGTTGTGGTAGTTTCAGATGAACAGCAAAGGGCCTCAACTGTACATATATGTGTATCCATTCCACTCTATTCTTGATCATGAATATTATTTTTCCCCCCATCTCTTTGGAAGCTGGTAAGATCTACCTCAATTTAGAGTTATTATATTCATTTTCCATCACTGCATCACAAATTACCATAAACTTTGTGGCTTGAAATAACACTTATTTTTTAGTTCAGAGTTCTGCAGGTCATTTGTCTGCCATGGTATGAACCCAGTGCTCTGCTCAGGGCATCAAGGCTGAAATTGAAGTGTCAGTCTAGCTGAGTCCTTGTCTGGAGACTGTGAAAAAAAAATCTCTTTCAAACACTCTTGGACTTCGGTTCCTTGCTGTGATAGGATTGTTTTCTTGCTGCTGACAGCTGGTGACTGCCCACATTCTCTCTCATCTTGAGGACAGCAGCAATGCATCAGATTAGTTTGTGCTTCCAGTCTCTGTCGCTTTCTTCTGCAACCAGCCAGAGAAAACTCCGCTTTGAAGGGACTGGTGTTCGATCATGTTAGAACAGGTCCACTGTGATAAGCTCCCTATTTTCATGTCCACTGTGCAGATAACATTGTCTAATCGCAAGACTTACATCCATCATATCCCTAGTTGAGGGCAATTACATAGGAAGTGGGAGGCTTTGGGGACCACCTTAGAGTTCTGCCTGCCAGAGTGCTGAGATACGATGATGATGTCCTTCGTATATCTGAGCCTTCATCCCTCTGCAGAGATTTACGTAGACTCTTCCAGTCTAGGGATGGGAGATGTCAGCTCCAAGAAGTCTTCCTGTCTCACTTCAGTTCAGTTGCTCAGTCGCGTCCGACTCTTTGTGACCCCAAGGACTGCAGCACACCAGGCCTCCCTGTATATCACCAACTCCCAGAGTCCACCCAAATCCATGTCCATTCAGTCGGTGATGTCATCCAACCATCTCATCTTCTGTCGTCCCCTTCTCCTCCTGCCCTCAATCTTTCCCAGCATCAGGGTCTTTTCTAATGAGTTAGCTCTCCACATCAGGTAGCCAAAGTATTGGAGCATCAGCTTCAGCATCAGTCCTTCCAATGAATATTCAGGACTGATCTTCTTTAGGATGGACTGGTTGGATCTCCTTGCAGTCCAAGGGACTCTCAAGCATCTCCTCCAACACCACAGTTCAAAAGCATCCATTCTTTGGTGTTGACTCATTTCTCATTTCTCCTCCTGACTCATTTCTTCCCAATTCCATTGAGCATTTCTTCTTCTCCATTTTTTGTGGTGTTCTGCAACTTCTGGGTTGGCCCTCCAATTTTCTAAATATTTCTTCCTTATTTACCTTCTTTTAGTCTTTTTTGCTTTACTTGCTAGGAGAAGCACTCAACTTTAGCTCTACTTCATTTTTTATTCATTTTTTGCAGTTACATTTTTAATTTCCAAGAGCTCCTGATATTATCGTTTTTGTAAAAAAAAAAAAAATGTATCTTTCTCTTTCTGCATCAGAGGTTCAGGTTCTTCTCTAATAGATGAATGGTTAATAAAGACAACTTCTCTTCATAAATTTTTTCTCCAAGTTGCTTTATTTTGTTTGTTCTTATTTCTTTCTTTTGCAGTGAATGCTTTTCAAATGTCATGAAATCCTTGAGAATCTGGTCATATTTGGGAATCAGCATATAGAAAAAAAAACCTGTTAACTGTATTTCACGTTATAACCTTGTATGATGAATGCATTGAGCAAGATATAACCCTGGCAGATACACATAATTAAGAATTCCCTAATACTCACTACCCAAAAAGTGTGGAACAGGACAGAATAGCTATTTTGCACTCACTGGAATCAATTGTATTTAGCCTTTTAAACAACTGGAGACAGTATAAAGAAGTACCTTAAGAATTTGAAGATTTAGGAGTAGACTAACCTGGATTAGGTTCTCAGCACTGGAATTTATTAGCTGAATTATCTCAGGCAAGTAGATAAACTTCTTGGAGATGCAGCCTTGCCACTTATAGAATGTCATCTATCACATAAAGATGCTGAGAATCACAAGATGACATGTAAAATCTAACACATGAAAGTGATGCAGTGAACAGTAGCCGTCATTATGGTGAAATGCATTGTATCAGGATTCTTACTACTATCCTTATTTATGAATATATTTACATTTTTAGCTCATGTACAAACTAGTATATATATATTATAAGCATCACTCAGTCATGTCCGACTCTTTGCGACCCCATGGACCATAGCCTGCCAGGCTCCTCTGTCCATGGAATTCTCCAGGCAAGAATACTGGAGTGGGTTGCCATTCCCTTCTCCAATGATTTTCCCAACCCATGGATTGAATCCCAGGTATCCTGCATTGCAGGCAGATTCTTTACCGCTTGAGCCACCAGGGAAGCCTACCTATTATAAGCATACATTTCATAATTGTCTGTATTTTCCAAAAAGTAGGCACTTCCTTGAAGCTTAGAGGACCAAAAAAATCTTCTCAAGGTTAACATGACAGTGATAATTTGAATCTTCAAGGATGAACAGAATATGGTCATGAAGATAAGGGGCAGTGCTTGACAAAGGGAATTTCAGGCTGCAATAAAATGTTAGGGAAGTGAAGGTGGGCAGGCATTCAAGCATCATCATTCAGGGCAGCCACCTTGTCACAGGAGACAAGAAGGCTCTGAACTGTTTCTATACTTACAAAGATAGATGCCTTGTAGAGCATATGGCCTGGACTTAGCTGAGCTAGCACTCAATTCTCCCTGTAGCAAAAGGATTTGTTCCAAAGGTGGGTGAAAACACGGGCACTACATTTCACTTATACTGGTGGAACAATAGTATTTGGTAGCACGTAATAGTACTTCAGCTATTATTTTATCATGTGATTAGTCAAGCTAAAGAATGTAAGACTCCAGTTACATGTCAAGTAGCGTACTCAGCAGTTGTGATACACTGGTGAATAAGACAGACCTGGTCTCTGCCCTCAAGGAGTTCAATCTGATGGAGCCAAGTAAACAGACCATGACAATGCACTGAAATAAATGGCCAGTTACCTATCAGGAAGCGGAATCCCTGTTACAATAATGACAAAACTAGTGAAAGGTTAAAGATAAACCTAAAAAGAAATATGAAAATCCTACAAATCCTACATGAAAAAAAAAAAATGATAAAACTTTGTTGATGGTCATAAAAGAAGATTTAAGCCAATGGAGAGAGATCATTTTTTTCTGGATAGAAAAAGTCAGTAGTATAACTATGGCATGTCTCTTAAAATCAGTCCATAAGCTCAATAAAAACAAAACAAAATTTCATGAGGATTCACTGTAACATGCCAAGATGATTGTTCCGGCTCAGGTTTTCTAAAACAGATGCAAAGTGGAATCACTTGTTGAAGATTGATGTTGATAAGAAAGAATGCTTGTGAGCAATAAAACAAGAGGGAGCAGGAGTAGGTGAGGTGAACCTTCAGGTCATGATTCACGTCTGATGCTCATGAAAGGAAAGTTGGAAGGGTGGGTAGTAGGAAGAATCTCAGTACACGCCAGTGTTATAATTAAGTCTTCACTAGGGAAACTGGCAACACCCAAACAAAGACTGCCCACCGGGAGAGGAGAAATAGACTAGCACTTGTAACCACATCATGCTCACTCATTTTTCTAATGGGTTGGTGGTTAAAGATGTTAGGCAACTACGCTTCCTGCAGCAAGTTCTCCGGAAGGAGATCTGAGTGGAAACCTTCTGGGCTGCCGCAATCCATGTCTTATGCCACAAAAATGTAATCCCTGTGATTTTTGTGGGCCTCTTTTGCTGAAAGAAAATTTGGAAGTGGGAGCTTAGTGGGACAAACTGTGTGTACCTCAGTTGCTATGGGTGATCTTGGGTCTACAAGTAATATTTATCCTTCCCTCCTTCATGATCTATTCATTTTGTTTAACTGAAAAAGCTATTTTAATAGGCACATATCTGCTTTTTTAAAAAAAATTTTTCAACTTTTAAAAATTGAAATATAGCTGTTTTTTTTGAGGGGGGGACTGCTTCCCTGGTGGCTTAGACAGTAAGGAATTTGCCTGCAATTCGGAAGACCTGCGTTTGATCCCTGGGTCAGGAGAATTCCCTGGAAAAAGAAATGCCAACCCACTCCAGTATTCTTGCCTGGAGAATCCCGTGGACAGAGGAACCTCGTGGCTGACAGTCCATGGGGTCACAAAGAAACAGACACGACTGAGCGACTGACACACACACATAGTTGGTTTACAATATTGTGCTTGTTTCAGGTGTATAGCAAAGTGATTCAATTATATGTCTATGTCTATTCTTTCTCATATTCTTTGCCCTTGTAGGTTAGTACAAAATATTGAGTATAGTTCCTTGGGCTATACAGTAAGTCCTTGTTGGTTATCTATTTTATTTCTAGTAGTATGCATATCAGTCAGTTCAGTTCAGTCGCTCAGTCTTGTCTGACTCTTTGCGACCCCATGGACTGCAACACGTCAGGCCTTGCTGTCCATCACCAACTCCCAGAGCTTGCTCAAACTCAAGTCCATAGAGGTGGTGATGCCATCCAACCATCTCATCCTCTGTCGTCCCCTTCTCCTCCTGCCTTCATTCTTTCCCAGCATCAGGATCTTTTCCAATGAGTCAGTATGCATATGTTAATCCAACTCCTGATTTATCCCTCCTCACTTAACTATTCAGGTGGTACTAGTGATAAAGGATCTTCCCGCTGATGCAGGAGACGCAAGAGATATGGGTTTGATCCCTAGGTCGAGAAGATACCCTGGAGTAGGAAATGGTGACCTACTCCAGTATTCTTGCTTGGGAAATCCCATGAACAGATTGTGTCCCAGTGGTAACAATATAAAGGTTCAGGAACCAAGACAGGGGCCACAAAGAGTCAGACACAGCTGAGTGGCTGACCACTGAACCCTGAGGCAAAGCTGACTAACACACCTTCACTCCCTATTCTAAGTTTCCCTCATCCTCTGAAATCATCTCTTGAAGTCTTGAAGGTTACTTGGTGTGGTGATTCAAACCTTCATTTCTGAGGATCTTGAACCCAAGATAATCACCCTTTTTGGATCATTGTTGCTGGATATGTCCACTCACAGTTAAAATTGTGAGTGGCACAAATGAGAGGCACCCATACGGATCATGTGTTCTGTGCCCTTGCTCCCTGTTCCCATCATGTAAAATCAGCCCTTTTTCTTCTGTTGGTTAGTATTCTCCTTCTTACTTATTGGTCTCCTGACAAAAGAGACCCCAAAGTCTCTAGTGCTGGCGTGTGTGCATGCTAAGTCGCTTTAGTCATGTCTGACTCTTTGCAATCCCATGGACTGCAGCCCACCAGGCTCCTCTGTCCATGGGGATTCTCCAGGTAAGAATACCAAAGTGGATTGCCATGCCCTCCTCCAGGAGATCTTCCAGACCCAGGGATCGAATCCATGTCTCTTATGTCTCTTGTATTGGCAGGTTGGTTCTTTTTTTTTTTTTTTTTTTCATTTATTTTTATTAGTTGGAGGCTAATTACTTTACAATATTGTAGTGGTTTTTGCCATACATTGACATGAATCAGCCATGGATTTACATGTATTCCCCATCTCGATCCCCCCTCCTGCCTCCCTCTCCACCCCATCCCTCTGGGTCTTCCCAGTGCACCAGCCCCAAGCACTTGTCTCATGCATCCAGCCTGGGCTGGTGACCTGTTTCACACTTGATAATATACATTTCAATGCTGTTCTCTCAAAACATCCCACCCTTGCCTTCTCCCACAGAGTCCAAAAGTCTGTTCTGTACATCTGTGTCTCTTTTTCTGTTTTGCATACAGGGTTATCGTTACCATCTTTCTAAATTCCATATATATGTGTTAGTATACTGTAATGTTCTTTATCTTTCTGGCTTACTTCACTCTGTATAGTGGGCTCCAGTTTCATCCATCTCATTAGAACTGATTCAAATGAATTCTTCTTAATGGCTGAGTAATATCCATGGTGTATATGTACACAGCTTCCTTATCCATTCGTCTGCTGATGGGCATCTAGGTTGCTTCCATGTCCTGGCTATTATAAACAGTGCTGCAATGAACATTGGGGTGCACGTGTCTCTTTCAGATTTGGTTTCCTCGGTGTGTATGCCCAGAAGTGGGATTGCTGGGTCATATGGCAGTTCTATTTCCAGTTTTTTAAGAAATCTCGACACTGTTCTCCATAGCGGCTGTACTAGTTTGCATTCCCACCAACAGTGTAAAAGGGTTCCCTTTTCTCCACACCCTCTCCAGCATTTATTGCTTGTAGACCTTTGGATAGCAGCCATCCTGACTGGCATGTAATGGTACCTCATTGTGGTTTTGATTTACATTTCTCTGATAATGAGTGATGTTGGGCATCTTTTCATGTGTTTGTTAGCCATCTGTATGTCTTCTCTGTAGAAATGTCTGTTTAGATCTTTGGCCCATTTTTTGATTGGGTCATTTATTTTTCTGGAATTGAGCTTCAGGAGTTGCTTGTATATTTTTGAGATTAATCCTTTGTCTGTTGCTTCATTTGCTATTATTTTCTCCCAATCTGAGGGCTGTCTTTTCACCTTGCTTTCCCTTGTTGTGCAAAAGCTTTTAAGTTTCATTAGGTCCCATTTGTTTATTTTTGCTTTTATTTCCAATATTCTGGGAGGTGTGTCATAGAGGATCCTGCTGTGATTTATGTCGGAGAGTGTTTTGCCTATGTTCTCCTCTAAGAGTTTTATAGTTTCTGGTCTGACATTTAGATCTTTAATCCATTTTGAGTTTATTTTTGTGTATGGTGTTAGAAAGTGTTCTAGTTTCATTCTTTTACAAGTGGTTGACCAGTTTTCCCAGCACCACTTGTTAAAGAGGTTGTCTTTTTTCCATTGTATATTCTTGCCTCCTTGTCAAAGATAAGGTGTCCATAGGTTCGTGGATTTATCTCTGGGCTTTCTATTCTGTTCCATTGATCTATATTTCTGTCTTTGTGCCAGTACCATACTGTCTTGATGACTGTGGCTTTGTAGTAGAGCCTGAAGTCAGGCAGGTTGATTCCTCCATTTCCATTCTTCTTTCTCAAGATTACTTTGGCTATTCGAGGTTTTTTGTATTTCCATACAAATGGTGAAATTATTTGTTCTAATTCTGTGAAAAATACTGTTGGTAGCTTGATAGGGATTGCATTGAATCTATAGATTGCTTTGGGTAGTATAGTCATTTTGACAATATTGATTGTCAATTGACAATATTGATTCTTCCAATCCATGAACACTGTATATTTCTCCATCTGTTTGTGTCCTCTTTGATTTCTTTCAGCAGTGTTTTATAGTTTTCTATGTATAGGTCTTTTGTTTCTTTAGGTAGATATATTCCTAAGTATTTTATTCTTTTTGTTGCAATGGTGAATGGTATTGTTTCCTTAATTTCTCTTTCTGTTTTCTCATTGTTAGTGTATAGGAATGCAAGGGATTTCTGTGTGTTAATTTTATATCCTGCAACTTTACTATATTCATTGATTAGCTCTAGTAATTTTCTGGTATAGTCTTTAGGGTTTTCTATGTAGAGGATCATGTCATCTGCAAATAGCGAGAGTTTCACTTCTTCTTTTCCTATCTGGATTCCCTTTACTTTTTCTGCTCTGATTGCTGTGGCCAAAACTTCCAAAACTATGTTGAATAGTAGTGGTGGGAGTGGGCACCCTTGTCTTGTTCCTGATTTTAGGGGAAATGCTTTCAATTTTTCACCATTGAGGGTAATGCTTGCTGTGGGTTTGTCATATATAGCTTTTATTATGTTGAGGTATGTTCCTTCTATTCCTGCTTTTTGGAGAGTTTTAATCATAAATAAGTGTTGAATTTTGTCAAAGGCTTTCTCTGCATCTATTGAGATAATCATATGGTTTTTATCTTTCAATTTGTTAATGCAGTATATTACATTGATTGATTTGCAGATATTAAAGAATCCTTGCATTCCTGGGATAAAGCCCACTTGGTCATGATGTATGATTTTTTTAATATGTTGATGCAGATTGGTTCTTTACCACTAGCGCCACCTGGAAAGCCCTCTAGTGCAGCAGTAGCTTGCTACCAGCCCAGGTTGGATGCATGAGACAAGTGCTCGGGCCTGGTGCACTGGGAAGACCCAGAGGGATCAGGTAGAGAGGGAGGTGGGAGGGGGGATCGGGTTGGGGAATACATGTAAATCCATGGCTGATTCATGTCAATGTATGACAAAACCCACTACAATATTGTAAAGTAATTAGCCTCCAACTAATAAAAATAAATGAAAATAAATAAATAAATAAAAGGACTCTTTTTCCTGGCAAGAGAGCCCCATCTTTGTTGAATAGAAGTTCATATACTGCAGGTCCCAGAGTTCCAGTGACGGGAGGCAATAATGCTCTTTGTCAGTTGCTGGGAATAAAGAAAATTGGGACTAGTCCTACTTTTATCCCTTGGTTCCTGAACCTAGATATTGTTCCCACTGGGACACAGTGCCATGTGGAAGTCTATCCTGTATCTTGAAGGATGGCAGCTCACCCTGACAGAGTATTATTTCCAAGTTGGCTCTTCAACTCTGCTTTCATTGGGTCAGAAATCTATGACTGGCTACTTTCAGATAAGAAAGTCTGTTATGTGACCAGTGGACTCCAGAATCATGGGCCCATTCTTGCATCTCTTTTGTGGTCAGGTAGGTCTTCAGGTCAAATACTTTATTGCGTGGATTGTATACCTGTGGGTCAGGAATTATATAATCAGGAGATTGTGTGGTCCTGGAGGCTCTTTGGTCAGAAAATGCAAACTCATAGCCAGAATGGGTATCTAGTCCTGTGAGGACACACCTGGTCATTCCAAGATGGAAGGGGACTGATGTTGTCAGCTTTCCACCAACTGGGACTTGGTCTCTGTATTACTTATGTAGTCCTGTGTAGCAAATCACTCTAAACATTTAGCAGCTTTATGGTCTCATAAAATTTTAGAGAATAAGAATTCTAGGATCAGCTTAGATGGGTCATTCTTGTGCAGGGTCTCTAAAACTGTTATCTGGAATTGTAGTCATCTGAAAGCTTGACCAGGGCTGGAGAGCCCATTTCTCTAAGAGCACTTGCAAGTATTTTGTGGACCAGACCCTCTTTCATACTACTTTTTGAATCCTTGCCCAGACCTAGCTCAGTGTGCGTGGGGGTGCCAATATGTATTGATCAAATATTAATGCTACATATTAGGCATGGCACTAGGTTTTCTGAGCTTGTTATTAAATGTGTCTTCATAGATCTACATGAATGAGAGATTGTTATTTCAGTTTTATACTCGAGGAAACTGATGCTCAGAGAGTAGAAATAAGTTGCCCAAGACACACAGTTATTAAGTGGTAAAATAGGATATATGTTCTGATATTTCTGACTTCAGAAACACACCGTTTGTGAGGAAGTAAACTAAGTTGTATGTAATCCTGAGCTGTGGTTGCCTCATAAGTCAACTCAGATTTATAGCCTGAATTTGTTCCCATATGTCTATTCAGTCCACGGGTCCTCCAGGCTTCCTCTGATCCCACTCTGCGAAAGTGTAAGAGGTGGTTCAGAGTGACCTAGCCAACTAGAAGAAGAACCAGTGTGCTGTGTGTTAAGCTTTAAGGAAGAAAAGACCTCTTCTGGATGTCTTCACAGTATGATATTGTGTTTAATAACCCTGAATGTGAAAAATCAAGAGCATAAAGAAAGCCTAATTGCAACTCTCCAGGCATCTGGGGTCCAAGATATTAGCTACTTTGCTTTGGTAAAATGAGAGAACATTAAACCTAACAGGAAACCAAAGATTCCCTAGGACTATTGGCCCTTATTTTGGATGAGGAAAGTGAGCTCCAGAGAGGTAAGGTGATGTACCCAAACCTACACAGCTAGTTAGTGATCAAGCTGTGAATAGAATCCCGTTAACTGGTCTCCCAGGAAAGAGCCCTTCCCGCCTTGGATCAAACAGTCCAAGATGAAATATTAACCCAATCGAGCTCTTAAAAGAATAGACTGAAACATTCAAGGTTCCATCCTGTCTTGAACTTCTTCTTTCCTCTTCTTATCCTTCACTCAATCCTTTTACGTTGAGCATGAAATATTAGTTCAATGGATGTTGAGCCATGGGATTCTCCAGGTAAAAATACTGGAATGGGTTGCCATTCCCTTCTCCAGGGGATCTTCCCAACCCAGGGATTGAACCTGGGTCTCCCACATTGCAGGCAGATTCTTTACCATCTGAGCCACCAGGGAAGCCTTTAGAGGGAAGAGGGAGGAAGGCTATAGGACTCTTATCAGAGGTGATTCTCTCAAATAACTACAATCAACTGTCGGAGGAAAAATCAAGCATGACCTAGTGTTAGTGGAGAAGGATCAACAGCAGGCTGACTCTGGAGGAAGCTTGTTGGCATACAGTAAGTGACTTGAAGGCAGTGCCATGTTGGAAATCTACAAACAAAACAGAAATGCAAAACATTCCATTAAAACATTTTTTAAAAGTTCAAAAATCAAAACCGAATGATATCTACCATCTTTCTGGCTATAGAACCAGAGGACAGAGATAGGAGTGATCACATGGACCAGAAAGTGAGGGGAAATAATTGTAAGGAGGGAGACAGAAAGAAGAGCCTGAAATTCCAAGTATAAACATCCCAATCTCTTGGGTGACTCAGGAACTACACTAGTGTGGGACAAATTACAGCTAAGAAGAAGAAAAAAAATGAGCTTAAATTTGAAATACCACCCAAGAGCTAGAGTTTGTAGATTTTAAGCAAGTTAAGTGCCTGATTAAGCAAAACAAACAAGTAATCAAATAAAACCAAATTTTAGAAGAATATAATGAAATTTAGGGTCTTCAAATACAACATTAACATCTCCAGGATGAAATTTTTAAAATCACACAACAGGTGAAGAACCAAAAATGTCAGGAGAGAAGGAGCCATCTTTGGCTTCTGCCGGAAAGATCCAATCACTTTGCCTTCTTATATGGTTTTCCATGGGGCATCCCATTAATGCTACTAAAAGACTGATTTGTGGTCCTTTGAAGTAGATGATTTCCAAAGTGGTTTCTACTGATATCTCTAGCATTCAGCTAGCTTATTATTCAATCTATGTACTTGGGAGGGATCCTCAGAAAGCCCTTGTGTTCATCTCATCACTTCTGTATAATTTGTAGCTAATGTGTGTAATAGTGTGAGGCAGTGCTTCTCAATCTTCAGTATGTGTGCTCATCAGCCAGGCTTTTTGTTATAATCTGTTTCAGGAAGACTGTAATGGACTTGGGAGTCTGCATATCTGACAAGCTTCACATGAAGATGATTCTGCTGTTTCAAAAAATCATACCTTAAGTAGAAAGTTCCTTAAGGACAGAGTTTCACAGTGAAATTCAGTAACCCAATAAGTGTGGAAACTGAATACTCTAACTGCCCTTATAAATTTATAAAGTAAGCCCCTGAGAAATACTACAGACATTTGACAGTGTTTTAACTCAGTGTTTCCTAAATTAATTTCACCACAGAATCATTTTTGGAAAGAAAATCCTATTACCTAACACAAAATAGGTGGTATATAAAACAGAGTTTGGGGAAAGTTTTATTGTAAGGGAGTCTAAAAGATAGGCATAAATCTGTGTTTTTATGCACTCACTCAATTTCTGTTTCTGAGCTAGCAAAGAAACCACGTTCACAGAGTTTTACCTGAGAATAATCAAATACAAGCTTTCCCTGAATTGTGCTTGAAATTTCAAATGTTAAATTTTTGGAAATCATTTAAAGAAAAATATGCATGTCAGGAGTTGCCTTGATTAGATGTGTTTAATGCCATCAACTTCACTGGTCTAATTTGAAGACCTTGGGAAATGCCTCAGGCTAGAAATATTTACTTCATTGATAGATGAGTCATTCCCCCAGGTTACCCTTTCCTTAAGCTCCTGTGCTGAAAATGAGTGGGCTTCCAGAGGGCTGAGCATGGAGTCACTAACACACCAGTGAGGGAAGGGCAGCCGTGAGCCCTTGTTTCCTCAGTGGCAGTGAGACCGTGAAACAGGTGGCTCATTCTCCCCACAGCCATGCCCAGCCCTCTCAAAGCCCCTCCCTGTCCCCAAATCCCTGGCTTTCCTAACAACCTGATGGTAAAACTAGGGTGTGGATCATCACGTCTGTTGAAAATGCAAGTAAATGGCACCAAAGAGGACAAGTTACTTGTTTAAGAGTAGTCACTCATAGCTCAGTTGGTAAAGAATCTGCCTGCAATGCAGGAGACCCCGGTTCAATTCCTGGGTCAGGCAGATGTGCTGGAGAAGGGATAGGCTGCCCACTCCAGTATTCTTGGGCTTCCCTGGTGGCTCAGCTGGTAAAGAATCTGCCTGCAATGCGGGAGACCTGGGTTCGATCCATGGGTTGGGAAGATGCCCTGGAGAAGGGAAAGGCTACCCACTCCAGTATTCTGGCCTGGAGAATTCCATGGACTGTATATAGTCCATGGGGTCACAAAGAGTCGGACAAGACTGAGCGACTTTTGCTTTCACTACTTGTTTAAAGTCTCTATTTCTAGGAAGAGCCAAGATAAAGATGTGGAAAGAGGCCTAAGAGTTAGTCAACTTCTCTTCTGTGCTAGGTATGTCATATGATGAATCATCAACTCCATTTTATACGTTGAAAACGTAAATGCAAGGAACAAACCATCTGTCCCAGTTAATAAATGGAAAACTAGGACTCAAGGTCCTTTGTTTGACTCCAGTACACACACTGTGGACACCGTCAATATTTCTTCATCTGTTTGAGATATTAACAGCTACACGTCTTGAAAATGAGGGAAAAAAGTCTTTACAAGGATAATGAGGTGCAAATATAAGATCAGATCTGACCTCATCTTTTGAATAACGCAAAATAACTTGCTACGTTGATAGCCTGTAAGTTATTTAAGAGGGTTTATTTAAACAAATGAAATTGTTGGAACTTTAAGTTTCATTCAGGCTTGCTTGAAGATCTCTGTCCATAATCCTACCAAATATCTGATGATTTAATTAGTGTACAGTCTGAGAAGTGGAAGTGTTGGGTCAAAGGTAATGTCTAATTTTAAGATTAAAAAAAATACACATATTTATTGTTAAATGACTCTTCAGAATTATGCATGACAATATTCTTTTCTCGCCCTTCCGGAGAGTGTGTGAAAGGGGGGGAAAAATAGTTATGTCATAAAATTACTTGGAAAATTAAGTGAGTTTATACACATTAAGTGTGCAGACAGTAACTGGTACATAGAAATTGCTAAAAGAAAATGGTAATTGATTTTATTACTATTACTGCTGTTTTTTTATAGTTTTATAATATATGATGCCACTTCAACTGACTTTTTCCACTAACTTAGTTCATCTGTTGTAACAATAAAACCTCATTTCTATTTCTCACTCCCTCAGTGACAGAGATGGAGGAAGGAGAGAGATATTTGGAATTATATTGCATATTGAAATGAAAACTTCAAAAATTTAGGGGGCAGAGTCTTCCATTCTATGTAGTTTATAGAATTCCCCCTTTTTATCTGAGAACATGGCTCTTGGGAGCTCCATTCTTTTGCTCTAAACTGCTTTTGTCCTGCAGCACATAGGTATTTTGGGGTGGTCCCACTTGCTCAGCTGTGCTGGACCCATTCCTTCTAAGAACTCACATCTTATCCTTTTTGGTTTACCTTATCATTTGGTTGGAGAATGTTCTTCACTAGTTTTCTAAGAAAAGGAGCATATGAGGTAAACTATGAATGTCTGAAAATGTGTTTAGCTGGGGATTTTGTTGTTGTTCAGTTGTTAAGTCATGTCTGACTCTGCGACCCGACCCCATGGATTGCAGCATGCCAGGCTCCTCTATCCTTCGCTATTTCCTGGAGTTTGCTCAGATTTATGTCCATCGAGTTGGTGATGTTATCTAACCATCTCATCCTCTGCTGGCCCCTTCTCCTTTTGCCTTCAGTCTTTCCCAGCATCAGCATCTTTTCCAATGAGTCAACTCTTCACATCAGGTGACCAAAGTATTGGAGCTTCGGCTTCTGCATCAGTCCTTCCAATGAATATACAGGATTGATTTCCTTTAGAATTAGCTGGTTGGATATCCTTGCAATCCAAGGGACTCTCAAGAGTCTTCTCCAGCACCATAACTCAAAGACATCAATTCTTTGGTACTCAGCCTTTCTTATGGTCCAACTGTCACATCTGTTATGACTACTGTAAAAACTATAGTTTAACTATACTGACCTTGTCGGCAAAGTGATTTCTTTGCTTTTAAATATGCTGTCTAGGTTTGTCATAGCTTTTCTTTCAAGGAACAAGCATCTTTTCATTTCATGGCTGCAGTCACCATCCACAGTGACTTTGGAACTCAAAAGAAAAGCTGCCACTGTTTCCACTTTTTCCCTTTCTATTGCCATGAAGTGATGGGATGGGAAGGCTTCCCAGGTAGCCCTTGTGGTAAAGAACCCGCCTGCCAATGCAGGAAACATGAGATGTGGGTTTGATCCCTGGGTCTGGAAGATCCCCTGGAGAAGGACATGGAAACCCACTCCAGTATTCTTGCTTGGAGAATCCCACGGACAGAGGAGCCTGGCGGGCCACAGCCCATGGGGTCGCAAGGAGTTGGACATGACTAAAGCAACTTAGCACACACAGCATGATGGAACTGGATGCCATAATCTTAGTTTTTTGAATGTTGTGTTTTAAGTCAGCTTTTTCACTGTCCTCTTTCACCCTCATCAAGAGACTCTTTAGTTTGTCTTCACTTTCTGCCAATAGATTTCTATATTTAAAATAGTTTCTTCGTTATGTTTTAGAAAAGCATGTTTCTGATAAGAAGCAATATGCTGTGTTCATATGGCTTTACAGGTTTCCTGTTCTTTTTTTTCCCCCCTCTCTGTCCCCCTCTCTCTTTTCTACCTTTTCCCCAACCTTTTAGACACTTCATATCCTTGAGGCTATGAAAGTTGTCATGATCTATCCAGATGTGGGTTTTTTTTCTTCCATTTTTCCTAGTAGAATCTTAGTATTTTCAATGTGAAAAACTTCATCTCTTTTAGTTTTGTAAAGTTATCATTTATTATTTACTTTATACTTTTACCTTCTCCACTGTATTTCAGTCATCTCCTTCTGGAATTCTTGTAAGTTATTTATGGAACTCCTGTGCCAGTAATCTGTGTCCTTTTTTTTTTATTATTATTATTAGAGCTTCCCAGGTGGTGCTAGTTGTAAAGAACCTGCCTGCCAATGCAGGAGACATAAGAGATGCAGGTTTGATCCCAGGGTTGGGAAGATCCCCTGGAGGAGGAAATGGCAATCCACTCCAGTATTCTTGCCTGGAGAATCTCATGGACAGAGGAGCCTGGGGAGCTATAGTCCATAAGGTTGTAAAGAGTCGGACATGACAGAAGCAACTTAGCATAGTCAAAAACTAAGACTAGGTTTTTGAAAATTTTCCTCAATGTCGGGAATATTTCCTTGTTCTCTACTTGTTGATTTTACCTAGCTTCAGTTTCTTGCGTTATAAATGTGGTATACTCTCAATTTTCTCAGAAAGTATTGCTAACATGGTTTTCTCTTATATAATTCTTGTAGTGATCTTGAATTGTCTACATTCTTCTAGGTTCAGACTTCCTCATTATTTATCTTGATCTCCATTTTCAGGATTTCCATCTAAGAGACAGAATGTTTCTGCCTAAAAGACAAATAATACAAAGTTTTGGCAAGAATACAGATATGCTGAGAGCTGAATACATTGGTGATGGGAAGGTAAAGCAATGCTGCTACTTTGGAATATAGTTTGGCAATTTCCTAAAAATTTAAAGCTGCATTTATCATATAACCCAGGAATTCAGCTCCTTGGAATCTATACAAGACAAAGAAAGACACATGCCCACAAAAGTCATATATGAATGTTCACAGTAGCCTTGTTCATAATTAAAAAAAAAAAACTGCAAATGACCCAAAGTTTTATTAACTGCTGAATGGGTAAACAGATGTGATACACATACAGTGGAGTATTATTGACCAATATAAAGGAATACATTACTAATATAAGATTCAACACAGATGAACCTCAAAAATGTTATTTCAAGTAAAAAAGCTAGACACAAAATACTACATAATATATGTTTCTATTGATATGAAATGACCAGAAAAAGCCAAACTACCTAGTGGCTCAAATGGTAAAGAACCTGCCTGCAATGGGGGAGACCTGGGTTTGATCTCTGGATTGGGAAAATACCCTGAAGGAGGGCATGGAAACCCACTCCAGTGTTCTTGCCTGGAGAATCCCATGGACAGAGGAGTCTGATGGGCTACAGTTCATGTGGCTGCAAAGAGTCAGACGCAACTGAGCAACTAAGAACACACACATAGACAGAAAGCAAATCAATGGCTACTTAGGACTGGGGTTGGGAATTAACAGCAAAACGGCATATGGGAAAATTTTAAAATATAGATATTTAGAAGAAACCAATTTGTGTTAATGGTTGCACAACTGGAAACATTAAAATTTTAAGTTAGTTATACTTCCAAAGGGTGAATTGTATTTAAATAAATTATGCTTCAATAAAGCTGTTAAACACCACCTGGGCTCATTTATTGTCATAAAGGAAGTGAGGTTATTAGCAAATATATTTTGTATTTTATTAAAAGTAAAATATCTGTAATTAAATAATGCATCCAGCTTTCCATGTTTGGGATATTGCCATGGTCATTTTTTATCTCTACGTTTGAGCCTTTTACTTCATTTTACAAGTACTTTATTTTACTTGGAGCAGGTTTTTTCAGCTGTGGTTGGGGAAGGCCGAACTAGGCGTAGTTTTCTAAAGTCTGTTCCATCTCTGACTTTGTAGACTCCTTTGAGCTGGTTTAGTTTTCTTCTTGAACAGTTAGCCTCAGTCTGCCAGCAGATTTCTGACATCTGTCTTTGTTGTCAGGTAAGGATTTAGAATAGACCTTCTTGTACTTTCCTTCTTAATCAAGAACTTTCGGATGATATATTTCAGCTGATTTCCACCAGCCTATAAGCTGGGCAAAGAGAACTAAAAATTGAGCAATACTCAGTCAATTTATTTTAAATGGGTACATTCTTTCTTTTTAAATTTGGTACTTTCCCCAATTTTTTAAATAATTGATGTTATATTTTCATTTTTATTCAGTTGAAGAAATTTTCTTTCTTTTCTTTTTGACCCCAAGGGATGTGGGACCTTAGTTCCCCAACCAAGGATCGAACACGCCTTGCTGCAGTGGAAACTTGGAGTCTTAACCACAGAGCACTAAGGAAGTCCCAATGCACTCATTTTTAAACTTGTTTTTACATTCAAAATAACTTTACTGGGCAAAACCTAGCTTACCTACAAGTAGAGACAGTATTAAAATTAAAACAGAATTAATTTTTGCCTATCAGGGCTTTTTGGTCTATTTTATGGACTACCATGTAATATCAGAAACTCAGAAATTATTTTGTTGCCATAGGTTAAAACATGTGGATGTCTTCTTTTTTATGGATCCTGACCTTTTCTGATGTAGCTACAATGCCCTTGTGAAGTTCTAATTGGTAATTTGTGAAACTGCATTAGACTTTTATTTTGTAGTTATAGATCATGAGTCTCAAGCTTTAACATCCATATAGATCAGCTAGGGATCTTGTTAAAATATAAATGCTAAAATACAGTTGTTTTGACATTCTGCATTTCTAACAAGCAGTTGGAATTTGCCATTGCTGCTCAGTGACCTACCCTCTGGGTGGCAAGGTATTAGGATGAAGACAGAAACTGTGGAAGGCAAAGGGTTACAGGGAGTTGCCTCAAGTTAATGATAATGAGAATAGTCTGCAAAAGGGATAAGATGCCCCCGGGCACAGTAAATTCTCCATCAGTGAGGGTGGCGTACACAGGGGAGCAGGCACGTGCTGGAAGGTACTAGTGATGTGATAAATGAAAGACCAGGAGACCTCAGATGTCTCCTCTCACTGTGAAAATGTGAGAATGCATTCTTACATATTATTAGAGTCTCTTTTGACCTTCGAATGTATACATACCCACAGGCTTCCACAGAATATCTTGTGATAATTTTCCAAACTAACTACAGGCATTTTTGGAACCAGGCTTGTGTATGTGACCATGGTGTTATCAGTACAAGTTTATTGGTCGTATACCCGGCCCTTCCTCTTTCTTTTTCTGGGTTGGAAAATGTTAGTTTTCTGGTCCTCTTGTTCTTGGTCAGTCAGCATGCTTCTCAAGGGCTTCTCTTTGAAAATCCTGTAGCTGGGTGGGGACAGAAGCCCTTTATCTTTCTCAGCAGTTTGTTGCCCACCCAGCTGCAAGAGTTTTCTGATGTTTTGGTGTGTGTGCGCTCAGTCGTGTCTGATTTTTTGTGACCCCGTGGATGGTGGTCTGCCAGACTCCTCTGTCTGTGGAATTTTCCAAGTGAGAATACTAAGTGAGAGGGTAGCCATTTCCTTCTCCAGGGGATCTTCCTGACGCAAGAATCGAACCTACATTTCCTGTGTCTCCTGCATTGGCAAACAGATCGTTTACCATTAAACCACCTTGGAAGCCCACATTTTGGTGTATCTGCCTTTTTATGAGAACATCAACCTATTGGATTAAGGTCCTGTGCGTCTCATTTCATTCCACCTTAATGAACTCTTTAAAGTCTCTATCTCCAAATACAATCACTTTAGAGGTAAAGGCTTCAACACATGAATTTTAGGGGACACAATTCTGCCCATAGCGGATGATAATCCACTAGGGCATTTGGGCACATGAGGTGTGGACCACTTTCTATTACAACTGAAGATATTTTATACTCGACAGCATTGTATCCATTTTAGGGGAGAACTGTAATGTTAAACTAGATTCTTGAATATCTGTGAAGTTCCCCACTGGGTTAAAGCAAGAAATGACGAAGTGCACACTCAAAAACATTTCTTGACTAGAATAAGAGCTTAGCTACAAAGAAAGTCTTTTTTCTGATCCAGCTGGTATCCAAGTGATGTATTATTTGGACTGTGTATTTATAGTAGAGAATAAAAATTGATTCCTCTCCTTGATTTTCAGAGAAAGGTATTTCCTTAAAAATCTGGCACCCTCTGCAGCCATTTTAAACTCTGGAATTTCTTTTTCTTTATTTGATTGATTCCATTCAATCTCCTGGTACTTTAGAGGAAGCAAAATATATCAAGGTAAGAATGAAACAATTTGGAGACATTAATCCTGAGTACATGTTTAAAGACCCCTGTTTTAAATAATTTAACAACTTCCTCAATGCAAAAATTAAATGAACTTGAAAGGTCCAATATTGGAATTTCAGAGAAGGATGAATATGAAGCAGAAATGTTTCTATTTGAACAGATGGAATAAATTCTCTGTATTTCCTTTTATAGAGCCATTATTATTTGTTAGACTTTTAGCAAGGTAGGTTACATAATGCAACATTTTTCTTGTTTTAAACGTCTTCTTATTTGTATCATTTTTTCAATTTCAAAGAATTTTCTGACCTTTTATTGCATTTCATCCTCATAGTAATGATGTGAGTTTAGCTGGGTAGGTTTTTAATTTTATTTTGTATGCTTTTAAATTGGAGGATAATTGTTTTGCAATGCTGCGTTAGTTATCTTGTACAGCAACGTGAATCAGTTATGAGTATAACGTGTCCCCTTCCTCCGGAGCTTCTCCCGCCCACCCCATGGCGACCCACGCTGCAGGTCGTCACAGAGCCCTGAGCTGAGCTCCCACGGCCATGGACCACGAGCTGTCTGTGCAGCTCATGGTAGTGTATATACGTCAATGCTACTCTCTCAGTTCGGCTCACCCGAACTTTCTCCCACTGTGTCCACAAGTCCATTCTCTATGGCAGGGTTTTAAACTTCAAGTTTGTAAATACAATAAAACAAACCAAGTTCAGTTTTTAAATATTTATGAATATCCCTTTAATACTGAAATTTCCTGAAGTGCATTCCAGAGAGTCTCCTTGGTTGATGGGTAGGAAATGAATTTTGAGTGAGACTAAACTCTAACATCTTGGCAACGCACTCCAGTGTTGCCTGGAGAATCCCATGGACAGAGGAGCCTGGCCGGCGATAGTCCATAAGGTCACAAAGAGTCGGACTTGACCGAGAGACAGAGCGCACAAACCCTGACATGACGCTTGAGGAAAAAAAAACCTTAAAAAATGGCACAGTTTCATTGTTCATGTAATCCATCTCCTTTAAAAAGTCTGAATGAATTAAGCAAAGTCTTCTTAAAATGTTTGATAATATTAATGGCTGTATTAATATCCCTGTCTGCAGAGTAGAAATTCTTGAATCCTGTAGCATACTTACTCTCCCGATGAAGGTAAGAGAGGTGTATCTGCAAACAGGAACCAGGAACTGATGGGAAGTGAAACAGTGTTCCACTTTCTCAGAGTTCCGGAAGGTTAGCTCAAAGTCTGTGGCCAGAGTGCAAGTTCTAATAAGGCCTTCACTCTTTTTTTTGAGACATAACCCGAGTCTCATGATTACACATCTTCCAGCCAATATCACTGAGAGAGAAAAAATTGAATAGCAACAGAACAGGAACACAGGAAAGGTAGCAACTATGGCACCTCTCTCCCTCTGCAGATGCGGAGAAGGATGAAACAGAAGATAGTTCAGCCTGCAGGACAGATCTTCTGTCTGCTTGCCACTTCTTCTTTTTCTAAAATTATTTATTTATTTATTTGACTGCTCCGGGTCTTAGTTGTGGCACAAAGGATCTTTAGTTGCAGCGTATGGAATCCAGTTCCCTGACCAGGGCTCGAACTCCGGGCCCCCTACCTTGGGAGTGTGGAGTCTTAGCTACTGGACCACCAGGGAAGTTCCTGCCTGCCGCTTGTGAAGTATAAACACAAGAAGGAGAAAAGACAAGACGAGATGGCTGGTGCTCAGCATCAGGATGGAAGTTGCAGGCGACCTGCCTGTTACCTTCTCGTGGATGGTGGCAGAAGATGGGAGACCCCTGCCTTTAGAGGAGACCTTTAGAGCTTACTCACTACACTTGGCTCCATCAAAATAAATTTAATACCCTCCTCCTAGGAGGGAAGAGCAAAGAAGGGGTGAGCTGAGTTTTCTCACAGAAGAGTTCTACAGTTCTGATGAAGGATGTTGAGGAGAAAAGAATCAAATTGCAGGGTTCTTTTACAGACTTGGTACCAAAGTTCAATTAATAACATCAGCTATATTGTTCCAAACACAGCCATGTCCCAATCTTGAAAACTAGTAGACACTAGACAGAAATATGTCTTTGGCTGCTTAGCTGCCATCAAGGAAGTGGTGATCAGTATTTTTTAATGTTATTTTTTCTTGGAACCAGAAAGAAATGTGAACTTGGAATCATAGTCAGGATCAAAATTTACTTACTAGCAAAGGGCTTTCTTCTAATCACTGTGAACAAGTTTCTACTACTCTTTTTTTTTTTTTTGCATTTTATTTATTTATTTCCATTTATTTTTATTAGTTGGAGGCTAATTACTTTACAATATTGTAGTGGTTTTTGTCATACACTGACATGAATCAGCCATGGATTTACATGTGTTCCCCATCCCCATCCCATCCCTCTGGGTCTTCCCAGTGCACCAGCCCTGAGCACTTGTCTCATGCATCCTACCTGGGCTGGTGATCTGTTTCACCCTTGATAGTATACTTGTTTCAATGCTGTTCTCTCAGAACATCCCACCCTCACCTTCTCCCACAGAGTCCAAAAGTCTGTTCTGTACATCTGTGTCTCTTTTTCTGTTTTGCATATAAGGTTATCATTACCATCTTTTTAAATTCCATATATATGTGTTAGTATACTGTATTGGTCTTTATCTTTCTGGCTTACTTCACTCTGTATAATGGGCTCCAGTTTCATCCATCTCATTAGAACTGATTCCAATGAATTCTTTTTAATGGCTGAGTAATACTTCATTGTGTATATGTACTATAGCTTCCTTATCCATTCATCTGCTGATGGACATCTAGGTTGCTTCCATGTCCTGGCTGTTATAAACAGTGCTGCGATGAACATTGGGGTACACGTGTCTCTTTCAGATCTGGTTTCCTTGGTGTGTATGCCCAGGAGTGGGATTGCTGGGTCATATGGCAGTTCTATTTCCAGTTTTTTAAGGAATCTCCACACTATTCTCCATAGTGGCTGTACTAGTTTGCATTCCCACCAACCGTGTAAGAGGGTTCCCTTTTCTCCACACCCTCTCCAGCATTTATTGCTTGTAGACCTTTGCATAGCAGCCATCCTGACCGGCGTGTAATGGTACCAGGTTGTGGTTTTGATTTGCATTTCTACTCTTCTGTGGTGTAACAATGTTTGCATGGTGTCTTTCTGGCAACTAACATCTTGGGGAATAAGAATGACCTAGTTCTGGGTTCTTCCCTGGTGGGCCAGTGGTTCAGACTTCACCTTCCTATGCAACGGGTGCTGATTTGATTCCTGGTCAGGGAGCTAAGATCCCACATGCCTGGGGCCAAAAAACCAAAACATAAAATAGAAGCAATGTTGTAACAAATTCAATAAAGACTTAAAAAGCAAAAGGAATGACCTAGTGCTAAATACCTGTGGTCAGGTTTATTTTAGAATATGTAGTGAATTGCCAGGTAAGAGAAATGGCCCTCTTATTTTGAACATGACATCACTGACATGTGCTTGTGTATTAGGTTGTTTCAGTCGTGTCCAACTCTCTGTGACCCTCTGAACTATAGTCCGCCAGGCTCCTTTGTGCATGGGATTCTCCAGGCAAGAATACTGGAGTGGGTTGCCGTGCCCTTCTCCAACCGACATTATGAGTGGAGAACAAAAGATCATCAAGAGTGTACCATCTCTTTGTGTTAGAGAAAAGAGAGTTAAAAAAAAAAAAGAATAATACTACCATTTCTAATTGCATTTTGATTCCATTTCCTAGAAAGGTAATATTCTTTTATCTGAAGATGATCTTCCTTTCCTCATAATTTCAGTACAGATATTATTCAACCCTGGGTCCAAAGATGTGAAATACTGACAATTTTGGATGGCTTTCTAAGCATTTGATACAGGAAATTTGCTTCTGTTAAAAATAACCCAGAAGGCATTTTTCAGTGATTTCAGACTTTAAGCTGGAATTTACTGCCATTACACACCAAGTTGTGAATCTCAGAGAAATTGTGATAGCAGATTCTTCCCTGAAAATATGCCAAGTTCTCACGTAGTTGTGCCTGTTGCTAGATTTATTTCCTGTTTTTCCACCCCATGTAAGGCAATGTGGTATGATGGACAAGGACATAAACTTTAGTTTCATCCAGTTTTAGATCTGAATTCCTGATTTGTTGTTCAGTTGCTAAGTTGTGTCTAACCCTTTTCAACCCCATGGACTGCAGCATGCCAGGCTTCCCTGTCCTTCATTGTTTCCCAGAGCTTGCTTAAACTCATGTCCACCTAGTCAATGATGCCATCTAACCATCTCATTCTCTGTTAACCCCTTCTCCTGCCCTCAATCTTTCCTAGCATAAGGATCTTTTCCAATGAGCTGACTCCTCGCATCGGGTGGTCAAAGTATTAGAGCTTCAGCATCAGTCCTTCCAATGAATATTCAGGGTTGATTTCCTTTAGGATTGACTGGTTTGATCTTCGTGCAGTCCAGTACAAACACTACTTCTGTGACTTCAGTCCCTTGAATAGAATATGCCCTGTTTTTACATGTGTATAAAGAAAATAAGAATAAGCACATGGGATATTGTAAAGATCAAATAATTTTTAAAATTAAGAGATATTTTGAACAAACTTCAAAAATTTATTACCTCCAGAGCCCCCACTTGTCTCAGCATGTCTGGCTTACTTAATGTCTTGCTCTTAATTTTCCAAACCAGGACAATTTAACCATGGCATGGAAGTTTGTCCAGAGCTGAGCTTGTTAGAGGGTTGGTTGTTACTGTTATGTCTAGTCCTACTTTAATGAGATTAGTGAAGTGTTGGAAGAAAATGGCTCATTTGCTAAATCTGGCCCTTTGCTTGATTTTGTTTTTTTTGGGAGCGGGGAGGGGAGGGGTATAGCCTGCATGATGACAGTAGGTTATATTTTATTTATTTATTATTTTAAAAAATTTTATTAATTTTTTGGCCATACCACACAGCATGTGGGATCCTAGTTCCACAACCAGGGATTGAACCTGCATGTTCTGCATTGGAAGCGTGTGGTCTTAACCACTGGACTGCCAGTTGAACATGGCTGAGTGACTAAGCACAGTTTCATTTCACTTTTCTAATCCCCTTAGTAGTTCCAGACTCTTCTGCAAGCCTTAGGGGCTCAACGAAGGACCAGGGGTAGTGGACGAGTGTTTAACACTTCGAGCTCCCTTCCTTATTTCAGCCATCTGTACTACTGCTATACATTATGGGGTTTCATGTAAGACTTGGGTGAATAAAAGGTTTCAAGGATAAAAACAAGGTCTGAAAATCATAATGAAGTTATATAGAGTTAGCATTGAATAGTGCTATCTGTACTGAAGTTATGAGAAAAGCATAGTTTTCCCACTGAAAATTATTTAGTGCAACGTATGTGTCCTGGGCTTCAGCATCCAGTGACTACAAAATAAGAGGACATTAAAGAATGTGCCAATAGGTGAATTTCTAGTTGTGTTAAGGTGGTCAACTAATATGGGTTGCTGGATACTTTCCTGACATCCAAACTTGAGACTCCACAAGAAATGATAAAGAGGTTGATGGCTTTAGCTACTTCCCTGATATCCAACCTTGAGACTCCACAAGAAATGATAAAGAGGTTGATGGCTTTGAGCATTGACCGTGAAAACCATGGGGATGTTTCAGGGAAGACAGAATATAGTTGGGTCTTGTTTGGGGACAACTAAAGGAAATCAATCCAGAAAATTCATTGGAAGAACTGACGCTGTAGCTGAAGCTCCAATACTTTGGCCCCCACATGCAAAGAGCAGACTCATTGGAAAAGATCTGATGCTGGGAAAGATTGAGGGCAGGAGGAGAAGGGGATGGCAGAGGATGAGATGTTTGGTTGGCACCATCAGACTCAATGGACATGAGTTTGAGCAAACTCCGGGAGATAGTGAAGGACAGAGGAGTCTGGTGTGCTGCAGTCCACAGGGTTGCAAAGAGTTGGACATGACTGAGCAACGGAACAATAAGTGTCACAGAGGACTACAGACTGAGATGATTCAGATGGGGGCTAGAATGGATTTCCATTTAAGATATGCTCCCATCTTCCCCCCAAGATGTTCATGCATGAATGAAGGCAACACAGACATGGGCTGACCAAGGATCACAGGGAAATATCAGGGGCAGCTAAGACTTTATTACGTGAGGGGAACCTAATAGCATGTGCATGCCACATACTCCATAAACCATCTTGAAAAAGAGCACGGTCCTGCTTAGAGACACATGGTGGGTCCCTGAGAGACAGTTATCTGGGGGAAGGATAGTAAAAAGGGCTGTTTCTTCCCTTTCTCCCATTCAAATTTTCATCAGAGGGTTATGAGTTCACAGAGCAACATCAGGAGACAAGTAAGAAATGTGATGTCAACAAAGTAAAGATAATAGTAGACAGTCTAGACACAGTGGCCAAAAGAAACCATCAGGCAGAATAGGCACTTCAAGAATTTTCAAAGAGATAAAGGAAGATATTTCTAACAAGGGCTTCCCTAGTGGACCAGATGGTAAAGAATCTGCCTGCAATGCAGGAGACCCAGATAAGCTGAGACAAGCAATTGCAAATGAAAAAAATTGGGCCCGGAAGAGTATAGTTGAAATAAAGAGGTCAGCATATGAGTAGAAGAGCAGAACATATGTAGTCAAGGAAAGATTATTGATCTGAAATATCAGACTTCCTGGAAAGCACCCAAGAGGAGTAAAGAGAAAGCATAATTACATATCTGATAGATCTAAAGGGTAGGAGAATATCAGCCTCTTTAAGAAAAAAATTCCAGGAAAGAGAAACATTAACAGGAGAAGAAATAGTCGAAGAAACATTGGCTGAGAATTCCCTAATTTTGAAGGGCAGAGGGTATGATTCTGGTTAAAAAACTTATACATGCACACTTTGACACCAAAAGTAAAGGAAGATCAAAAAGAAAAATCCAAAAGCTTTCAAAGAGAAAAGTAGATGGCATGCGAAGGAAGGGGAGATGGATTGATGTCATGTGTCCAAATCTACACTGGGTGCAAGAAGCTCCCCCCAATGCTGTTAATATATTAAAGGGAATACTGAGCTTTATTTCCAGCTTAAACATAGGAAAAAGACAAAGATATTCTAGAACATGTAAGACCGCAGCCTTTCAAGCCACTTTTCCTCTCCCTGTGATCTTGTTAGCCTGCTTTTCAAGCTTACTCCTTTATTTTGTATGTCAAGCACCTTGACATACAACGTCAACCTTTAATTGACGTTAAAAGCCCAGAATTTGACTCTGCATTCTCCATGCTAAATAATTCTGTCCCATGAATACAGTGAGTTTACTCTATTCCATTTCTTCTGCCTGAACAGTAGAAAAAGGGGTGTTGGCTATAAGATAATGGAAAAAACAAGCTGCACTGATATTTCAAAATATCATCTCTATAAAAATGCTGTAGTGAAGATATAAACAAAGTGGTCTGGGTGGAGAAACAGTAATGAGGTGGCAAGGACTCCAGATCAGCATGGTTTTAAGAAAGTCACTGATCTCTTGGAGTAGCTGAGTTTCTGATAAACACGTGACTCTCACTGTAATACTGGGGTCAGAATGGGCCATCTTTCACATGTTTTTCCACAGGCATGAGCTTCCTTTGAAATGTTGAGACTTTCCCTGAGATACTGACATTTTCTTTTTATTGCTACTAGAACATCATAATTTGAGTAATTAAAAGCAATCCATTTTTTCTTATTTTTAATAGCACTCTGAGAAACCTGGAATTTTTAATGTTTCTTCCTAATCAGCAATGTCTTCAAAAGCAAGACTCCCAAGATATTTCAATGTAGGGTTATTTTTAATATTTAATGCAAAATCAAGGAAGCTCCTTTTGGTTCTGTATGCAGTGGAATAGATGTAGAAATGTTGTTATAAAGAGCAAGATAGAAAGAATTTTTGCACCATATATGCTTTACATTTCCATGCAACATTTCTACCCTGGATGGAGTTAAGTCTTTTTATTTAATTTCTACACTATATTGCCAAACAATGCATTTCTATGTTCACTATAGTTGAACCATTTTTATTTCATTTCTATATTTACATGTAGTGCATTTTGCACAGAGTGATATAGACTAGTTTAATGGACTTGAGAAATGGAATATTTCTTGCCATATCAATAACCAAAGATGTCATAGTGAAGGTGAAAGTAGCTCGGTCGTGTCCACCTCTTTGCAACCCCATGGACTATACAGTCCATGGAATTCTCCAGGCCAGAATACACAGTGGGTAGCCTTTCCATTCTGCAGGGGATCTTCCCAACCCAGTGACAGAACCCAGGTCTCCTGCATCGCAGGCAGATTCTTTACTAGCAAAGATGTCATAGTGATCAGCAATTGCAGCCACCATGGATGGTGAGCTGGTGAGCCCTGAAGGAACTCAAGAAGGAAAGAATTCCTGCCAGCTAGCTGCCGTCAGATTGCAGCCACTCCCTACAGTGAGCCCTGAGGAAACTCAAGGTATGAAGATGGGATTGTGACCCCAGATAGCTGAGATGCATATCAAAGGAATGATTTCAGTGAGCTCAGACTCCTGCATCTTCCTAGATGTAGAGAAGTGCTAAATTCTGTAACTTGGGCTATCTGGTTTCCTTTAACCAACAGTAATCTTTTGATGTTCCCAATGAAGACTACCTGCCCTTTGTCACAGAACTCCTATGCATCCTAACTCCCCACTTGCATCCTAGCTCCCCACTTGCCTCCTCAGAGAACTTCTCTCAGGGTTACTTGAGATGCTGCCTCCTGGGCTTGAAGTCCTAAAAATTCCCTCTGAGTAAAACATAACCCAAGTTTTAGGTTGTGAACATTCTTTTAAGTCAACAGGGACTTTCTGGTCTCACTTTTTTGCAGTTTTTCTATCTCTTGAAGAGTGCAGTCATTTCTATGTTATTTCTACACCATAGATCGCTACAACAACACAAATAATATGAATAGCTACCAGTTACCAAGCCGTGCATGTATGCCAGGCAGAGTGGTAAGCATTGTGCATCCAGTTACAGAATTCAACCTTTACAAACAACCCTGAGAAGTAGTACTGATTATCTTCTCCATTTCACCTGTGAGAAAACTGGACTCAGAGAAATCAGTTAACTTATCCAAGCCTCATACCCAGAAAGTGATGCAGACACGCTTGAATTTGGATCTGATCTTAAAATCTCCACTTTCTGAAATATGACACGAATGAACCTACTATGAAACAGAAACAGAATCAGGGACAGAGGGAACAGATTGGAAGTTGCCAAGGGGAAAAGGGGGTGGGGGAAAGATGGATTGGGAGTTTGGAGTTAGCAGATGCAAGCTGGTATTTACACACACACACACACACACACACACACACACACACATTCTTTTCCATTATGGTTTATCACAGGATATTGAATATAGTTCCTTGTGCTCTACAGTAGGACCCTTTTTTAAAATCCATTCTATTAATATATATTAATACAATATATATTATTAATATATACTAACATAATCTATATCAATATAATACATAATAATAGAATGGATTATACTGTTTATAATCCACAGATTATATTGTTTATAATCCCTATTGTTTATCCATTCTATTAATATAATATACACATTATTAGCATAATATACAATAATATAATAGAATGGATAAACAACAGGGTCCTCCTGTAGAGCACAAGGAACTTTATTCAATATCCTGGATAAATCATAATGGAAAAGAAGGCCAAAAAGAGTGTGCATATGTGTATATATCTCTATATATCTGTGTATATCTATATATATATCTATATCTGTCTCTCTATATATATAACTGAGTCACTTCGCTATACAGCAGTAATTAACATAACATTGTAATTCAACTATTCATCAATAAAAAATAAATTTAAGAAATCTTCACTTTCCATATTATGCGTTGGTGCTCTGTCATCAGAATGCTATGATCATTGTTATCACCAGGTGATGACTGTGGTCCTCATCACATGGTCATCATTACTACTCAGATTTTCAGGGAGTTTCATTGTATCTGGTCTCTCCCGATCCTGAACCTCAGTTTATTCCATCAGATAGTCACACTTGTATAATGATATCAGAGTTGATAAATTTGGTCATCCCATGGGACATTTGTGTAACAGACTAATGTCACCTATGGTTTCACTGACTGTTTACAAAGTCTCCGTCACATACCTAGAGTAGAGAAGGCAGCATCAACATACAGATGAAGGAAGTGAGAATGAAGGAGGGTGCCTTATTGGGCTGAAGTCAGCACATGGTTGTTTTCAGTTGCAAAATGCAGTTTTCTGGACTGAAATAATCCAAAGTTTTCTACTACCTTATATTGCCTGGTACCGTGCCTGGGATAGACAAAGTACTTGATCTGTGCAGGTCAAATTAATTAGTGAATAAATGAAGTAATTGTGAGTCCCTTGTGAGCAGAGATTTGTGTGTGTGTGCATGTGTGTATATGTGTAAATTCTCCAATGCATAGTCCTGCTTATAGTAAGTACGTAATGTATGTATATCAGTCAGTTGAATGAATGCACAAAAGACCTGTTGAATGTGTGGACTGATATGAGTACTGGTAGGATTATTTTATTTATTACCAGGGCCTTGCATGTACCTGACTTGCAGTGGGAAGTGAGTGAAAGTTGTTGAGTGTTTGGTGAATGGGTAACTTACCACCATCGCCACCACTCTTACACTTTCGGTACCATCGATGCTACTGCAAACAAAAATAACATTTGTGCCAAGCATGCTCTAATGCATTCATTTCCGTAACAACATTTTACTTATAAGAATGTCCATATTTTATAAATATGGGGTACACAGAGGTCGAATAACATTCATGAAAATTTCCCAAGACAGAGAACCAGACATTAAGAGCCTATGAAATTGAGATCTAAGACAGTTTTCCTTTTTTAAGTAAGAGCCCTACAAAAATTATAGATTTCCATTAATCGTAAGGCCACTTGACTTCAAACCGTGCCTCCTAGATCCTAACCACGAGGTCCCCAATTCCAGCGTTCATCTCAGACCCCATCCAGATTGTCCTGCATCTTCTGCTTTTAGTTCTCAAATGATCTCAGAGCAGGAGGTTAAATGGATGTCAGAGAAACTAGACGTTAATCTGCCTATAATGATGTCACATTATACTTATAAACTCCCATCCTTTCAGGAGGATTTGTTTGAAGAAAGTGGGTCCACAGAACTGTCTATGCACTGCACATCAGGTTAATGAAGGTGGCCCACGGGATTTCCTTAGAGCTCTCACCAAAAATGATGTTCCAGACATGTCAGAATAATACTCACCATATACCACACAGATTTTCATTCACAATAAGCTTCATGGGCATTAACAAATGAGCCCAAGCTTCCCCTCTGTGAAGCTAAAAAGCTACCATCCTCTCCATGGTAAATAGAAGCATAGGGTGGAATTAGGAAAATATCCTCTGCTCCCTTACTAACAAACAGAAAAGAAAAGGAAATTTCATTTAAAGCAGAACTGAAACGACTCTCGAGTGCTGATATTTCATTAGCACTGACCAAATCGTCTTTTTCCACCTAATTCATGCTTGAAATCACTACTTCTGGCTATGTTTCAAAAAAGGGCTGCAAGCTGAACTCAGTATCTTAGGTTTTGCCAAGAAGACTAAGCTACACTTGTTTCTAGAAGGGGCTGCATACTTGTCTTGAACTTCCTCTCAGCTAGTGGCCCCACCATGCTCTTTCCTGGGGGTTATTCCTGGACCTTCTTGATCCCCAATTTTACCTATTCTGTTGATTCTGTCTCCTAAATATTAATTGAATCCATCTCTTCCCTTCAAAACCCATTCCTACTCTTAATTACAGCTGCCAGCATCTCTTGTCCTTAGTACAGACTAGAGTACCTCTTAGTGCAGGGCAGTTACTACCTCCTGATTGGTCCTCAATTCCAGTTTTATGCCCCTCCTGTGTATGGCGGGCTTCCCTGTTGGCTCAGATGGTAAAGAATCTGCGTGCAGTGCAGGGGATCTGTGTTCAATCCCTGGATCAGGAAGATCCCCTGGAGAAGGGAATAGCTACCCACTCCAGTATTCTTGCTTGGGAAATCCCACAGAGAGAGGAGCCTAGCAGGCTACTGTCCATGGGGTTGCTTAGAGTCAGACATGATTGAGCGAATAAGCAGGCCTATGTACGGTGTGTATTTCTGAGACTATTATCTGGCACTATCTCTCCCCTGCTTTTAACTCTAATGAATCTCTATTGTCTCTAGAAGAATGTAGAGGATGTCCACTCATATATCTTGACTGATGAAAAATAGGTATTTGAAATTTTCTTAATATTCATCCATTAAAATATAGAATCTATTTCTTCTCCTATTAAATCTGAGATTATGACAATTTGGACCAATAGAGTATTGCAAAATTATGCATTCCCAAGTTTGGGGTCTCATTTTAAGAAGGCTGGTTTGTTTTATCCTATCCTGGGCCATGAGCCAACAGGCAAGAAGTCCAGACTCCCTACTGAGGAGACTGATCTGTGCTCAGTGGTAATTCACTGAAGGATCTAAAGGGCACCTGCATTTGTAGAAGAGTGAAAAGTTTCCCTCCCCAAGGATGCTGTTTGGAACTGAAGCCAGGAATATAGATGACATGTAGAGTGATTGGAACTGATGGGTGTGTCAAATTGGGGAGCTTTCTAGCTAATCTCTGGGCAAGATCTGCTCCAATGGGAACCCAGACATGCCATCAAAAGCATTATTAAAGAATGCCCTAGAATATGAAAAGCGATTCCATCTCCCAGGATCTCAATTATGCAGAAATTCACATCCGCATCTCTCCCCAAAACAGGTTGGCAAAACAAGTCCAAGGACTTTTCATATTTTAGATCTTGGTGTATACATTTCTCACTGCCTGTGGACAGCTGCTGATACGATTGTCACGTCCTCCCACCCCCAACACATACACTGTGCTGCTCAGGATTCCAATAGCACTCCATACTTCTCATTCTATTTACTTTTTATTTAAAAAATATTTATTTGTTTGGCTGCATCAGGTCTTACATGGGATCTTAGTTTCCCCAGCAGGGATCAAATCCACATTCCCTGCATTGGAGGGCACGTTCTTCACCCCTGGGCCACCAGAGAAGTCCCCGTGCATGTGTGCTAAGTTGCTTCAGATATGTCCTACTCTTTGTGACCCTACATGCTGTACCCCATCAGGCTCCTCTGTCCATGAGATTCTCCAGGCAAAACAGCGGAGTGGGTTGCCATGCCCTCCTCAAGGGGATCTTCCTGACCCAGGGATCCAACCTGAGTCTCTCTTTTTATAAAAAAAAAAAAAATGTAATTAATCAATCTATTTTAATTGGAGGCTAATTACTTTACAATATTGTATTGGTTTTAGCCATACATTGACATGAGTCTCTTATGTCTCCTGCATTGGAACACAGATTCTTAACCACTGGGCCACGAGGGAAGTCCCCATATCTTTCATTTTAAAGCATTATCACACTTCATTAGAACTGTTTACTTAAATGTCTATCTCCTTTAATACTGTAATTGCCATAAAGGCAGGGACCATCTTGTTCGTTATTACATTCTAAGCATCTAATTACAGTGTCTGGTGAACACTATACCCTCAGTAAATATTTGCTGAGCGGGTGAGCACAGCCTCTTTAAGGGCAGTGCTCTTTCCTTCCTGTATCCAGTTCTCTCCTACTCATCATCCAGATCCTTGACTGCTCGTCATGTCTTTGGGGAAAGCTGTCTCTGATTTAGCCTTCTAAGTCAAACACCTATTTTTATGCTCTCTTGTCATTTGGTATTTCTCTCACTGCACTTTTCATTATTGCAATTTCATATTTTCACAAATAGTATTAGGTCATTTCATAATTTTAGCTTAGGTAAGACTGCTGCTGCCGCTGCCAAGTCGCTTCAGTCGTGTCCGACTCTGTGCGACCCCATAGACGGCAGTCCACCAGGCTCCCCCGTCCCTGGGTTTCTCCAGGCAAGAACACTGGAGTGGGTTGCCATTTCCTTCTCCAATGCATGGAAGTGAAAAGTGAAAGTGAAGTCGTTCAGTCGTGTCCAACTCCTAACCACCCCATGGACTGCAGCCCACCAGGCTCCTCCGTCCATGGGATTTTCCAGGCAAGAGTACTGGAGTGGGGTGCCATTGCCTTCTCCGTAGGTAAGACTAGGATAATCATATTCATCAATATATTACTACACTGATAGATTTGAGAGTTTAGCTATGAAATACAAAACACTAGTTTAAAACACATTTTCACAAATTCTTTGTCTTTATTATTTTATAAAAAAAGATAGAATCTTATTTTAAAATGTTGAACTTAACAAGTAAATAGGTATTGGATCCTGGTAAATGAATCTTTCTATACTGTGGACCCTGATTGTATTGCTTATGAACAGCGACATGGATCTCTTCCCCAGGATGGTTAGGGTGCTGGGTTTGTTTCAAAGCTGACAGAAGGGTTTCCCATATGTGATTTTTAAAAATCCTATTAACAACCCCATGAAGTAAACAGGGTAGGTTTGGGATCACTTTTATCCCTATCTACAGGTAAGAGTTTAAGCAATTTTCTAAGTGTTACAAACTCAGCTGTGGGATGCCTGCACTAGGGAAAAACAAAAATAAAATCAGAAACAAAAGAAAACTGAGAGTCTTTGGCCTACCATCTTATATGCTGTTAATAAAATATTACTTAGGTATAAAGCAATGTTAATAAATAGCAGATTCCAAATGTCAGCAGTACGGCTTTATTTGCTCTTGTCTTTAATATTTCTTAGATAACCATCAACTATTTTGAGCTTTACGTGGTTGTGGAGAAATCATGATCTTCAGCAACTTCTGTGTATTACTCCTTGGGTTTTATCACTGTGCGTCCTGACTTCCTCCTGAGAGTAGATTGTGACATTCCCTTCACCTCAAACAGCAAGCTTCTTGGAAATATTCTTAGGTGCTGAGTTTCTGCCACTCAAGCTAAACTTTATATCTTGGCATGGTTGATCGTAAGGTGAGGGTGTATTAGGGTCACCCATGGACAGGCTGGGGCTCCCTTCCTCGGCACAAGGATGGGGTACGCAACACTATGTAACTTGTTTTGATCAGCGGAGTATCAGTGAAAGAGATGTGCATTTCTGGAAAGAAACTTCAAGAGCCAATGAGTGTTTCTCAGATCCTGTCTCTGCTGTGGAGATTATAAAAGCTTGACCTGATATGGAGTCTCCATCAGCCTACTTCCACAATTGCCAACAATGACTAAAGCCTCCCTGCCAGTCTGCTTTGCACAAATAACATTGGTCTTAGTCGGTGAGTCTGTTTCTGTTCTTTAAATAAGTTAATTTGTATCTTTGTTTTTAGGAAAAGAATTTGGAAAAGAATAGATATATGCATGCATATAACTGAATCACTTTGCCATACACTGGAAACTAACAAACATCGTAAATCCATGGCTCAGAAGGTAGTCTCCTTGCAGTGCAGGAGACCTGGGTTCAGTATCTGGGTCAGAAAGATCTCCTGGAGAAGGGAATGACTACCCAGTCCAGTGTTCTTGCCTGGAGAATCCCATAGACGGAGGAGACTGGTGGGCTACAGTCCATGGGGTCACAGAGAGTCGGACACGACTGAGAAACCAACTACATTCCAATATAAAACAAAAATTAAAAAAAATAAACTTTTAGTCAAAGCTATGGTTATGGACATGAGTTTGAGTAAACTCTGGGAGTAGGTGATGGACAGGTAGGCCTGGCGTGCTGCAACTCATGGAGTCGCAAAGACTCAGACATGACTGAGCAACTGAACTGAACTGATGGTTTTTCCAGTAGTCATGTATGGAAGTGAGAGTTGGACTATAAAGGAAGCTGAGTGCCGAAGAATTAATGCTTTTGAACTGTGGTGTTGGAAAAGACTTTTCAGAGTCCGTTGGACTGCAAGGAGATCTAACCAGTCCATCCTAAAGGAAATCAGTTCTGATTATTCATTGGAAGAACTGATGCTGAAGCTGAAACTCCAATACTTTGGCCACCTGATTCGAAGAACTGACTCACTGGAAAACACCCTGATGTTGGGAAAGACTCAAAGCAGGAGGAGAAGGGGACGACAGAGGATGAGATGGTTGGATGCCATCATCAACTCGATGGACGTGAGTTTGAGAAAGCTCTGGGAGTTGGTGATGAACAGGGAAGCCTGGCATGCTGCAGTCCATGGGGTTGCAAAGAGTCAGACACAACTGAGCGACTGAATTGGACTAAACTGAATTGAACTGAAATAAATTTTATTGGCCTTAACCATGGAGACTTACAGGCTCTGTGTTGCCATAATATAATCAAATGTATTTTGATGGATGTAGAAACTGACACGTGAAAGAGAAGGTGCCACTGTTACCTATTTATCTAATTATGTATCTATATTGCTGGCTGACAGTTCAGCTACTGGGCAGTGAGAAAGCTCTTATTGGAGGCTGGGAAATGGAGATTTATTTTATGCTGTAGCAAATATTTGACAAATTTTTACCCTGTAGAAACTTGAGATGTAGGTATACAACCAACATACTTGTAGTTCTGAGGGAAGTGGTGAAAAATCAGAATGCTACTATCTTCTTGGGACATCACAGAGAGTGGGAGTGAATGAGGCGGACTCAGGAAAGCCCTTGAACTTCACCTCCTAAATTATTGGACTTCAGAAGGGGTCTTCACTTGGGGAGGGGAGTGACCATGTTGCACGTCTGTAAGCCGGTAGTGTGAACATGTGTAACCCAAGTGGGCAAAACCAGATGTGTCCACTCCACACGCTGTCAGCAAGTCATTATTGAGAACCAGAAGTTTGCCTGGTTTGGGAAATATAAAGAAAACAGAGCCTGCTATTGTCTGGTACCTCATGTTTCCTGGAGAGAAAGATAGAGTGGCTCACAGCTTGACATCAGTCCTAGGTTCTCATTAGAGGGTCACTGCTCACTAGCTGTGTGGCCTTGAGCAATTTCCTTCACCCTCCAAGCTTCAATTCTCTTCCCCATAAAGTGGAGATAATGATATCAATCATAGTAGATTGATGTGGGAATGAAGAGATATTCGGTGGTTGCTGTAACTATTATAATTATATTTGAATTATGATAACAGGGACCGGTAAGTGTTACAATGGCACTGTAGCCCAGGCAAAATGAGTGACGTGAAGAAGCATCTCCTTTGGCCGCCGGAACCAGGGAAGGCTGCACACGGGAGGCAGCGCTGGTCCGGAGGTTCCCGGATGGATAAGCAGGGCCAGGGCATTTAGGCAAAGGATAAAGCATGTAAGAGAAGGTGGTACCCGAGGGTGGCATTTCTTATTCACAGGATGACAAGCAACTCTCTTGGCTGGGTGAAGTGAGTCAATGGACGAGGTCCAAGAGCTAAGAAGGGACTTGATGCAAATCTACCCATCAATTTAGAGTGTTTGCCCTTTTCTCCTCAATGGATGATTCTGAAGGTAAGCTAAGAGCAAAAGAATGCTTACCCACTTAAATTTTATCCCCATCACTGTGCTATTAAATTTAGATTCATTTTTCTACCCAAATATATGCTTTCTTGGGCAGGAGACAGCAAGCTGCATGATCTCTGATGACGGCAAGCTCTTTGTACTTGGTGGGCAAATCTTTTCAAATGAAAGTTCTGAGAACAACTCTGCTCCCTAGGCTTAGATGGCCTCTATATTCCACTCCTTATCTCAGCCGTGAAAAATGCTTCCAATTATCTGCCCTGCCTCTATTATTTGAAATAGTTCCGAACCAGCCGCTCAACTCAGATAATTGAGCTAAACCTTTAAAATGGGTTTTTAATGGGAGAACCAGGAGGTGGGGAATACGTTGATCTTGGTAAGTAAAGTCTCTCACAATCAAAGGCAGACTAATTAAAGCTTGACAGCCTATGTGAATATGCACATTACAAAATATAACTCTCCAGAGATGAAACTTCTGGGAGGCTCGGAATCTATGTCTGTTCTCGAAGGCATTGGAACAAGGTGTTTTAAGGGAAGAGATGGTAGACTTTCTATAAAAAGCTGGAGAGTCCATTTTTGCTAAATAAAAGCTTGTATGGAACACCAATATACTGAAAAAATCCATTTAGGGCTGCTCTGGCATAACAGGATATGGTTACATCCCCTTGGAATTTCCCGCCATCTATCCCAGTGTCCCAAGTCTTCCACACCAGGTTCGAAGGTTTGGGGGCTCACAGGAAGGTGACCAGGAGCCTTGAGTTCTTTCTCTGATTTTCCTATGTGTTCTGAGGCAAAGCCTTTTGGTCTTATTTTCACCATCTGCTGATTTAAGAGTGCTTGACTAAATGATCTTCAAAATCCCCTATGGCTGCACCATTCTATGAATTCCAGTAGATTCTTTAATGCAAATAGGGGCTATGCTGAGAGTTATTATTCACTTTTCAGGGTTCTGGGTCATAGGCTTTATTTAAATAATCTCTAATTCTCATTGTGGCACTAATTTTTAGGGCTGAAAAGATCCTCTGGAGAAGAAGATGGCAACCGACTCCAGTATTCTTGCCTGGGAAATCCCACGAAGAGCCATGGGGTCACAGAGAATGGAACACAACCGAGCATGCTTGCACAATTTGAGCGTCCACTGTTTCTATTTTATAGACTTGCCTAAGTTTGCCTAGCTTGTGAGTGAAGAGGCAAAGACTGGAACCCAGTTCTCTCTGATTCCAAAGTTCACACTCTGTCTATTGTGTGGTCCTGTCTCTGGCTGAGTGAAGGTAAAACTGCCTATAGCTGAGCTTCAGGGCTTTGTAAATTTTACATGTGTAAATAATTAGTGCTTATGATGGTAGTAGATTTTATATTCAGGTTATATTGCCAACTAATAATAAGCCTACTTTCTGTCATAAAATAAACTTTTCCCTTTTGATTTAGCCAGGAGTAAAACTAGGGGTTTGTGAGAGCCATCTTCACACATATAAAAGGCGGGTCCTATGTAGTGACCAGCACATAGTAGGTGCCCAAAAGTATTTGTCAGATAACATATTCTTGGAGGCCCTAAGGGGTTGAACTAAATCCACTGGGTAAAACTGATTTAAAACAGTTAAGGACAGTCTTTCTACAAGAATTGTCTGGAGACTTGACGGTCTGCCCAGGGAGGTGTATTGGTCCTCATGCCCAAAGAACTGGAAGTGCTCAATAAATTCTCATTTATTTCTCTTCCCCTTAAGATACCCATTTTTCTCAAATAAAATCCACACAGAGACATGTTTACTTTGGTAGGACGGCAAGGAAGCATAAAGACTTGAGGGAAAAGCAGGGGGCAGATCTGTTAACAGATGTACTGTCAGTCCCAAAGCCATTCTCTGCTTGGCACCTTCTCTTAGCTTTCTTTGTTGAGTGAAGATTTGAGGCTTGGGTGGCATTTGATTTGCGTGCTTGGGGGAATCATAAAAGAACCTGATTATGAAATGAAATGGCCTGTGATCTCGTCAAAAAGCTGGAGATGGCTGCAGGGGAAAGGTTATTGTTTAGGGTTGCCAGTGGCCCCTTGCAAATAAGGAAATAAAGCAATTTCTGAGAAAGAGCCACAGAGAAGCTGCTAGGCCCATGGATTCTCTCTGTGTTAGCGAAGACCAGACGTGAAGCAGCAACTCTCTTTGTGATGACCCAAGCAGAGAGTAAAAGTGGTCAAGTACCCCCAGGTTCAGCGAGTTTTGAGATAAGATTATGCCGAATCACTGTAATGGACTCTGTAGAAAGATTTTTGGGGTGATGGATAACTTCAGATTTTGCCCCCACCACCAGTTTGATTTGATTTGGTTTGAATAAGAAGTGAAAACTACTCTTTCCAGCAGAATACCTCCCCACCCCACCCCACCCCACCCCCACTGTAACCCACATGATAATAGCTGATCATTTGACAATGGGCAACTGACCCAAGCCGATCCAACAGAATCTTTTGTAAGTTTTTCTCAACTTGCACTGAGAAAGTCATCACGTTGTTCTTCACCCAAGAGAGTTCAAAAGTGTGAAATTTGTAAGCCCCAGTTGCCATATTTCCCAAAACAAAGGGATAAAGCAGCTGAGTCATGGAGAGAGATGGACAAGAGATATGGGCTGAGGGAGAGACACTTGATGAGTTCAAATCCTTGGTTTCAGTTCTCCTTGGAACCCACCTGCATCCCTGCTATCCCCTCCTTGTCCTTGAGGAAGAGAAAAAATAGCCCCTGACCCTCAGCAGGTGGCCTGGCACCCATGGCCAAACTTTCCTATTCGCTCTTCTACTGAACATAAACAATCAACCAGAGCGTCAACATCAGAGATACCTCTGCGTAACAGTGATGGATCAGGGCAGACATAGAAAGAAGCATGAATGTTGTCCAAGCCACAGAATAGCAAACACCCCCCATCCTGGCTAATTTTAGTACCTGTGCTTCTTTGCTGATTATAGTTTAGCTTCCATTCGTCTTCCCTTCTTAAAGAGAAGATTTACTAAGATCTCATTTGCTGACAGAGGATGGAGATGCGGCTGTGGTCAGCACATCCATCCCGTGGATGGATCTGGCCAGCTGACTTTGACCCAGAGCAGGAAGGTTCGAAGGACTTCGGCATCTTACTCAACACGCTCTTCCGCATGCAGATGTCTTCCAGATAAATAGGAAGAAAGCAAAAAAAAAAAAAATCATGCAGAAGAGCAAAGTCCATTTGGGAGCCTCCATTAAATGATGCCCAATAAATAAGTCATTCCAATGGGGCCTCTTGGATTTACAAGATTTCCCTCTTCCGCCTCTCCAGGATCCCCGGTGGGTAATTGCCGTCGACAGGTTTACGCCTCCTGACGGGCGTTTTGTCATTCAGCTCCAGATCCCTCGAACAACTTTACAGTCTGTCGAGCCCAAGCCTCTTTAAGCTGTGGCAATTGATGTCAGAAAATGCTCGCTGTTGTGATTCAAGGCTGCCGCTTACTCTGGTATGAAATAAATGGAAATCTTTACCAAGGAAGGAAATGGAAAACTCGAGGAAGGGGGGAATCACTGCAGGGGGAGGAACAGAGTTTGCAGACGCAGACTGGCGTGGGGACTGACTCACGGGGCCAGCCCCTGGATCAGTCAGGCATGCCGGTCATTTCCCCTGTTCCTGGTGCTGAGTGAAGCGTGGGAACTTTGGGGTGAGGTCTGGAGCCATAATTTCCTCTGTTTGCCCAAATAATCTTGTCACTCACTCCCAGGGCTTTGGAGGTCAAATAACTATGTTCATCCCCATATTCTAAACATTCACTAGTCTCATCTCTTATACTAAAGCCTGCTATCTATCCACCTGTCTTGTGTCCAACTGTTTGCAACCCTATGGACTGTAGCCCACCAGATGTTTTTCCAGGCAAGAATACTGAAGTGGCTTGCCATTTCCTCCTCCAGTGGGTCTTCCTAGCCCAGGGATTGAACCTGTGTCTCCTGCATCTCCTGCATTGCAGGCAGATTCTTTACCGCTGAGCCACCGAGGATGCTCATCTCATGTCCATTAGATGAATGCTTACCTTCCAAGGCTTACTTCTTTTTAGGGGTATTTGATTAATCCACTCAGTTTAAATCTAGCAAAGAACTGACCTCTGACAGTACCAGTGGAGGTGTCCTTCAGCTCTCCTCCCGCAGCGCTGCCCCACCCCGGAGGTGACCATTCCTCTTTTCCACTGCAGCCCTTCGTCTACCTCCCTGCAGGCCAAACCACGCTGACGGCCCATCTCCTATTGTCTTGACTCAGGTGTTCCCGGGGGCTGTACCTTCATCTACTTTCCCCTGGCCAGGGACTGGCCTACCCTCCCGTGAGCAGACAAACTCCTAGATGAGGAAAACAAGGCAATGGATGCATTTGCATTCAGGTCAAAGACTTCTTGTAGTATCCTCCTCATCTCCTTTTTTCTTCTCTCTTCCTTCCCTTCTTCCCCCCTTTCTCTTCCTCCTCCTCCTTCTTCTTCTTATCAATGTACTGCTGATTACAATGCCGTGTTAGTTTCAGCTATACGTCGAAGTGGTTTGGTTATACGTATACATCTATTTATTCCTTTTCACATTCTTTTCCCTTCTCCTTCTCCCTGTGCATATGATACACCACAGTTCACATATGTATGTGTGTGCTCACTTGCTTCAGCCGTGCCCAACCCTTTGCAACCCCATGAACCATAGCCTGCCAGACTCCTCTGTCCATGGGATAATAACCTTTTCCCTTATACGGATGGTAAAATAATGAGTACAGTTCCCTGTGCTATACTGTAGGTCTTTGTTGGCTATCTATATTTCATATAGTAGTGTGTATACCATCATCTCCTTTTTTTTTTTTATCATCTCCTTTTAAAATGGAGTTTTCCTAAGATGGGCAAAGCCTTGTAAGAGAGACTGACTTGAAGTTTTTAGTTTGAGTTATGCTTATAACGCTTATTTCAGAATTACAGCATTTCAGATTTGTTACAACAGCAATAAAAATAATAATAGCATGGGAAGCAGGAATATTCAGGGTAAACCTCACATCACTCAGAGGGACACAGTCTAGTCTCATGACTCAGTTAGTGAATTGCCACGACAGTGAATTGCCCTCAGATCTGTGTTCCTCCTAATTTATGCCAGCAGAGGCTTCTTCACAAGCTGCCTTCCAGCCTGGGGTGAATCACATCTTTATGCCCTTTTTGCCCCAGCCAGCATGTCTTTCTCAATCTAATGGGAGCAATTACTTCACGAGAATCACCCAGTGGTTGTCAGGAACATGGCAGTCTAGAGACAATTTAGAAGAAAAACAACTTCAAGCCTTCCGGGGTATACCTTGGCCTTTGAATCTAATTTGCTTTTCTGAAGAGAAACCTTAGTCTGAGGCATCTGCTTTGGGGTAACTTGATTGTATTCACAGCTTCTCTATGTAAAATAAAAGTAAAGGAGATTCTGCCCCCCAATTCATATTCAGCTGTTACACTGGAAGCAAAGTCTGCTTGTAATTTTTAAAGCAGATATTTGCCTTCTTAAAAAAATCTGGAGCTGCATTCTCTCATTCTCTTGCTATGTAGATATGTGTGTGCATACCTACCGACATGTATTATGCATATTCACACACACATATGTAATATACATGTGTGTGCTATACATATGTGGGGCTTCCCCATTGGCTCAGTGGTAAAGAAGCCACCTGCAATGCAGGAGACCCAGGAGACACAGGTTCAACACCTGGGTGGGGAAGATCCCCTGGAGGAGGAAATGGCCACCTGCTCCAGTATTCTTGCCTGGAGAATCCCATGGACAGAGGAGCCTGGCAGTATACAGTCCATAGAGTCACAAAGAGTTGGACACGGCTGAAGTAACTGAGCACACACATACATATGTGAACTGCAATTTATCATATACACATAGCATATGGGTTATATATATGAATTTAAGGACGATACCAGATAAAACAGTCCTTTAGAATCATCATGGGCACCTGTGAATCAGAACTTTGATTTCCGTGGATTCTTCAGCTTTAAATTTCTGCTCCATCCTTGCTCTCAATGTCCTTGTACTTGAGCCCGACCTTGAGTCAGTCATTTAAAGTCCCAGAGATCTTGAGTTCTCAGTGCAACTTGAACTGCTAGCAGAGGCTTGGTCCTCACAAATTATGAGACATTTTCTCATGCTATGTCTCTTTTGCTATACAGAACAACCACTAGGTGTGGGTAACTCTGCCATTCTTACATTAAAGATGAAGAAATGGATGCTCAGAGAAGTTGGACTACCCACTACATCACACCGCCAGACAGAGACCAGGATTTCAATTCTGATCACTTTTATATAACATGCAAGTAACCAGGCCTGAGAGGAGGTTGCAGGGAGGGAGGCAGAAGGAGGGAAAATTTATTGGGCAGCAAGACAAAAGACTACTCTCCCTCTTTTCTAACCTGCTTACCAGAGACAAGAGTACCATTTTTTATGCTGGCTATGCACAATCCCGCTTATTTTTATTACATCCCCGCCTGAGAAGAATTAGGAGGCTCATTGGCAGAGATTCAGCAAGTTAGTTTGAAGTTTATTTGTCTCACCACTGATAGTAACACTTGAGACTTGAACCCAGGTCTCTGAAGTCCATGTTGCCTTTTATTTGTTTATTTTCTAAAACATTTTATTTTATATTGGGGTATAGCCAATTAACTATAGGTTCAAGTGGACAAAAGGGACATGTATCCATTCTCCCACAAACTTCCCTGCCATCTAACCGGCCATGTAGCACTGAGCGGATTTCCCTGTTCTGTACAGTAGGTCCTTGTTGGTAATCCGCTTAAGTGCAGCTGTGTGTACATGTCAGTGCCAAGCTCCCTAACTATCCCTTCCCCCATCCTTCCCTCTGGTCATGCTGCCTTTTAAAGAGAAAGCCACAAATGGAGAAATTCTGTTAGCTGACATTTACAACTGAAGGAATTGACTACCCTGGATGCTAAGTTCTATTTTGCCATGTCACCTGGCCAATGACCCTGTCTCTAGAAATGGAGCCAAGAGCATCTCATTTCCATTAAACCATGACCAATGCCTCCCACTACCAATTTCTGAAAAACTTCCAACCTTCTTACCTCTTTGAGAGCTTGTTGCTGCAAACTTCTGAGGCAAGGTTCATCTTTTCCCCCACCTCTGCCTTACTGTGATTAGGGTCTTTCTGATATTTGGCCGCTGCTAAGTTCCTTTTGCTCCGTAGCACACATGATGCAGTAGAAGTGTCCTTCCTTTAGACAGAGTGTTGTAGCTGTTGGAATAACAGACACACATTTTAAATGCAACTGGCTCTGCAGGTCGTATGGTGACTTTGGGCTTAGCCCTGCAATGGTTTTGTCAAACTGTCAAACTTTATTCTACTATAGCTAGTGATGTAGACCTAGTATTCATTTGTGAAGATAATAGATCAGTGTAGAATAATGTATCTACAATTGCTTCAATAAACTTCTAAGAGCATAACATTTGGAAAGAATCATTCTTTTGTGTGCCAAGACAGAACTTAAAGGGAATTACAAACAATGGGGTCTCAGCCATTACAAAAGTTAAAGTTACACAATTGGGCCTCGTGTACAAGGATTTATTAGCTATTCAGCCACCTTTAGATGTTCACATAATATCTTATACTGGGATACAAAAAAGCGAACTGTTTTTGCTAAATACCTAGACACATATGAGATTATTTACTTTACGCTTTGTTTTTCTTTCTCTTCCCCAGGAGATTGAAGATAGAGATTCAATAAACTCCTATTGTGTGATGTATTCTTTAGATCTAAAATCTTATTTTAGGGGGACTTCCCTGGTCATCCAGTGGTTAAGACTATGTGCTTCCAATGCAGGGGCCACGGGTTTGATCCCTGGTCCGGGAGCCAAGATCCCACATGCTGTGTGACAAACAAACAAACAAACAAAAAATCAATAAAATCAATAAGATCAATAATCTTCCCAGTGTGATGTGTCTCATCTAACAGATGAAAACACTGAGGCTTAGCCAAATGACAACATGGCTTGGCCATGACAACGACTGGGATTCAAACCAAGGTCTTTGTCATAAAATATTTTTTTCCACTGTATCAGTTACTGTTCGGAAGTTCTCTATCTTGTGAGGTAAGGTCATTCTTACAAGTGCTTAAGACCTGTGCCCATGTCACAGACGGCTTCATGCTGCCAAGCACAAGGGTGCAGGTCTGATTCACCCAGTCCAGTGTTTAATGCATGAAGAGGTCAAGTTCAAGCTGTAGAGCAAATGGTCAGTGGACGGCATGATGTCATGTGCCAAGTGTAACATGGCTGTTTGACGCTACTTCCCAGATCTGTGCAGTGGTTCTTTGTGCCTGATGTTATCCTTTAAATCACCCCAGTTTTTCAAGTGTTTGTGTTTGCTTCCTGATTCAGCTTTATGCAACACAGTCATATGAATAAACATATTACTAGAATAGGCAGCAATATTTTGGGGTCTCACCCTACCACTTACTAACTAAATGAGATGGTACTTTACATCCCCCTGCCTGAAACTCCAGTCTCTCAGCTACAAAACTCAAGTAGAAACTGTCTAGCTTATCTTTCAAGATTTCTACCAAATATTGAGTGAGGTCAGGGGTCATATGAGCATGTGGTAAATACTGCCATCAAATACTCAGTTCAGTTCTGTTCAGTCGTGTCCAACTCTTCACAACCCCATGAATCGCAGCACGCCAGGCCTCCCTGTTAATCACCAACTCCTGGAGTCCACTCAAACTCATGCCCATCGAGTCGGTGATGCCATCCAGCCATCTCATCCTCTGTCGTCCCCTCCTCCTCCTGCCCCCAATCCCTCCCAGCATCACGGTCTTTTCCAATGAGTCCACTCTTCGCATGAGGTGGCCAAAGTATTGGAGTTTCAGCTTCAGCATCAGTCCTTCCAATGAACACCCAGGACTGATGTCCTTTAGGATGGACTGGTTGGATCTTGCAGTCCAAGGGATTTTCAAGAGTCTTCTCCAACACTACAGTTCAAAAGCATCAATTTTTCGGCCCTCAGCTTTCTTCACAGTCCAACTCTCACATCCATGCAAATATTAGATAACCATTAATCCTAAAATTATCATCTTCAAAAGTTATCAATTTTCCCCTTACTTTTGACAACCCCCATAAACCAAGATTGGTAGAAAATGTTTCTTCTCTACCATTTTCTGTGGATACTTGTATAGATGTCAACCAGTTCCTCACGACTTGAAAGACATTGTTGTCTCCATTTTACTTCTTTGTTTGTTTCCTAGTTTTTCTGTCTTTTCCTCCCCTTTCCTTCTCTCTCTCTGTCATGTTGCAGAGAAGGAAATGGGGGGACAATTGTATTCATATGAGTAAAATAAAAGAAGAAACGTGGCGAGTGTTCTAAGGGGGGTGGCAAAAGGAAAGGGAAATGTAAAGGAGGAAGCAGACAATTATATGTGGTTCTGTTCCGAGTGGAGGAGTATTCTAATAAAGAAAAGACCATTTAACTCCCAGTCTATCCCTCCGGGCTACTCTTCCCCACTGTGAACCATGACTTCATTCTCTAAATCTGTGAATCTGTTTCTTTTCTGTAAATAAGATCACGGTTGTAAAGATGACGATATGGCTGTCAGCTATTAGCTGTTACCTCGTGCTAGACATTCTTTCTAATCATTTTGCATATATTCATACACACAAGCTTTAAAGAATGTATATATCAGCTTTAAAAAAATGAGACAACATCATCTCCACCTGAGATAAAAAAGTCACCCTAGCCCTGCCTTTATCTTGGGGAGAATTCATGTGATTTCTTGGTTTTTCACTTTCTCTGTCTGCCAGTCTAAGGCAAAAACGTCAGCCTCTCCCTCCTTTGGAGTGAGTTCTTGAGACCAGATGACGTCTTTACTGAGAAAACACTCGAAGCAGAATGTCTCAGAAGGCAGCACGTAAATAGAGAACAGCATTTATTAGCTGTTTTGTATCTCCAGGGCACAGAAGTGACTCAAGCCAGACGTCTGCCTGCTGTGACCTTTGCAGTCCTCACTTTGTATGTTAATTGCACACCCTGAACATTTATTATCAAATCGGCTGGTTTACATTTCTGAGATGAAGGGTGGAAGGTGGTCTTCACCCGGGGAACGCATCTTCTTCTGTCACTTTATGGAAATGAAGCTTGGAGTTTGTTTACTGCTGGTCTGTGAAGTCCCAAGTGGGGATATGCTAATCGTGGAAGGATGGAGGCTTAGGCTGAGTCAAATGCGCTCCATAAAATCAGATGCGTAGGAAGCCTGAGTGTTGATTCTTCTCTGTCCAGAGTAACCTGCTTGTTTAATGGCATCTCTTTGTTTTATGTGCTTTATATCATCCTAAACAGTACACGTGGCAAATGGATTATAAACATGCAGAAACATCTTATCAGAAGTGTTCCATTAGGTCTGCCTCCAGTATTTACAGCAGATGCGGTGAACAGACGCTGAAATAGATATCACAAAATGCTTGCTCAGCCCTCAAGTTTGGATTGATGAAGGGATTATTTCAGTTCTCATTAGATTCTGCTTGGTCCTGCCTTATGACAGTAATGGAGAAGGAAATGACAACCCACCTCAGTATTCTTACTGGGATAATCTCATGGACAGAGGAGCCTGGCAGTCTACAGTCAATGAGGTCACAGAAAGTCAGATGCGATTGAGCACTGCTGCTGCTAAGTCCCTTCAGTCGTGTCCGACTCTGTGTGACCCCATAGACCGCAGCCCGCCAGGCCCCCCCATCCCTGGGATTCTCCAGGCAAGAACACTGGAGTGGGTTGCCATTTCCTTCTCCAATGCATGAAAGTGAAAAGTGAAAGTGAAGTTGCTCCATCGTGTCCGACTCTTAGCGACCGCATGGATTGCAGCCCACCAGGCTCCTCCATCCGTGGGATTTTCCAGGCAAGAGTACTGGAGTGGGGTGCCATTGCATTCTCCGGCGACTGAGCACATACGACAGTAATGACGTGTTCAGTATTGATTAAGGCTGATAGATACGTGAGTAGTAACAACTGATTGCTCATTATAATACTAAAGAAAATATGTGATGTTTGCATCTGCTCATCCCAAACTCTCAATCCACCCCTCTCCCACCAGCCTCCGCCTTGGCAACCACCAGTCTATTCTCTGTGTCGGTGGTTCTGTGTCTGCTTCGTAGACAGGTTCATTTGTGTCATGTTTTAGATTCCACAAAGAAGTGATATTATACGATATTTGTCTTCTCTTTCTGACTTACTTCATTTAATATGATAATCTCTTTCTTGTTGTTGTTTAGTTGCTAACTCATGTCCAGCTCTTTTGCGACCTGTTGGACTGTAGCCCACCAGACTCCTCTGTCCATGGGATTTCCCAGGCAAGAATACTGGAGTGGGTTGCCCTTTTCTTCTCCAAGGTTTCCTCCCTACCCAGGGATCGAACTTGCATCTCCTGCGTTGGCAGGAGGATTCTTCACCTCTGAGTCACCTGGGAAGCCCACAATAATCTCTAAGTCCATCCATGGTGCTGCAAACTGTGTTATTTCGTTATTTTTTATGGCTGAGGACTATTCCACTGTGTATACATACCACATCTTCTTTATCCATTCATCTGTCAATGTACATTTAGCTTGTTTCCATGTCCTGGCTATTGTGAACAGTGTTGGTATGCTATTTCTCATCTTATCTCTTAGTTTCTTTGAAAAACTTAAAGCCAGACTCTTGGGCATTCCAGCTGTGATTATTTTGGATGTCAGTGGACAAAGAATTGCTGGCCACCTGTGGTATGAAACAAAAGGAGGGAATTTTTATACTGAATAATTAAAGGACATACACTTAGTTCCTGGGCTTTTGATAGTTGCCTTTCATTGCTTGTTGTGTTTTTTGTTTGTTTATTTTTATCTTCTCGCAATTTTCAAATGGCAGATTCTATAATACATCCATTTTTTGTAGTTAAGGTTGCTACAATGGTTTTTTAGCTTTGCTTCTTCTAATACATTCTCCCTATAGTATAGATGTATGTTAAAAATTATTATAGGACTAGAAAGGGGAAATGATTAATTCTGCCAGGGTTATTTGGGAAAACTAAATAGATTAAATGACATCTAATCTGTGGCTTGAGAAATTATGCATAATTGTTATCAGCTCATCTCTTCAAACCTAGGGTATGATGGGCTTGAAACTTCATCTGCATTTCATGTGCGATGTGTATAATATTGGACTCAAGTGCCATTGGAGAGAGATAATTCTTCCTTTAATAAATGTGGAAATAAGACCTCTTATCAGCTAGACTTTAATGAGATGCAAATGTATGCCAAGACAAGAGTCTGAAACGTCTATATTTTCATTAGGTCTCTCAGCTAGCTCTTGCTTCTATTATTTCCTTCCATAGCAAAAGTCTGAAATAGATATGGAAACCCTTCTATACAATTGTGCTTCTAATGTGTGGTTCCTGATGTCCTCTGTCTTTGTCTCCAGGACTCTGGAGAAGGGGATGATATTCTGTTATATCGTTTAAACACTGTAGTCTGGTTTAGTTGAGATATATATATCTACATATATATCACTTCTCTTGTTTGAAACTATAGCTCTATTTTGAACTTTTTAAAGAAGCTTAGCTTTTAAAAAGGAATAGAGAACAGTAGTTGCTAGAGGGAAATAGGAGGTCAGCAGTATTTCTCCCCTGTTTTGTTAAGTTGGGAGATATTACAGTAGACTTATAAATAACTGAGATTGATCCAGGAGAAAGAGGACAACTTGATGGTGCAGGAGAGAGCAGGGTTGAGCATGGGAACAAACCCTCTTGGGTGAGAGGAGAGGGCAGCCACTGACATGTGGAGTGGTGAGCTTTAAATAGAGGATCATTCATTGTAACAAAAGAGAGAGATTGTGGGTAAATGCAACACTGGTTGGATACCGAGGTGTTGAAGGTTTAAGGGTCTCCTTTGGACTCCTATTTCTATCTGCATCTGAGTGATGGCAGATGTCACGAGAGGCTGGGGCTTCCTGGGTGTGGGGCAGGGGGACGACGGTTGACTGATAAACATTCCCCAGAACATGGTCCTGGGGTGAGAAGGAATGTGGATAAGATGTGCTCCATCTTGATGCCTCCTGTGGGGAGGTGCATGTCACTTCTTATTACAGCCACCCTTCTGGAGCAGATGTAGGGCAGCCTGGAGCAATAATGCAGACATTGTACAGGCTGAGAGTTGTCTCTGGATGCTCCTTGAAACCTGATGTCAGTGTCAGAGTGACTGAGGTGGCATCTGGCTGTAGGTTATAGGGACCAATTCAACTGACTTAGCCAGGAAAGGTACGGCTGTAGCCTGAGACTGTCCTCAGGGACTTCTCATCTTCACTCCCCCTTGCATGTGGCTTTGAGTGAGTCTCTTGGAGTTCAGATCCATTTTTCTCCATTGCAGAGGATCTGATCAACAACAGCACACACTCCCTCACAGCAGCACCTCCCCGCCTGCTGCACGTTGGAAAACCACCCCACAGAAGCTCTTCAGTGGCACTGACTTGGGTCACATGTATGTCTTTGGCCAAACCAGGAGGCAAGGTTCAGTACCCACCCCTTGACCGAGTGCTGCAGCTAGGAGGCAGGCTCATGGACAAAGATTGCATGCTCCCTTTTATATCCTATGATGAATAAAGAGAGAGAGCGCTCTGACCCCAACACACAGGCATAATTACAGGCAGGATTCTACCGATGTGAAGAGTATTCCCAGTTTGCTGTCCGTGATTGCCAGTCACAACCTGGACAGATTCCTTCGTTCTCAGCCTGGCACCTCCAGGATAAAGCTCCAAGTTTCCCTTTATGACGTCATCCCCTACTTATTTCTCTTCACACACCTGGCACTTCTTGCTCAAAGGTATTTGCTTCTATTGCTCCTTTGACTTCACTTTCATCCAGTTGCTCACCCATCCAAACTGTTCATTAAACATGCTTTGAGTTCCTCTATGTGGCAAGAACCATGCTGGCACAGGAAGCCACAAAATGAATGAGATATTGTCTTTGTGAAGGATTTGCCGCTAGATGCGTAAGGCACACACACAAGAAGTCCTTCACCAACGTGGGAATGCACAGATATGCCTGGGCGGCATAGAAGCAGAGCGGAGGTACCTGGCCAAGCCTGGGGACGCCAGGGCAGGCTTCCTGGAAGGGAAGGTGCCTTCACCGACTCCGAGAGTTCAATCCGTGAGACTCAGAGGGAATGAAGAGGACAATAAACTGGGAACAGCGTGGGTACCAGCAAGAAGTGAAAAACTATAGCAACCAGAGTGGGATGCTCTGTCCTCAATATCAGTCAAGGCACAGGGCAAAGGAAGCCCCCTTCAGAGTATTTCCCTGACTTAGAGAGTCTAGAAAAATTACATCTAATCTCCTATGCCACTTTCTTTGCACATTATAAAGGCCCTAAGTTACTTTAAAAAAAAAAATACCGACTTTTTAAAAAGTCTTTACTTGTTGAATTTGTTCCAGTGTTGTTTCTGTTTTATGTTTTGGGTTTCTGGCTTCAAGGCATGTGGAATCTTAGCGCCCCAACCTGGGGTCGAACCCACACCTCTTACATTAGAAGGTGAAGTCTTAACCACTGGACATACATGGAAATCCTGCCTAGTTACTTTTTCTGTGTGTTGAATTTCTTGCTTATGTTTTCTTTCCCCTTTGTAGAGTGTGAGCTCCTTTTTCTGCTTAAGAAAGGGGTTGCATCCCTCTATCCTAACATCAACCAGCAGAGAATCTCACCTACATTGTGCGTGCTAGGTTGCTCAGTCATGTCCGACTCTTTGTGACCCCGTGGAAGCCCACCAGCCTTCTCTGTCTGTGGAATTCTCCGGGATAGAATATTGGAGTGGGTTACCTTTTCCTCCTCCAGGGGATCTCCCCAACCCAGGGATCAAACCCAGGTCTCCTGCATTGCAGGTGGATTCTTTACCAGCGGAAGCTCATAGCATGCCTTGCTAAGTCACTTCAGTCGTGTCTGACTCTGTTCGACCCCATAGATGGCAGCCCACCAGGCTCCCCTGTCCCTGGGATTTTCCAGGCAAGAGTACTGGAGTGGGGTGTCATTGCCTTCTCTGATAGCATGCCCTAGTTCTCTTGAATTAAACACCTAAGCTTGCCAGGTGTTGAGAGTCCCTTGGACTACAAGATCAAACCAGTCAATCCTAAAAGAAATAAGTCCTGGATATTCATTGGAAAGACTGATTCTGAAGCTCCAATACTTTGACCAACTGATGCGAAGAGCTGACTCATTGGAAAATACCTTGATGCTGGGAAAGATTGAAGGCAGCAGGAGAAGGGGATGACAGAGGATGAGATGGTTGGCTGGCATCACTGACTTGATGGACATGAGTTTGAGCAAGCTCCAGGAGTTGGTGATGGACATGGAGGCCTGGCGTGCTGCAGTCCATGGGGTCGCAAAGAGTCAGACATGACTGAGTGACTGGACAACAACAACAACGCATGCCGAGGGATTCTCACAGGACAGAGTGCGTTGGAAGTGGTTTCCACAGCAAGGTCTATTGATCTTATAGAGAACTGACAATGCGCTTGGGGAGGGGGTGGCGGCAGCGTTTTAAACCCTTATCATAGGTCATTGTAATGGGAAGGACGATGAAAGTAATTTCACACTGAAACAGTCTCTTGCTGCCTGTAACTCTGGCGCAGCAAATGTCACCCCACAACTATTTACTACCTTATTTATCGCTCTGTCATTAGCTTATAAATAACGTCAACCTAGAGACTGCGGGCAGACACTCTGCAACAGCAACTGTGATGGGATGGTCCAGAGAGGCAGAGGAGCCCTCACTAACATCTGAGGAGGAGGCGCTCAAAGTAAACTCCAGCAATTACCAAGAATCATAACTTGCCCCATAAAAACAGTCTGAGCGAAGCCTAAATGGTGCTTAAAATAGCATTTCTCGCCAAAACTCGCTCATAAAATTGCAGAACCCAGTTGAGATAGCTATATCTGTCAGAGGCCTTCAGGCGAATAAACCTCAAATTGATGGGGAGGATGTCAAATGGAATTCCTTTGGGTTTCATATCCGCATTGACATTCTGATTCCAGGCACCAGATGAGAGCTGGGAGCCAAATGGTCCGTCAGTTGTGTTTTTCAAAGTGAGAGCTGAGAGAGAGAAAGAAACTTGTTGGGGGCGGGGGAGAACCCTGTTGATGTTGTGTGCTCTCATGATAAAACTCTGAATGCTTTATGATGGTCTTTCCACATCATAAGTTAAGTTTATGTTTTCCCAAAGCGTTTTTGCTTCTCTGTTCTGCCGCTAGGAAGATGGCTTTCTAGAATGAGCCATGGCCGTGATTCTCGTCAGCTCCAACCTCTCTGATCACGCTTTTCCAGTGAAGAAGGGGATGTCTAAGCTCATCTAAGTTTCCTCATTGACAACTCGGGGGGTGGGTTTGGGACCTCCCTCCTAGGTTTGCTGTGATGATTAAGTGAGCCAGATAGGGCTAGTTCTGGGGCCTGGTACCCAGGAAGCACACAACAAATGATCATTCTCATCCACTGGTCTCTCCATCTCTTTGTAGTTATGTCATATTCAAGTGTCCCTATTGTTGTTCAGTCACTAAATCATTTCTGACCCTTTGTGACCCCATGGACTGCAGCCCACCAGGCTCCTCTCTGTCCTTCACTATCTCCTGGAGTTTGCTCAAACTTGTGTCCACTGAGTTAGTGATACTATCTAACCATCTCATCTTCTGCTGCTCCTTTTCCTTTTGCCCTCAACCTTTGCTCACATCATGGTCTTCTCCGATCAGTTGGGTCTTCACACCAGGTGGCCAAGGTATTGGGGTTTCAGCTTCAGCATCAGTCCTTCCAGTGAATATTCAGGGTTGATTTCCTTTAGGATTGACTGGTTTGATCTCCTTGCTGTCCAAGGGATGCTCAAGAGTCTTCTCCAACACGACAGGCTTCCCTAAAGAATCCTAAAATGATGTGAGTCTTCTCAGCTCAGAAGGAGCACGGGGGTGGGGGAAGCCGGCCCCGTTGGATTTCGGGCAGACACTGCCCTCATAGCTGGGCTGTGTGGGCTGCAGCGAGGAGAAGCAGTGACAGGGACCAGCCAGGCTCACCCCAAGGGGAGGGCGCATCCCCAGTTTTCAAGCCCTTTGGGAAACGCAATACAACCTGCTGCCACCAGAGGGCGGCAGTGAGTGTCCACTCAACAATGGGTGCTCAGAGGCTCAGTCCTGTCCAACTCTTGACGACCCCACCAACTGCAGCCCCCAAGCCTCCTCTGTCCATGGGACTCTCCAGACAAGAATGCTGGAGTGGATCTCCATGCCCTTCTCCAGGGGAATCTTCCCAACCCGGGGATCAAATCCAGGTCTCCCACATTGCAGGCAAATTCTTTACCATCTATGGGTGGGAGCCATCAAGTCCTTTCCATTGTCCCTCCCTTAAGACTGATGCTGAAGTTGAAGCTCCAGTGCTTTGGCCACCTGATGTGAAGAGTCAAATCATTGGAAAAGACCCTGATGCTGGGAAAGATGGAAGGCAAAAGGAGCAGGGGACAGCAGAGGGTGAGATGGTTGGATGGCATCACTGACTCAATGGACATGGGTTTGGGTAGACTCCAGCAGTTAGTGATGGACAGGGAGGCCTGCAGTCCATGGGGTCGCAAAGAGGTGGACATGACCGAGCGACTAAACAACAACAACAACAAAGGACCCAGGACCTCTTCTCCCCACCCCTTCCCTGCCCACCACTCTGCCACTGTGGGGGTCAGCCCTCCATCCTTTCTCCCTGTGTAGAAGATTACCAAGTTATCTCTGTGATCAACTCTTCCCAGCCTCCCATGCTCATCCATCCTTCCTTTCTTGTCTCTGAATTAAAACCGTCCACAAAATGCTGTGTTCCCTTTCAGAGGTTCATGCCAGAGCCTCCTTCCCTTTCCACCCCTCTCCCTTCCTCCTGCCCTCCTGGAGGAAGCACGTGGTACCATTTCCTTACGAAGTGCCTGGGCTTATCTCCTTGCTCACCCACTCACTCACTGGGTGGACTTTGGGAAAGATTTTAAGTCTTAATTGTATTTAATGGGAACAATACTAATATGTGACTCAGCCTCATGAGGATTACATATATTAATCTCTGAGAACAGTCCTGACACATAGGAAGTCTGACAATGGTTACATGTAAATGAAGCCAAGTCAGACAGAGGAGAATATGAGGAAAATACGATCTAAGCGTTCAGGGGATGGCTGCCATCTTCTGTTGTTTCCCAGATGTGTCCTCAATTCCCCAGCAGCAGAATAACTGCTTTTTGAGAGTGAGGTCTTAGTATCTGAATCTGAAGTGCTCACCCTGTTCCACGTGCTCCTGGGATGAACCTCTATGTTTCCCCCTCTACTTTCTTCCCTGCCTGTTGCTGCTGAAACCAGCTCACACCAGTAACTCATCAGGAATTCCAGGGCTCTGACATTTTCCATCAGGGTTCTTCCAAGGGACCCCACATTCCCGAAAAGAACATCTTATTGTACTGTTGCATTGTTGAAATTCTCTGATAAGGGACTGCTTTGGTGATTCAGTGGCTGAGACTCTATACTTCTAACCTGGGCACATGGGTTTGGTCCCTGTAACTAAGATCCCACAGTGTGATGAAAAAAAGAGTAGATTGAAGTATAAAATAAACATTTCCTAGACAGGATCAATGGGCTTCCCTGGTGGCTCAGATGGTAAAGAATCCACCTGCAGGAGACCTGGGTTCTATCCTTGGGTTGGGAAGGTCCCCTTGAGGAGGAAATGGCAACCCACTCCAGTATACTTGCCTGGAGAATCTCCATAGGCAGAGGAGCCTGGCTGGCTATGGTCCATGGGGTCGCAAACAGTCAGACAAGGCTCAGTTTCTAAGCGCAGCACAGCACAGCATGACTTTGTTGCTGATTTATAGTTGTGTTGTTTTCCTTAAATGGAACTGGAAATGGACTGGCCAGATTACAAACTCTGGTCCTGGTTTGAGGATCGGTGGAAGAGTGGAAGAGAGCTGGGCTGAAGCCATGTTCGTTTGGTGTCAGAACCAAACCTGCCATAAAGCAGGGCCAAAGACAAAAACAGCAACAGCCCACCAGGGGTGAGGGCGAGGTGTCACCCAGCGCTTCACACCAGTGTCTTCCATCCACGTTCAACACATTCCTTCCAGCACATACTCCTTCCCTGAGCCCTTGAGTCCCACTTGCTCAGTCACCAGGGTGGACCATCCCCAGAGGGGCCTGGCCTCAGACATGGAAGCTCCTTGCAGCTGAGTTAAACTCCAGAGGAGCTGAGAGCTGGAGGCTGCCTGCTGACCCTGCTCCCTGGTGCTGGGTGCTGGGCAGTAAGTCCACCCCTGTAGGGGTTGGTGATGGAGTTCCTGGTTTCCATGGTGATATTTATCATGGTACCTGGAGCCTAGAATACAAGGCATGCCTGGCCTGGGAGATGGATGACTCTTACAGCCTCGAGTCTTACTGATGCTCTCTTGGGTTGAGATTGGAGGTGACACCATGTTTTTAGGAAGGGCGGGAAGACATGATACAGGCTCTGGGTCCCTTTCTGCACTCCTGGTCAAATATTGCAGAATCTAAAAGTTGAGAATTATGTTTTATTTTTCAGATTTTCTGAGGACTTCAATCTGAGGAAACAGAACTCTCAGATCACTATGATGAGCTGCTCTGAAGAGGTAAGGGATGAGCCAAGATATATGGGAGTTTTGTAGCAAAATCAGGTAATTGGAATATCAAAAGATTAGTGTTAATTAGGAGGAGCCAAGATGGCGGAGGAGTAGGACGGGGAGACCACTTTCTCTCCTACAAATTCATCAAAAGAATAACTGAACGCAGAGCAAACTTCACAAAACAACTTCGGATCGCTAGCTGAGGTCATCAGGCGCCCAGAAAAGCAGCCCATTGTCTTCGAAAGGAGGTAGGACAAAATATAAAAGATAAAAAGTGAGACAAAAGAGCTAAGGACGGAGATCTATCCCGGGAGCTCTTAGGCGGCATTGCTTGGGGTAGGGTCCGGCCCGAGTGCCCTGAGGACAATCGGAGGGAACTTCTGTGAGTTGCCAACTTGAACTGTGGGAGACCAAAAGAGAGAGAGTAAATTAACCGGCCCGAACACACTGCCGGCCGTTCGCAGAACAAAGAGACCGAGAGGGTCCAGAGAGGAGCTCGCAGGCTCCGGACCGGCCCAGCCCCGCCGGAGGCAGGAGGCAGGGGGGAGGGGAAGGTTGCGCGAAACACAGGGCGCAGGCAGCCGACCGGCGCAGGCGGGGACTAGGGCTGGGGACGCGGAGGGCGGAAGGCGCGCGCGCCCGACTGGCGCCAACGGAAACTGAGACTGGGTCCGCGGAAGGGAGGGGGGGCACCACACCTGGGTAGAGTGCGCCCACCAAGCCCCTGGCTGCCTGGACCGCTCTGACGGGGAAGGCACAGAGAGCAGGCGCAGCTTTTCCTTCCGCGCTTTTGTGGAACACCCAGGGCTGGAACCTCGCGCAGCGCGGGGCGCGCTCCATATAGAACAGCCGGGAGCCTGAGCAGCACAGACGGAGAAAGCAGCGTCAGCCCATCCCCGCGGGGCAAGCCCGTCCCCATAGCGCCAGCCACTCCCGGCAGCGCAAGCCCCTCCCTGCCCCGCAGAGCGACGGAACTAGCTACCTGAATAAGAGTCCACCTCCGCCCGCCTGTGTCAGGGCGGAAATGAGGCTCTGAAGAGACCGGCAAACAGAAGCCAAATAAACAAAGGGAACCGCTTCAGAAGGGACTGGTGCAACAGATTAAAATCCCTCTAGGAAACACTGACTACACCGGAGGGGCCTGTAGATATCGAGAAGCGTAAGCTGGAACGAGGAGCTATCTGAAACTGAGCCGAACCCACACTGACCGCAACAGCTCCAGAGAAACTCCTAGATATAATTTTACTTTTTTCTCTTTTTTATTTTTATTTATTTATTTATTTATTTATTTATTTATTTATTTATTTATTTATTTTTTATTTATTTTTTTCTTTTTTTCTTTTTTCTTTCTTCTCTTTTATTTTCCTTTAAAATCCCCTATTACTCCCCCATTACTCCTTAACTTTCATTTCCACAGACTTTTACGATTTTTTTAATTAGGGGGAGAAAAAAAAAATTTTTTTTTCTTTTTTTTTTTTCTTTTTTTCTTTTTCTTTCTTTTTTTTTTCTTTTTTTTCTTTCCTTTTTCTCTTCTATTTTCTATTTTTCTTTTTGTCTTATTTCTTTTAAAGTCCTCTAGTACTCCTCTACTACTCCTTAATTTTCATTTTCAATACACTATAACCTTACAAAAAAAAGAAGAGAAGCCCTATTTTTAAACCGAAGATTATTCTCTCCCAATCTTGACTCTCTGTTTTCTACCTCAGAACACCTCTATTTCCTCCTTTCCCCTTCTCTTCCCAATTCAATTCTGTGAATCCTTGTAGGTGACTGGGCTACGGAGAACACTCTGGGAACAGACAGCTGCGTAGATCTGTCTCTCTCCTCTTGAGTCCCCCTTTTTCTCCTCCTGTTCATCTCTATCTCCCTCCTCCCTCTCCTCTTCTTCATGTAACTCTGTGAACCTCTCTGGGTGTCCCTAACGGGGGAGAATCTTTTAGCCATTAACCTAGAAGTTTTCTTATCAGGGCTGTATAGTTGGAGAAGTCCTGAGACTACAGGAAGAAGAAAACTGAAATCCAGAGGCAGGAGACTTAAGCCCAAAACCTGAGAACACCAGAAAACTCCTGACTACATGGAACTTTAAGTAATAAGTGACTGTCCAAAAGCCTCCATAGCTACACTGAAACCAACCACCACCGAAGAGCCAATAAGTTTTAGAGCAAGACATACCACGCAAATTCTCCAGCAATGCAGGAACATAGCCCTGAACATCAACATACAGGCTGCCCAAGGACACACCTAACACATAGACCCATCTCAAAACTCATTACTGGGCACTCCATTGCTCTCCAAAGAAAAGAAATCAAGTTCCACGCACCAGAACACTGACGCAAGCTCGCCTAACCAGGAAATCTTGACAAGCCAATCGTCTAACCCCACCCACTGGGTTAATCCTCCACAATAAAAAGGAACCACAGACCTCCAGAATACAGAAAGCCCACTCCAGATACAGCAATCTAAACAAGACGAAAAGGCAAAGAAATACCCAACAGGTAAAGGAACATGAAAAATGCCCACCAAGTCAAACAAAAGAGGAGGAGATAGGGAATCTACCTGAAAAAGAATTTAGAATAATGATAATAAAAATGATCCAAAATCTTGAAAACAAAATGGAGTTACAGATAAATAGCCTGGAAACAAAGATTGAAAAGATTCAAGAACTGTTTAATAAAGACCTAGAAGAAATAAAAAAGAGTCAATTAAAAATGAATAATGCAATGAATGAGATCAAAAACACTTTGGAGGGAACCAAGAGTAGAATAAAGGAGGCAGAAGATAGGATAAGTGAGGTAGAAGATAAAATGGTGGAAATAAATGAAGCAGAGAGGAAAAAAGAAAAAAGGATCAAAAGAAATGAGGACAATCTCAGGGACCTCTGGGACACTGTGAAACGCCCCAACATTCGAATCATAGGAGTTCCAGAAGAAGAAGACAAAAAGAAAGGCCATGAGAAAATACTCGAGGAGATAATAGCTGAAAACTTCCCTAAAATGGGGAAGGAAATAGCCACCCAAATCCAAGAAACCCAGAGAGTCCCAAACAGGATAAACCCAAGGCGAAACACCCCAAGACACATATTAATCAAATTAACAAAGATCAAACACAAAGAACAAATATTAAAAGCGGCAAGGGAAAAACAACAAATAACACACAAAGGGATTCCCATAAGGATAACAGCTGATCTATCAATAGAAACCCTCCAGGCCAGAAGGGAATGGCAGGACGTACTGAAAGTAATGAAAGAGAATAACCTACAACCTAGATTACTGTATCCAGCAAGGATCTCATTCAGATATGAAGGAGAATTCAAAAGCTTTACAGATAAGCAAAAGCTGAGAGAATTCAGCACCACCAAACCAGCTCTTCAACAAATGCTAAAGGATCTTCTCTAGACAGGAAATACAGAAAGGTTGTATAAACGTGAACCCAAAACAACAAAGTAAATGGCAACGGGACCACACCTATCAATAATTACCCTAAATGTAAATGGGTTGAATGCCCCAACCAAAAGACAAAGATTGGCTGAATGGATACAAAAACAAGACCCCTATATATGCTGTCTACAAGAGACCCACCTCAAAACAAGAGACACATACAGACTAAAAGTGAAGGGCTGGAAAAAAATGTTTCATACAAACGGAGACCAAAAGAAAGCAGGAGTCGCAATACTCATATCAGATAAAATAGACTTTCAAATAAAGGATGTGAAAAGAGACAAAGAAGGACACTACATAATGATCAAAGGATCAATCAAAGAAGAAGATATAACAATTATAAATATATATGCACCCAACATAGGAGCACCGCAATATGTACGGCAAACGCTAACGAGTATGAAAGAGGAAATTAATAGTAACACAATAATAGTGGGAGACTTTAATACCCCACTCACAACTATGGATAGATCAACTAAACAGAAAATTAACAAGGAAACACAAACCTTAAATGACACAATGGACCAGCTAGACCTAATTGATATCTATAGGACATTTCACCCCAAAACAATCAACTTCACCTTTTTCTCAAGTGCACACGGAACATTCTCCAGAATAGATCACATCCTGGGCCATAAATCTGGTCTTGGAAAATTCAAAAAAATTGAAATCATTCCAGTCATCTTTTCTGACCACAGTGCAGTAAGATTAGATCTCAATTACAGGAAAAAAATTGTTAAAACTTCAAACATATGGAGGCTAAATAACACGCTTCTGAATAACCAACAAATCATAGAAGAAATCAAAAAAGAAATCAAAATATGTATAGAAATGAATGAAAATGAAAACACAACAACCCAAAACCTATGGGACACTGTAAAAGCAGTGCTAAGGGGAAGGTTCATAGCATTACAGGCTTACATCAAGAAACAAGGAAAAAACCAAATAAATAACCTAACTCTACACCTAAAGCAATTAGAGAAGGAAGAAATGAAGAACCCCAGAGTTAGCAGAAGGAAAGAAATCTTAAAAATCATGGCAGAAATAAATGCAAAAGAAACTAAAGAGACCATAGCAAAAATCAACAAAGCTAAAAGCTGGTTTTTTGAAAAAATAAACAAAATTGACAAACCATTAGCAAGACTCATTAAGAAACAAAGAGAGAAAAACCAAATTAACAAAATTAGAAATGAAAATGGAGAGATCACAACAGACAACACTGAAATACAAAGGATCATAAGAGACTACTACCAGCAGCTCTATGCCAATAAAATGGACAACTTGGATGAAATGGACAAATTCTTAGAAAAGTATAACTTTCCAAAACTGAACCAGGAAGAAATAGAAGATCTTAACAGACCCATCACAAGCAAGGAAATCGAAACTGTAATCAAAAATCTTCCAGCAAACAAAAGCCCAGGACCAGATGGCTTCACAGAGGAATTCTACCAAAAATTTAGAGAAGAGCTAACACCTATCTTACTCAAACTCTTCCAGAAAATTGCAGATGAAGGTAAGCTTCCAAACTCATTCTATGAGGCCACCATCACCCTAATTCCAAAACCAGACAAAGATGCCACAAAAAAAGAAAACTACAGGCCAATATCACTGATGAACATAGATGCAAAAATCCTTAACAAAATTCTAGCAAACAGAATCCAACAACATATTAAAAAAATCATACACCATGACCAAGTGGGCTTTATCCCAGGAATGCAAGGATTCTTTAATATCCGCAAATCAATCAATGTAATACACCACATTAACAAATTGAAAGATAAAAACCATATGATTATCTCAATAGATGCAGAGAAAGCCTTTGACAAAATTCAACACTTATTTATGATTAAAACTCTCCAAAAAGCAGGAATAGAAGGAACATACCTCAACATAATAAAAGCTATATATGACAAACCCACAGCAAGCATTACCCTCAATGGTGAAAAATTGAAGGCATTTCCCCTGAAATCAGGAACAAGACAAGGGTGCCCACTCTCACCACTACTATTCAACATAGTTTTGGAAGTTCTGGCCACAGCAATCAGAGCAGAAAAAGAAGTAAAAGGAATCCAGATAGGAAAAGAAGAAGTAAAACTCTCACTGTTTGCAGATGACATGATCCTCTATATAGAAAACCCTAAAGACTCTACCAGAAAATTACTAGAGCTAATCAATGAATATAGTAAAGTTGCAGGATATAAAATTAACACACAGAAATCCCTTGCATTCCTATATACTAACAATGAAAAAACAGAAAGAGAAATTAAGGAAACAATACCATTCACCATTGCAACAAAAAGAATAAAATACTTAGGAGTATATCTACCTAAAGAAACAAAGGACCTATACATAGAAAACTATAAAACACTGCTGAAAGAAATCAAAGAGGACACAAACAGATGGAGAAACATACCGTGTTCATGGATTGGAAGAATCAATATTGTCAAAATGGCTATTCTACCCAAAGCAGTCTATAGATTCAATGCAATCCCTATCAAGCTACCAACGGTATTTTTCACAGAACTAGACCAAAGAATTTCACAATTTGTATGGAAATACAAAAAACCTCGAATAGCCAAAGTAATCTTGAGAAAGAAGAATGGAACTGGAGGAATCAACCTGCCTGACTTCAGACTCTACTACAAAGCCACAGTCATCAAGACAGTATGGTACTGGCACAAAGACAGAAATATAGATCAATGGAACAGAATAGAAAGCCCAGAGATAAATCCACGACCCTATGGACACCTTATCTTTGACAAAGGAGGCAAGGATATACAATGGAAAAAAGACAACCTCTTTAACAAGTGGTGCTGGGAAAACTGGTCAACCACTTGTAAAAGAATGAAACTAGAACACTTTCTAACACCATACACAAAAATAAACTCAAAATGGATTAAAGATCTAAATGTCAGACCAGAAACTATAAAACTCCTAGAGGAGAACATAGGCAAAACACTCTCCAACATAAATCACAGCAAGATCCTCTATGACCCACCTCCCAGAATATTGGAAATAAAAGCAAAACTAAACAAATGGGACCTAATGAAACTTAAAAGCTTTTGCACTACAAAGGAAACTATAAGTAAGGTGAAAAGACAGCCCTCAGATTGGGAGAAAATAATAGCAAATGAAGAAACGGACAAAGGATTAATCTCAAAAATATACAAGCAACTCCTGCAGCTCAATTCCAGAAAAATAAATGACCCAATCAAAAAATGGGCCAAAGAACTAAACAGACATTTCTCCAAAGAAGACATACAGATGGCTAACAAACACATGAAAAGATGCTCAACATCACTCATTATCAGAGAAATGCAAATCAAAACCACAACGAGATACCATTACACGCCAGTCAGGATGGCTGCTATCCAAAAGTCCAAGCAATAAATGCTGGAGAGGGTGTGGAGAAAAGGGAACCCTCTTACACTGTTGGTGGGAATGCAAACTAGTACAGCCACTATGGAAAACAGTGTGGAGATTTCTTAAAAAACTGGGAATAGAACTGCCATATGACCCAGCAATCCCACTTCTGGGCATACACACTGAGGAAACCAGATCTGAAAGAGACACGTGCACCCCAATGTTCATCGCAGCACTGTTTATAATAGCCAGGACATGGAAGCAACCTAGATGCCCATCAGCAGATGAATGGATAAGGAAGCTGTGGTACATATACACCATGGAATATTACTCAGCTGTTAAAAAGAATTCATTTGAACCAGTCCTAATGAGATGGATGAAGCTGGAGCCCATTATACAGAGTGAAGTAAGCCAGAAAGATAAAGAACATTACAGCATACTAACACATATATATGGAATTTAGAAAGGTGATAACGATAACCCTATATGCAAAACAGAAAAAGAGACACAGAAATACAGAACAGACTTTTGAACTTTGTGGGAGAATGTGAGGGTGGGATATTTCAAAAGAACAGCATGTATACTATCTATGGTGAAACAGATCACCAGCCCAGGTGGGATGCATGAGACAAGTGCTTGGGCCTGGTGCACTGGGAAGACCCAGAGGAATCGGGTGGAGAGGGAGGTGGGAGGGGGGATCGGGATTGGGAATACATGTAAATCCATGGCTGATTCATATCAATGTATGACAAAACCCACTGGAAAAAAAATAATAATAATAAAAAAAAAAAAACTGAAAAAAAAAAAATTTGAATCTCTCAGGGCAAACCCAGGTATCGTTCCTTATTTGTTAAAATTATCCAGATAATTATAATATGCAACCAAGGTTGAGAACTAATGTTGAATCTAATTTTTACACAGACACCAGAAATATAATCATAATTAAAGCTCTTTGCTGACTTTCTCATAAAAAAAAAAAAAAGATTAGTGTTAATTAAAGAAAATCAGATGTCTCAAGCTTCCCTGGTGGCTCAGATGGTAAATAATCTTTCTGCAGAGCCCAGGGAGACCTGGGTTCGATCCCTGGGTTGGGAAGATCCCCTGGAGGAGGGCATGGCAACCCACTCCAGTATTCCTGCCTCAAGAATCCCTATGGACAAAAGAGCCTGGTGGGTGACAGTCCATGGGGTGGCAAAGAGTCAGAGACGACCGAGCGACTAAGCACAACACAGCACAGCGAGAATCAACAAGTCAGAAGCTCGTTAAACCTGAATTCTAATAAAAATAGAAACACTGGGGCTGGAAAATGGAACATGCCTAAAGATGCTGCCAACATTAAAAAGATATCATGGGACTCAAGTCATATACATTGAAAAATACAACAAAACATCAATCCTACCTCAATACAGTTATTTAAAAAAATTCTCTGCTAAAATTTTCTCATTTAAGTGTAATTATCTCAGCTTACTATGATCATCTTTTGTGAAGTGTTTTTCATCAGAGACACTGGGTCCATCTCTGATTACAAATATTGCCGAAAGTAGTGTCTGTGACACATTCACGGCTGTGGCCACGACGATAAACCATGCTCTGCCAATGGCTGGCAGGATCTTAAGTTCACTCTTTTGCGGAGCAAAGAAGGAGAACAAAGATATTTGGCCCTTGACCTTGTTTTCCTAGACTTCAGCGAAAAGCTATGAACTATTTGAAACCCAGTTCCTTAGGACACAGAAGTAGGGGAAGACAAGGTTTGCTTGAATTTTTACAAGAAGAGTTCAAATTTTCTGACCATCTAAGCTCCTAACCTTAACCCTACCTCTGGCAAAATGCTTCTTTTTACAAGATACAAGGCAGAGGGGAAAAAAAAAAAGCAGAGGGAAACAGTATAAGTCTGAGAGAAATTTGGAAGACATACAATTTTACAGCACAGACAGAACAAAATTGTCAGCTTGTGAAGTAGAAGAAATGTAGAAATGGTGTTGATGGTGTGGCAAAGCCAGCCAGGTGATTGGTCCTGTTGTTATCTCATCCTGCTCTTACACACTTTAGGGGATTTCCTAGAGAAGAGCACCTCTATTCCCCCAAGAGGGATAGCCCAGCTAGAAATACTGTGCCTGACACAGTTGGGTATTTTTCTGTGTATTTTTATTAATGATGATTTAATTATTTCATAGGCTTTGCTAATAAGCTATATGCTAGCCAAGATCTCCTGCAGGAAGTCTGTTGGAGAAAATCTGACTGATTCAGTATTGGACGCTGTGGTGTCTAGTCATAGCCCCTTGTCCTTGGATCATTTCATTGCCACTTGCCTGACTTCTGACTGGAAGAACCAGAATTTCCCTTCTTGAATTTCCTTAGCTGCCAGATCCCACTTTGCCCCTGTCTCAGTCAGTTCAGTTACTCAGTCGTGTCCAATTCTTTGTGACCCCATGAACTGCAGCATGCCAGGCCTCCCTGTCCATCACCAACTCCTGGAGTTCACCCAAACCCATGTCCACTGAGTCGGTGATGACATCCAACCATCTCATCCTCTGTCGTCCCCTTCTCCTCCTGCCCTCAATCTTTCCCAGCATCAGGGTCTTTTCAAATGAGTCAGCTCTCACATCAGGTGCCCAAAGTATTGAAGTTTCAGCTTCAATATCAGTCCTTCTAATGAATATTCAGGACTGATTTCCCTTAGAATTGATTGGTTGGATCTCCTTGCAGTCCAAGGGACTCTCAAGAGTCTTCTCCAACACCACAGTTCAAAAACATCAATTCTTCGGCCCTCAGCTTTCTTTACAGTCCAACTCTCACATCCATACATGACCACTGGAAAAACCATAGCCTTGACTAGATGGACCTTTGTTGACAAAGTAATGTCTCTGCTTAATTGAAGAAAGTAGAGAAAACCACTAGACAATTCAGGTATGACCTAAATCAAATCTCTTATGACTATACAGTGAAAGTGAGAAATAGATTTAAGGGGCTAGATCTGATAGACATGGTGCCTGATGGAACTATGGATGGAGGTTGGTGACATTGTACAGGAGACAGGAATCAAGACCATCCCCAAGAAAAAGAAATGCAAAAAAGCAAAATGGCTGCCTGAGGAGGCCTTACAAATTGCTGTGAAAATAAGGGAAGTGAAAAGCAAAGGAGAAAAGGAAAGATATACCCATTTGAATGCAGAGTTCCAAAGAATAGCAAGGAGAGATAAGAAAGGCTTCCTCAGAGATCAATGCAAAGAAATAGAGGAAAACAACAGAATGGGAAAGACTACAGATCACCTCAAGAAAATCAGAGATACCAAGGGAACATTTCATGCAAAGATGGGCTCAATAAAGGACAGGAATGGATGGTAGGGACCTAACAGAAGCAGAAGATGCTAGAAGAGGTGGCAAGGATACACAGAAGAACTGTACAAAAAAGATCTTCACGAACCAGATAATCATGATGGTGTGATCACTCATCTAGAGCCAGACATCCTGGAATGTGAAGTCAAATGGGCCTTAGGAAGCATCACTATGAACAAAGCTAGTGGAGGTGATAGAATTCCAGTTGACCTATTTCAAATCCTAAAAGATGATGCTGTGAAAGTGCTGCACTCAGTATGCCAGCAAATTTGAAAAACTCAGCAGTGGCCACAGGACTGGAGAAGGTCAGTTTTCATTCCAATCCCAAAGACAGGCAATGCCAAAGAATGTTCATACTACCGCACAATTGCACTCATCTCACACGCTAGTAAAGTAATGCTCAAAATTCTCCAAGCCAGGCTTCAGCAATACATGAACCGAGAACTTCCAGATGTTCAAGCTGGTTTTAGAAAAGGCAGAGGAACCAGAGATCAAATTGCCAACATCCGCTGGATCATCGAAAAAGCAAAACAGTTCCAGAAAAACATCTATTTCTGCTTTATTGACTATGCCAAAGCCTTTGACAGTGTGGATCACAATAAACTGCACCTATCTAGAGGACTGGAATTACCAGGAAATTAGCATTCCCTTGGGGCTTAGACTGTAAAGAGTCTGCCTGCAGTGTAGGAGATCCGGGTTTCATTCCTGGTTCGGGAAGATCCCCTGGAAACGGGTATAGCAAAACCCACTCCAGTATTCTTGCCTGGGAAATCCCATGGGCAGAGGAGTCTGGCGAGGTCTAGTCCATGGGCTCACAAAGTGTTATTTTCACTTTTCAGTTCAGTCGCTCAGTTGTGTCTGACTGTTTGCGATCCCATGGACTGCAGCACACTAGGCCTCCCTGTCCATCACCATCTCCCAGAACTTGCTCAAACTCATGTCCATCGAGTCGGTGATGCCATCCAGCCGTCTCATCCTCTTTTGTTCCCTTCTCCTCCTGCCCTCAAATTTTCCCACCATCAGGGTCTTTTCCAATGAATCAGTTCTTCACATCAGGTGGCCAAAGTATTGGAGCTTCAGCTTCAGCATCAGTCTTTCCAATGAATATTCAGGATTGATTTCCTTGAGGATTGACTGGTTTGATCTACTTGCTGTCCAAGGGACTCTCAAGAGTCTCCTCCAACACCACAGTTCAAACGCATCAGTTCTTTGGCGCTCAACCTTCTTTATGGTCCAACTCTTACATCCGTACATGACTGCTGGAAAAACCATAGCTTTGACTAGACAGCCCTTTGTTGGCAAAGTAATGTCTCTGAATTTTCACTTTTCAGCATCTCTCAACTAATGACTGATGGGGGTGGTATAATGCTCTTTTATCTGAGATTCCCCACAGTGGTACCTCCTGGAGAATAAGCCCTTTAATAACTTCTTCCCTCCCTGTCTTACTTTGTTGCTTTTCTACTGTGATTCCTGAGATCACCTCCATGATAGACAACTTGCCCTTGAATCCTTGTCTTACTCTTGTCTTCTGGTGAGGAAGCCAAACCAAGCCAGCAAAGTGCATCATTCTCATGACAGTTGAGGCAGGAGGAAGATTTTTTTTGAAACAGTGCTTTTTTGGAAAGCAAAGCAAATTCCAATGTAGGGTGATCCTAAGAACTTGGAGGAGAAATGGACACCAATGGAAACTGATGGCAGTGACCATTTGCACAATCAGTAGGAAACTGAGTCAAGGGGCAAGTGATCATAGTGTCCCAAGGAAGGTCAGAAAGGGGCACTGCAAGACAGCTGTGTGGATTAATTGGCAATATGAAAATTAGAGGAACACTTTAATGAGCTTGGTTTGCAAGCTTTTCTTGGTTGGGAAAATATACATATATGTATATGTATATGTATATATACACAAAGAAGAAATATGGTAGGTTTTTGGATATTGAGTCTACCTCACAATTATGGGATACACCCCTCTTAACCATGGAGTATTATCCTTTTTATATTTTGCTATATCTGATTTACTAATATTGGTTAAATTCTTTTGTGCTTATGGTTGTGCAATGAAAATATACTGCATTATCTTAAAAAATATATTTTTGTATGGTTTTAGTATCAGGTTAATCCTGCCCTTATAAAACTCTGATGTCCATTTTCTGAAGAAGGTTGTGTAAGATAGTTATAATTTCTTTCTTAAATTGTTATGAGAATTCACCAGCAAAATTCTATGAGTTTGCAGTTTTCTTTGTCTTTAATTTCAAGTGCATTTTCTTTACTAGGTAGAAGGTTATCCAGATTTCCTATTTCTTTGGCTTTCTTTAGAATCTTTTTTTATTGAGTTCTTAAAAACTTTTGTATAACAAAACTTACATAGAGTAAAATTCACTTTTTAAAGGGTATAGCTCTGCAGGTTTTGGGATTTCCCTGGTGGCTCAGCTGGTAAAGAATTCGCCTGCAATGCAGGAGACTTGGGTTCAGTCCCTGGGTTGGGAAAATTCCCTGGAGAAGGGAATGGCTACTCACTGCAGTATTCTGGCCAGGAGAATTCCATGGACTGTATAGTCCATGGGGTCACAAAGAGTCGGACACAACTGAGCACCTCTCATTTCACTGCGGGTTTTGACAAACATATATAGTCATATAACCAACAGCACACTTGAAAACAGTGTCACCACCCCCAAAATCCCCCTGAACTTCCTGGAATCAACTCTCCCCTGCTTTTCTGTGAGCCACTATTGACCTGTTCTTCAGTCCTAAGGCTTTGCCTCCCGCAGAAGCAGTGTACACGGAATCGTGTGGTATGTAGTCCCTTGTGCCTTTGCTCCTTTCACTTAGCACCATGTATCTGGGATTCATCCATGTTGTTGCATGTATTGACAGTCTGGTCCTTTTTATTCCTTAGGAGTATTCCATTGTATGGTTATAATACACATTGTTTACCCATTATCCAGTTCAAGGACATTTGGGTTGTTTCAGTTTGAGGCAATTGTGAAACAGTGTTGCCCTAAAGTTTTGTGTGTAGGCTTTGTGATAATATGGGCTATTGTTTCACCAGGGTAAATACTGAGATTTGGGATACTGAGTAGGTTTACTCAGCATGTATGTTTAATTATAGGACTTCCCAGGTGGCACCATGATAAAGAATCTGCCTGCCAGTGCTGGAGACGCAAGAGATGTGGGTTCAATCCCTGGGTTGGGAAGATCCCTGGAGTAGGGAATGGCAACCCACCCCAGATTCATGCCTGGGAAATCCCATAGACGGAGGAGTCCGGTGGGCTACCATCCATGGGGTGGCAAAAGAGTCTAACACAAATGAGCGACTGAGCACACACACACACACACACACACAAATATATATATGGCAGTGATTTAGGGCATCTCAGTTTTAAATGCTGGTGGAATTTCCTCTTTGAGAGGTCCAAGGACTATTGAAGTGAAAGTTGCTCACTCATGTCCTACTCTTTGCAACCCCGTGGAATATACATACAGTCCATGGAATTCTCCAGCCAGAATACTGGAGTGGGCAGCCTTCCCCTTCTCCAGGGGATCTTCCCAACCCAGGAACTGAACCAGGGTCTCCTGCATTGCAGGTGGATTCTTTACCAACTGAGTTATCAGGGAAATTCCCCAAGGACTATTATATGAGCCAATTTTGTTTCCAGGACAGGAGTCTGGGTGAAAATAAGGAATATAGATGTGATGGGTACTGTATCAAAAAAAGTACCAAGTTCTTTGGAAACTGCACACTATTGGTCACAGAGATGTTTCCAGAAATATAATGTTCTCTGATCTGGAACTCTATCCATGGTCATGAGATACACACTAGAAAATGTCACGTATTTCTAAAGGAAAATTAATTTAAAAAATTAAATTCTTAATGAAATTAATTTGCTGATGAGAGAATGAATTTCATGATGATCTCTGCTTTGACAGCTGATTTAGTCAGCTGGAAGGAAAGCCTGTTATGAAGAGTAATAAAATAGGAGGAAGACATTCTCGCTATAGAACGTATTTTTGTGGTTGACTTTTTTTTTATTTTCAAGTAATACTTGCACATAGTTTTGTTGTTTTGTTAAAGGCAAGCAGTTCTGTGTGTCTTCCATTCTTCTTGTCTCAATTGCAACACCTAGCAACTCCCACATTTCTACACTTTGGGCTGTCTAATTTAGCAGTTAATTTTGTATATAAAAATGACATGTATATAGTTATTTCATGTTCATATATTTAAGTGTATTTCTCATCTTCCATTTAGACTAGAGAATTTAGTCTTCTTAACTCTGTCTCAGAGGCGCCAAACCTTCTCTTTACTTGAAACCCTCAAAATAATGACACAATAATTTCCATAAGTCAATGTTTAATGTTTACACTAATATGACCTTGTAAATAGTGTCCTCTGCTGAGTTTTGTAGTATGTTACCATTATGTTTCTATTATTATGCAACTTTTCATTTTATAAAAAAGTTAGTGATTTTCTCATCTTATGTGATAGATAGTTTTCTATGCACTGATTACTAATTCTTGCTTCCAGCCCCCTGAAGGTTTATGATCTTTTCTCAATACTATTTTTTTTTCTTTTTTTAAAGGTTTTTTTGATGTGGACCATTTTAAGTCTTTAATGACTTTGATACAACATTGCTTCTGTTTTACGTTTTGGTTTTTTGCCCTCAAGGTGTGCGGGATCTTTGCTCCCTGACCTGGGATCAAACCTGCACCCCCTGCATTGGAAAGTGAAGTTTTAACAGCTGGACCTCCAGGGAGGTCCCAGTACTATTTTCTATTTGATTATCAGCCCCATCTACCTGCTAAGTTTTTATTTCAGACTTCCCTCCTAAAGATCTCTAGTTTCCTGTTCTCATCTGTATTGGAGAATGTGGCTAGGTCTACACTGTGATAACTTTACTTGGACGTTGAGACTGCTCTGTGAGACTGAGGGTGTAGTGAGTAAGAGGTAGGAGAAGAGGGGAAAAAGGGAAGAAATTGCTATTTAATCATCTTGGACCCAAACGTGGAGAGAGGGCCAATTCTTTTTGGAGTTCAGTTATTGTCTTATTTGGGCTCAATGTCCAAAGTTGCAAATGATCTATGGTCACTCTCAGTATCTCCTTCAACTTTCTGGACCGACTCTCTTGTCTGCCTTCATCTCCCTGCAGTCGTTTTTCTGCAGGCTTCACATAGAATGTGATCCGTGATCACCTGCTTTCCCCTTCATACACTCGGCACTTCCTTTCTTTGTTAGGTTTGCCCTGCTTACTTCCCGAGGATCCTTGATCTGAAACAAGTCTCTCATTTACTGCCTCCGTCTTGTATCAGTGTGCCTCTCACTGAGCCCCTGCTGCAGGCCTCTGAGCAAGTCCACCGGTCCTCTTCCCTTCCCCTGATCGGCCCTGGGAGATGTGCCGAGGTCTGCAGACCCCATTCCTTGCAGGCAGAACTGTTCAGTCTGTTCCCAGCTGGCCGAGCCACTCTTGGGTATAGACAGGGATCTATGACCCACTGTCATTCAGGAAGCTCCATCATTTGGGAAAGGAAAGAACTGTTACCTAGAGGATGGTCCCTCCTGGATATAAATGGGAAATCCCGTCTCTTGTCACCCCTAGGTGTGAGAGCAGGATCATGGCAGAGCCTCCCCTGCAACTAGTCACCTTCATGGATTCTGTACCTTTGTCAGATCGAGTCCTCATTTTTAGTAAATGCCTCCCTTCTGCTAAGTTCAGATGCTCCTTAAGGCAGCAGCAGAACATTTTCTATTTACTCCAGTCACAGGCATAAGAGGAGTCAACTCATTTGCTGCTTCTCCATCCTCAGGGGGTCTCAGGTCCCAGCTAACCTCATGAAAGGCTGTCAGCCTCTGCAGAGATTAACCCCCACACGTGCTCTCGAGGGTTTTGTCTCTGCTGAGTGTCTCCTCTGCTCTTCAGAGAAACAGGGGCCAGAGAAAATAGAAAAAAGACTCTCCTTGAAAAAAAAATAAGTAAAAATGTTATCACTTATCTTTTAAGTGAAGCAGAGCAAGGAGCTGGTATGCTTGCCTTAAGTCACCTCTCCTGCAGTGGGACCGGGGTTCCAGAAGAACTACAGGATTAAAGCAATAACATTCTGAGTCTCCAACTCTAATTAGCAGAAGGCACAACAAGAAACTGGGTTTTGTGGTCATGGTCAAAGCTAGAGATTTAATCAGACTCTCTAAATGTGAGTTGAATCTCAAATTGCTTTTCATCTTTTAAAATTCCAAACTCTTTTCTAAGAATTTTTTCAACCTCAAAAAAGTAAACCTCAGCCTCTGTAAACATCACATCAGGGCTTTTTCTTAACAGAAATTGAAAGTTTGACTCATTAACCCACCATGGCAGATATGGTAACCCACGCTTCCAGAAACCTCCTTTTCCTCCCCCATACGTGGGATTGCTCTGCTTTGTTATTCCTTGGTTAGGTGTATCTGGCCTCTAAACAGTTTCCCCTCTTGTTTCTCTGATTCTACTCTTCTCCTGAGACTCTGTCTCATGGAGTTTCCTAGATCTTCTTCCCAAAGGAACACAGGTGCCCATGTCCTAAGCAGGATGCTAATAAACCATCTGGCTCTAGGTACCTTCTGGAGTTACTAGCGCTGTTCAACCCAGGTACCCTGAGATGCTCGCTGAGCTTTAGCACAGCGTGACTTACCTTGGATTGCAACAACTTGAAGGAGCCACAGGAGAAACCATCTAGACTTTTATAAGTCATCTCCTTGATGCCATTCCCGTCCCCCTGGAGCTGGTGGTGCCTGCTGGAACCAATCCCATGACTGCCTGTCAAGGAGGAAACGGAGGGGTAGCCCAATCCACCCTGGATCATCAGTGGTGGGTTCTAGAGGCCACATTCGACCTATACCTCTGACTCCAAAGTTCAGGCTCCTTTCATGACTCTTCACTGCCTGCTCCCTACACAGTATCTTCCCCCTAAATAAACTGAGCAATTCAAATCAGAGATGGAGCACCATACACTGCTGGCCATATTCTTGGGAAACCTGGGCATCCTCCTTCAGAAATCCAGGTCTTTGGAGCTTGGGGCACCCATACCCTGATGCAGATGGGCATCCAAGTGGTACTTCTCACTGAGCTTCATGCCTTCCTTCCGCCACCCTTTATACTTTCAATACTGCCTCCATACTGTCTGTTAAGGTGATGAGAGCTGCTGGAAATTCCTCAATGGACTACCCCTTTTGCATAATATGGACTTACGATTGACTATATATAACTGTCAGAATCTAGAAAGGATATTGCAATTCCCCAAGGCAAGGCAGTTGGGGATGGGAGGGGGTTCTGCCCCTTCCCCTCAGGCAGCCTGCAGGATAGAAGGGCAGAGGGTTCGGGGGACTTGGAGGGTCAGTGTGTATAGGAGTGGTCTGTGATCTCCAGCTGAGAAAGCAAAAAATTAACACTGCATCAGTTTAAAGCTGTGGAAGAAGTTTTCATGAAACATTACACCAAGTTTTTGTTTTGTGGATGTTAATAACAGTGTTTTTTGGGAAGAGTTTCTGTGGTCAAATAGAGGAGAAAACAACAATTCAACCAGATTTATTTGTGATTACTTCTACAGGACCGTATATAGGCATTTTCCAAACATAGTAAATAAAGCATTCTGAAAAGCTTATTTTGAGGAATGCATTTTGCTGTTTTCCTACTGATTTTTGTTTCTATCACATATTATCTTCTTTCATTTCCACAATAGTTCTATGACTTAGTTATGGTTCGAAGTCCTGTTTTGAAGATGAGGAAGACTGGGGTTTAGGAAGACATTAATACTGATACTTCCAGGGCCATGTGGATCACAAGCAGTAGACCTTTAGGCTGGTTTGCTGATGGCAGGATCAGTTCTGGATTTGCTTCAAGATTACCTCTCTATGGGGTTTCCCTGGTAAAGAATCCCCTTGCAACGCAGGAGTCCTGGATTCAATCCCTGGGTTAGGAAGAGTCCCTGGAGGAGGAAATGGCAAACCACTCCAGTATTCTTTTCAGATTCTTTTCCCTTATAGACTATTACAAACTATTGCGAATAGTTCCCTATGCTCTACAATAAGTCCTTGCGGGTTATCTGTTTTATATGTGGTCATGTGTATATGTTCACTACTTTAATGGTGAGTAATATTGTTTTCTCTGACTTTTATGCAGCCTTTTTTAAAAGTCAGCTTTGTGTCGCAACTGAGTGACATCATATTTACAGTTTTATTGAGGTATTCTTATAGAGCTTTCAGAAACTCAGTGTGGTAATAAATATGTGAATCGTTCCGTGAGAATACACTGAATTGTATGTTATGCGCTGTTAGCATTATTCTCTTCATCGTGGCCTGAATGACAAGAGCTGATTGTGGGTAATTTGTGTCTGAGCCCTCTGCTCAGGCAAAGGAACATGCAAGCAGCAGGGAGAAACACAAGTGGAAAATAGGACACGGATGAAATAAATCTTTCATGAAAATGCAGAAGGGTCTTTGGACAGAGCCCTCGGCAGCCTGGTTGGCTGACTTCCTAGACAGAATTCCTCTACTCCTGAGAACAAATAATGCATTATGACAAAAATGAGAATCGTTTCCTTCTGAAGGAATATTGTTTTACTCAGACAAGTAGGGCAGGCAGCAGAGAGTAGAAGGGCAAAGGGCAAGCTGAAACTGAAGGACAGAGTTTAAAGGAAATCTTAGGGTATTTTTAAAGGCAAAAGTAGGGCATGATTTAAAACAGTCAAGGAAAAAAGCATCATCTGAATTTATACCTATAGCATTATATATATATATATATACTTTATATATACTTGGTATATATACTTTAGGGCTTCCCTGGTGGCTCAGATGGTAAAGAATCTGCCTGCAATGTGGGAGACCTGGGTTCGATCCCTGGGTTGGGAAGATCCCCTGGAGAAGGACATGGCAGCCCTCTCCAGTATTCTTGCCTGGGAAATCCCATTGACAGAGGAGCCTGGCGGGCTACAGTGCATGGGGTTGTGAAAGAGTCGGATATAACTGAGTGATTAACACACACACACACACACACACATATATACTTTTATGTATATATAAAGCAGTGCATAGGAAATGCGGAAATTCATATGTTGTTAACAACATCCAAGTGTTCTACGGAAGAATGTGTGTTCTCTGCCTGGAGTCAGGCTAGATATAATTCCTATAAAACAAGCCTGTGGATATACATGAAATCACGTTAATAATCCCTACATGGGACCTGGTGTGCTTCTTGAGTTATACGTTCTTGCGTTTCATCAATTGGGAAATTCACAACCATGAGAACTCTCTCTCCCCCACTCTCTTTAATCCCTCCCCTGCCCCTGCTCCATGCTGGACTGCTGTTAGTGCTATGGCGGATTTGCTCATTTTAGTTTGTCTATTTGGTGATCTCTCTTTTGTATTTTTCCTAGGTTACTTTTCTGTGTTGCATTTTGGGTGAATACATGCAATTCTATGTTCCAGTTTCCTAATTATGTCTTCATTTTGTGTGTGTGTGTGTGTGTGTGTGTGTGTGTCTGCGTGCTCAGTTGTGACCCCAAGGGCTGCAGCCCGCCAGGCTCCTCTGTCCATGGGGTCCATCAGGCGAGAATACTGGAGCGGGCTGCCACGCCCTCCTCCAGGGGGTCTTCCTGACCCAGGGATCGAACCTGTGTCTCCTGCACTGGCAGGCAGGTTTTTTATCATTAGTGCCACCCAGGAAAGCCCCTCACTTAGTCATTCACTCATAATTTAAAAATTTAAATATATTCATATTTTAATCTATGTCAATAATATTACCTTAAGTTCTGGGGAGCCTAAATATCTTGCTTATTTGTTTGCTGTGTATTTCTGTAACTGTCACTCTCACTGGCTATATCCTCTTGTGTTTTATAATTTTAATTTTGAGCTCATTCATTTTCATTTCATCTCTGTGAATCCTGAATGAACTGAGTTGAGTCTCCCCTCCAGAGAAGATTTGAAGACCTGTTTGCTATGTGTTTCTGGGGTGTTGCAAGTCTCCGACTGTTTTTATGATAATATTCAAAGTTTGGGAACCTTGGCCTCTGTAGACAGTCGGGAACTTGAACCCCGTTATAGCAGAACTGTGTTGCCACATGAAAGATGTTCTTTGGATGTGTGTGTATTGAATATGAAAGGGAGCAAGAGAAAAAAGAAGTGAAACTAGTGCATTATTTTCACACTTTCTTTGAAAAAATTGCTAAAATTAAGCCAGAATTCTTTTTGAGAAAAACTAAATGTAATCCTGGTTCTTCCAGAGGACATGTCTCTACTGACTTTTAACTGCTGCAGTTTGATAATTCCTAAATCATTGTTGAGTCAGTCAGAATTTATATATTCCTCTGATTAATCATGAAACACTGGAGTTAAACAGGAGCTTAGAGACCCTGCAGGCTGCCCCTCTCACGGCATAATTAAGGGTTTCACTGTTTTTCTGAGGTCAAGCATTTGCCAGAAAGGATTTGAATTGTTCATAGTGTACATCCAATTGGAAACAAAAGACTGTGAGCAGGAAAAAAAAGTTTGAAGCTCAAACCGGCTGTACCCAGTGAAATATATCTCAGATCACTGATAAAACCGTCCTGACCACACAGTTGGCTGTATTTTCTCTTCAAGGGCTTTTCTGTGCATGATCTCTTCTCTCCCAAAATTTGGGGATGTTTCTAAAGTAGAACATGATGTGACCGAATGACCCACCAGCCTCAGGCTTAGACATTTCAAAAGATTTTGCTCCTATTTACCCCACAAACAGGGCAGTTCAATGACCCTGGAAATGTTATTAGATTTTCTTAGCATTCTCTGGTTCCAGAGATACGGACCAATTTTAGCAGTCTTGTCTCATCGTAGGAACACAAAACCTAGCCCCAGGGCACAAGTGCCTTCTGCTTCCACCTCTCTGTTATCCAAGCGCACTTATTATCTGGCAAGTCCTGGAATCACTGGGTCAGGACAACACTCGATGTTGGCTAAGGAGCATGTCCTCCATCTGACTCTCCTGGTTTCTCCCTGCTCCTGATTCTGTGTTTAGAAACCTCCTTTCTCTGAACAAGTCACTCTCTGGGGTCGAATGACTCAGTCATAACCAAATATTAGACTTTCTTTAGTATCCATTGAGCATTTTCTTGCTCGGGTGATTGTTTTTACAACTATGTCCACAACGGACTTCCATCCAGTCCTCAGAAATCAGCTGATATAAGAAGGATCCACTCTCCTGTGATTCATGACTTTAAAGAAGATGACCATACTTGGGGTAGAGGCTTGAGGAAGCTAGTCAAGAGACTAGGAGCCTTTGGTTAAGCTGCAGAGACAATGGATGGGCAAAGACATGGCTGGATAACAGGGCCAAGCCACTGCAGCCAAACTACTCGGCAGGCTTCAAGTGTGTTTTGCTAACACAGAAAAACATTTTGAAAACCACTCCCAGGAATTAAGATGTAACCAAAACGGACCTTGGGCTATCAGGGACCTGAGGCCATGCCCCTTGATCCTGCACTGGTTTTGTGACCTGCGAGAGAGAGCTTAACTTCTCTGAGCTTCAATTTCTTCACCTTAGAAATGAGGCAACTCAAACCTGATGATCTCAGCCAGAAACCCAAACATTGAGGGTCTGTGATTCTGGTTTCATCATTTGATGGTTGGAGAGACTGAGCCTTGAGAACTAAAATGTCTTGCTCACTGTGATGTGGTCAGAAAGTGACATAACCGAGGCCAGAGGCCAGGTGCCCTCAGCTCCCCAGGAACCTTCCCATCACCTCCCACTGCCCTGCAAAAGCAGGAGGAATTTGTCACATTCTGCAGTCCAGAAGGAGCTGGGGGAGCTGCGGGCTCTTGGGTCTTGAGTCCTCATTTTCACATATTTGTCTGCTTCTGTCTCTGCTTACATTTGTTAAACTGCCATAAAATGTGCATGCTTTGGACAAGCCCTTTTTCTCCTGAAGGGAAACAGAACTGTATGACTCATCCTTTCTTCATGATTAAACTGTTTCAGGACCATGTTCACCCAGGACCTGCGAGCTCCACCTGGGACTCCAGTGACGTCACTCAGCCTGAGAGATGGGGTGGGGGCAGGGGGCTGGGGGGTCTAGCTGATTCCCTTCCAGAATCAGCCTGAGCTCAAACCATTTTCCCCCCTGGGCGGTTGGCACTGATTAATATATCTTCTCTCTTGGTGTCCGGATCAAAGGCTGGTAGCATTAAAATACACTGGCCATTTGATACAAAAGCATACAAAAACTGTGAGTTCTGGTACCTTAAGAGGAAAACACTGGTCTATGGTCTGGGCCCCAGCCCCATTTGCTATTGACTGTATGTAAGTTATTTCATATTTTGTGACTTTACGCATGACCCCTGCAAAAATAGAAATGTGAGCTGAATAACCTTGAGGGTTCCTTTACGGTCTGAAGCAGGGTTTCTTAGCTCGGCACTGTTAATAATTCTTTGGCTGGATAACCAGCTCTCTGCTGCAGGACTGTTCCGTGCATTATAGGATATTAACAGCATCCCTGACCTCTGCCCTCTTATGCCAGTAGCACTGCGAACTTTGAGAGCCAAAAATGACTCTGGATTGCGTGCTCAGTCATGTCCGACTCTGTGAACCCCGTGGACTGTAGCCCGCCAGGCTCCTCTGTCCATGGGATTCTCCAGGCAAGAATACTGGAGTGGGTTGCCATGTCCTCCTCCAGGGCATCTTCCTGACGCAGGGACTGAACCTGTATCTTCTGCCTTGGCAGGTGAATTCTTTACCACTGAGCCACCTGGGAAGCCCTTGACAAATGTCCCCGGAAGACAAAATCTGCCTGCCCCACTGAAAATCAGTGATCTAAGCAAGCAGAAACTTATAATCTGTGCATTTCCTCAGCTACGCTGTCCTTTTTGGATATAAATTAACAAAACAAAACAGTCCCCGGTTTTTCTTTCACCAATAGTGCCAGGTTTTTATGGGGAGGATTGGAAAGCACTTTCAGAAATTTATTGCCTGGGATCTGGAAAATATGATGCCAGTTACCTGCTTTAGATAACACCTGGATTAATCTTATATTGAGTAGCTTAAAGTAATCTTGTCAGAGATTAAGCCAAAGGGGCAGAACATGGAAGAGATAAATCGGAAACTGCTCAAGATGGAAGAAATGGTACCGAGGAGTGCGTTTCTCCAGCCCACGGGGCTTTCCTCCGGGGGCTTTGCTCATACCCTCTGGATCGCCACCTCCCTGGCCGAAATGCTGCAGGACTGGAGGATCATCTGATGTTCTGTTTGCTCATTCCATGAAGCCTCCAGTGATTCCTGTTCGCAGTGGTAATTTTATTTACTCCTGTGTCGCAGGTACACCTGTTTGCTTTTTCTCACAGCCGGCTTTTGTCTGCTGCCATCTGAGGAGCAGACGGTCTCAGGCTGACACCGCTGCCGACTGCAGAGTGCCGTCCTTACTCAGAGTGGTCCAGGCTCTTCTTTCGCAGGTAGGTCCCCCAGCCAGGACCTGGGGTCTGTCCTCATCAGGGCACGGCCTTCCCGGATCGTCCCCTCCTCTCCGTCTTGGCCACGCTGCAGTTGGTCCCCTACTCTCAGCAGAGTCGTCTTCCTGACACCAGCCTCAGTCCTCCCCAGACACTTAGCAGGACACACCAGTCCTGGGCGCTGAGGCCCAGTTCCAGGCCATTTCTCCTTGCTCCTGTCATCCACCCAGGCTTCAACATTCGTACACACTGCCGCTTTTGGGGGTAGCTCCTCTTACCTTGTTTAATTGGAGAACACCTACCTGTTTGTCATGAGTCAGCCCAGGATCACCTCCTCTGTGAAGTCTCCCTGGGCTACACCACCTTCCCAAACTCAGGCGAACACAGTCCTTCTGTTTCCTCTGCCTGCCAGAGGCGTTCTCTCCAAGGGTCCCTCCGGCCAGTGGTCTTTCCTCCCACGGTGATGCCTTCAGACTGACCCTCCTCCCACCCTTCGTTTGGATAATTCTCTGGCAAATTCCAAACCACCACTACAGGTTTACTCCTCAGGGAGACCTGTGCAACCCCAGGAGATGGGAAGTGCCTCTGTACTGCACTATAGAGGTTCTAACTGTGAAATGGCTGATTTCTCCACTAGAATTTAGCCTCCAGGATGGCAAGGATAGGGTTGATTTTGATCGTGATAACAATTTTTATAGTACTTTATTGATGCATAATAGATGATCAATGAATAGCTGTTGATTGAACACATTTACTGAGATCTCTGTTGGGTCTGTACTTCCTAGGAGACTCTAAGCTTTGTGGGGCAGGGACTGCGGCCACTTGTCTTAGAACCTCAGCATCTAGAACACTGCATGGCAATTAGTAATTGCTTACTAATTTATCCATACCATAATTTTAATTGTCACCAGCATGTATTAAATGAGGAATGTATTATACCTATTTCACAGGTGAGGCAACTGAGGCTTAAGGGCAACTGAGGCTTTTAAAATAAAGGAAATGCCTAGAACGTCTAACACAAGTGACTGGAAGCAAGGGTTCATTGGTTAAAAGAAAAAAATAAAGTGGGAAATAGTTTTTAAAAATATGAACACACAGCTTAAACATTTTATTTCACATTATACAAATATATAAAGATAAACTTTAATGTAAATATACATGTATTTATCAACTGTAGTACAGATGAAGGCTGCTTCCTGGAGGTTTTCTGCTAGCATTCTGCCTTGCCTTTGCAGCATAAACAAGCTACAGGAAGTATCTTCTACTGTTTCCATTTTTCCTTCCTTTAGATGGAAGAGAGAATTTAAAATACCGGAGCTACAATCTCAATGCAGACTCCTTCTAGATTTTCTTGGTCTCACTCCCATTTTTTTCTAGCTGTAATGACCACATGTAGTAGTCCAGCAAAGTTAAAGCAATATATACGCATTTATTTTTTGAAGTCTTTGCAAGGTGCAAACTTTTCATTGTTCTCTGAGAAACGATATTATTTTGTTCTGCCTTAATATGTCTTTAGTTTGCAAAACAGTTTTCACAAAAATAAGGGGATTCTCAGCACATGGCAGACCAATTGGGAGTTATAAAGCATCTTAGATGAAAACCTGCTGTGGGCGAGAACTCTTTCTGCTGACAGCTTCAGTCAAGAATGCTTTACAGGCAAAGGGATTATATTGGTTAACCAGATAGGCGGCTACGGAGACTGAGTTCAGGAGAGCTTTTGCTATAAATGTTTCCAAGATTGAACTAAATGGAACTGAGAAGGATTAACCATTTCAGGTAGTGACAGTCTCTGAGCACTTCAGCTCAAAGTAGCTTCAGAAAGATGATTGAGCAGGAAACGGATCAGAAAAATGACCTCATACGACTCTTCCACTTAGCTCTGGACCTTTCGGTCTTTATCATTCATTGTGGAGACACATCATCTGCTTACTCTTCTCCATACGGAAAGTCCGCCTCATCTCCTCCTGCAGTGCTGAGCCAAGGCATGTGGCTCAACTGCGGTCACCTTCGCACAGCCAGTTTTTGGTTTCCAGTGATGGCAGGAAAGAGAAATGCAGCCACGTGCTCCATTAGGGTACCAGCTCGAACTGATGAGGGAAGTCATTGCCTTTGGCCAAGAAGGTTGCTCTGGGGATGAGTACGGGGGATGGTAACGAAAGAAAAGGGGCTTCCCTGGTGGCTCAATGGTAAAGACTCTGCCTTCCAATGAAGGAGATACAAGTTTGATCCATGGGTCTGAAAAACCCCCTGGAGAAGGAAATGGCAACCTACTCCAGTATTTTTGCCTGGAAAATCCCAAGGACATAGGAGCCTGGTGGGTTAGAGTCCACGGGATCACAAAAGAGTCGGACACGACTGAGCGACTAAACCACGAGGATGAGGAGAGGAAAGGACAGCAGCCCACATAGCCCCAAACACTGAGTCAACCTCAGCCAGAGGCGGCTCTGATGTCACAAAGTAACCAGAGGTGGGGACGGGGATTAGTCCCTGGCCACCTAAGATGCAGCTAACTCCAAACTCAGACTGTTTACCCACAGTAACACTAGCCACAGAGGGAGCAGCGGGGATGAACCTCTGTGGAGAAATTCGAGGAGTCCAACTTGGTCTGTACGACTGAAGATCACGAGTGAACAGGACACGCCGTTGCCATTTCTGGGCGGGAAACCTGTTTCTGGTTAGTTTCTCCACTCCTGTATAGAAGTTACTGCAAGTGCGATGGACGGGTGTGTTCATCAACCTTCAGTCCTGCAGTGCAGTGAGGCTGGAGTCATCCACGAGTGCTGAGGACCTTGGACAGAAGGTCCCTTCCCTTCTGGCTGCAGGGAAATAACTGTAGTAGACTTGGCTTCAGAGCTGCCATCTCTGTCTCGGGCAAAACATTTCTATGGGCTTAGTGTTTCTTAGAATCAGCGGGAGGCAGATGTGCTCAGAGGATGGCAGCCTCGTAGATGAGCTCGAAATGTCAGCTCAGGACAGGTGCCAGCTGAAACTGGAATAGTTCTGTTGCTTCTCCTCAACAATTGTTTTAATAAAAAAAAAAAAATTTAAATTTTGAGATAATTGCAAATTTACTTGCAGTTGGAGGCCGTAATGCAGAAAGATCCCCATGTACCCTTCTTCCAGTTTCTCTGAAGGACAGCTTGCAAAACTAGAGTGGAATATCACAACCAGGATAATGACCTTGATTCTATCTCTAATATCGTTCAGATCTACCCAGTCATGTCTGTGCGCATGTGTGCTCTGTCGTGTCTGACTCTTTGCGACCCCGTGGACTATAGCCCACCAGACTCCTCTGTCCATGGGATTCTCTAGGCAAGAGTAGTGGAGTGGGTTGCCACTTCCTCCTCCAGGAGATCTTCCTGACCCAGGGATGAAACTTGTGTCTCCTCTGTCTCCTGCATTAGCAGGCAGGTTCTTTACTGCTGAGCCGTCAGGGAGGTGTTTATTTAGTCCTGGGTCATTTTAACACCTGTGTGGGTTGTGTATCTACCATCACAGTGAAGACACAGAACAGCCATCACCACGAGAATCCCTCTAGCTGCCTTTTTAAAGCCACACCCACTCCCATTCTCTCCACCCAGACAACCACTAACACGTTCTCCCTTCCTGTAATTTTGTCATTTAAAAATGTCACATCAATGGAATCAAATAGTACATAACCTTTTGAGACTGGCCTTTTTCACTCAGCATAAGGCTTTTGTGTATATCAATAGCCCATCCTTGTGTGCTGCTCTGTAATATTCCGTGAGGTGGATGGACCGCAGTTTGTTTAACCCTCATTGGAGAGCATCAGAGTTGCTTCCAGTTTGGGACTGTAATGAATAAACTGATAAGACACTTATGCATAGGCTTCTGTGAGCATACATCTTTGGTTCTGTAGAATAAATGTTCAGAAATGCAAGAACACCATTGTAGCATGTGAGTCCATGAGAATGGGACCATGTCTTTGTTACTAACATATGCATGTTCAGGGCCTATCTTAATGCCCAATAACAAATACATGTTAAATAAAGGAATGGACTGACAGAAATTTCTGGAGATTCACTTTGGGCTTCATATCTTCTGGAACATCTTCTGCACATCCCAGAAGATGCTTTTCTTCTCTCAGCAATTTGGATTCCATATTATCTGTTTATGTCCCTGTTTCCTCCACTAGACCGAGATCTCTTCAAGGGGCAGAGATGTCCTGTTTATCTTCGTCCTCATAGCATTTAGCACATTGCCTGTCCCAGAAGATATTATCGATCAGTAAATGTTGAATGAAAAAAAATGAACTAGATTATCTATTTTCTCCTTAGACACACTGCTCCCTCTGGAGCCGTCAGGATCTCTTGTGCATCTGTAATCCTATAGCCTGGGAAGGAAAGAACACAGACACTTCATGGAAAAGGCAAACCCTTGAGTGGCGAGAAGCTGCTTCTGCCTTTGAGGGGTGTGTAATTCATACCTCAGGGCATTCATCTTTGCATGACTCTCTATCACTTTCAAATAATGGCAGAAGGGAATAAAAGGAAAAACTGTTATTAAAATATGTTGCCTGTTTCACAGGGCTATTAAAGGGTAAAATAGTGGCTTTTTACAGATATAAATATATGGTTAAGATACACACACACACACACACACACACACATATATATATAGCTTTTAAAAAAATTTGTTTATTTTAATTGGAGGCTAATTACTTTACAATATTGTAGTGGTTTTTGCCATACACTGATATGAATCAGCTATGGGTGTACATGTGTTCCCCATCCTGAACCCCCCTCCCACCTTCCTCCCCATCCCATCCCTCAGGGTCATCCCAGTACACCAGCCCCGAGCACCCTGTCTCATGCATCAAACCTGGACTGGCAATCTATTTCACATATGATAATATACATGTTTCAATGCTATTCCCTCAAATCATCCCACTCTCGCCTTCTCCCACAGAGTCCAAAAGTCTGCTCTTTATTGCTTTTTAAAATTTATTTTTATTGCAGTACAGTTGATTTATAATTTGGTATTAATAGCTGCTATACAGCAAAGTGACTCAGTTACATATGTGTGTATATATATATTTTTGTGATATATATACATGTTCTTTTTTTTTTTTTTTTACATGTTCTTTTTTAATATACATTTTTTTCCATTATGGTTTATCATAGGATGTTGAATGTAGTTCTCTGTGCTGTACAATAAGAATCCTGTTTACTCGTTCTATATATAAAAGCTTACACACACACACACACACATATATACATATTTTCTTTGAGGGGCTAATTTTAGGCACATTCTTCATGTAGTTTTAAACATAGTGAAAGGAAGGAGTCTAAGTTTAATTGAGAGTTCTGCTTCTGAAAGTTTCTTTCTCTGTAACATTGTTTAAGATACTAGGCAAGCAAACAAAAAAAATACTTGGCTTCTCTAGCTCCTCAGTTTTTCTATTTGTAAAATCCAAATGGGAATTTCTATAATAACACTAAACAACCTCCTTTATGAAAAGGCTATGTGGGTTAAATGAGAGACTATACAATGAAAGCCATTTGAAAATACTGATTTGTCAGTTACTGGAGCTTCTTTCCCAAGCCAGTCTAAGTGGAGCTCTATAAATGCTGGACGAATGACCACGTCTTTTATATAAATCTTCCTGTGAAATAACAATGCTTATAATTCTTACAGGTGATGTTTCTGTCTCGGGGAAGGTCTAGGTCTTCTGAAGAAACCTGAGCAGTTGGGTAATTCTTCTGCACTCCTATGAATCATTCTGCTAGTTGACAAGGGATTAAGTGGCTCCTGATTAGGATAATATGGGCAAAGCATTTGGATTTATTTCAAGCAAGGATAACAGGCAGAAGTTGGGCAAGATCACTCAATAATTCATCAGTGTTTTTCTTGAAGGATTTGGAAAAGCACAGAAATTATTTAACTATACTTTTAATAATAAAACAAAGTAATCCAGACTCACAAAAGTATTAAGGGAAAAAAATTCAGCCAAGGACAAAAGGTGAGGCTTTTCACTAATTGTAAGTTATATTGTAGTCAAGAATCCAAGTAAGAATTTATTCTTCTTATTCATATATAAATGATTAAAATTAACCAACAATTAAAACTACTTCCCTTAAAGGAATAGATACATGTATATGTGTAACTGGATCTAGCCTGAATACCTGAATCTAGCCTGTCTACCTGAAACTAGCACAATATTTTTAATCAACTATGCTTCAATATAAAAAAAAAGTTTTTAAATTCTATTAGTTTTCTCAGTAGATACTTATTTATTTTCTCTAAATCATATGCAACAACTGCTATGCACAACACATATATACACACACATATAAGTTGAACAGTATGAAATTACCAATGCTCAACTTATTTGACCTATGAAAAGTTGCCATCTCATATAGTTCAACCTAATATCTATAATAATGCCCCCAAATATAAACAGAAATGATGATATAAGTATGAAGAAATGATGTTTTAAGAATAATGTCCCTTTACTTTCTTTTTTTCTAGTACAGGGAGAATTTCACTGAGGGATATTATCATTAGCAGTGTTCTGCACACTTAGATGTTAAATGTCTTTCTAATTGTGATGGCTTTATACTCTCATTAGCTGACATCTCAAGGCTCACTGTATGTTTGAAGCAAGATTAATTATTAAGAACAGTGGCTCTTCAATCCATGTTTTGAATAATTGAGCCATTTGTCCCTTTTTAGATGTCATTATTATTATGTTCAAATTATGATTTCTTTGTAGGGATTTATTTGTGTTGTAGTTAGGTTACTCAGAACTACATATGATCTGTGAATCCTTTTTGTAGGCACACAAAATGAAATGCATAGGAATAACCTGTAAGTAAATAAATGAGTGTGTTCAACTTCTTTTTTATTTTGGCTACACCACATGGCTTGTGGGATCTTAGTTCCCTGAACAGTGATTGAACCTGTGAAAGCACTGAGTCCTAACCACTGAACCACCAAGAAATTCCTTGGTGGATGCAACTTTCAAGTTCACCATGTAGAAGAATTATCCCCTATCTCTATGATACTGTTATCATTTGACATATGAATCAAGCCAAAGGTTCAGTCAGTCTGCATATTAAATATATGTAAACTTAAATTTACTTTTTATGTTTATCCATTAAAAATAAGTCTTTTAAAATCCAATGGACTATAAAGTGCACTTTGAAAACCACCAATTTAATAGGAATCACAAATTTCATAGGCAGACAGACAGACCTGCAACCAAATCTACATACTCATCAGCTAGGTGACTTGGTGAAAGTGAAAGAGTGAGTCGCTCGGTAGTGACCGGCTCTTTGTGACCCCTTGGACTATCTCCTGCCAGACTCCTGTCCATGGGATTTCCTAGGCAAGAATACTGGAGTGGGTTGCCGTTTCCTTCTCCAGGGGATCTTCCTGACCCAGGATCAAACCCATGTCTCCCGCATTGGCAGGTGGATTCCTAACTACTGAGCTATCAGAGCATGTGCCAAGAAACGAAAAACGCAGGTTTGCAGAGTGAGATGAAGCAGATACACGGTGTGAGGCAGGGGTGTGACTTGCTGGTAACTGAGTTCTCCAAACCAAGATGAAGGACAGTTAGGTGGCCCTCTTATCTTAAAACTTGCCTTCTTAGCTTTCCAACGGAGAATGATAATTGCCCTAAATGGACTTCCTAGATAAATGTCAGAAATAGAAGACTGAAATGCTTTCATGGAAACAGGCAGAGAACTTAAAATGATATTTTGGCTCTGTCCAAAAATCTCATCATAAGGTACTTCCCATGCAAGGCTATAATTACAGCAGAGTTTACCCTGAGTTGCAGCGAGTCATTAAAAAAGCAATTATTGCCAACATCTCTTGTTCTCAGGCTGAAAGTTGAACAGGAAATTTAATAGTATTATGAAAATTTTTTCCCTACTAAACTAATTCTAAGAAATGGTATAAATTGAATGTGTGTTTATTTTTCAAAGACAAGCTTATCTAAATTGAGTTTTGCATAATTGTGTTCTGTTGGTTACATGTGAAATGGAAAAGGAGGGGGGATGCGTCCAAAAGCAAGCACTTGAGTGTCTAAATTATTTGTGCCTCTATATTTTGCTTCAGGCCGTTTTTTTCCCCCCAGCATCCTGCAATGCCCCAGAGCACTCAGCCCTTCACAGAGGGCTTGCAGAGGCTCTGTTATTGGTTAGTACTGAGATGTTATCAAACTCGGAATAATGATGAGAGAGTATTGTGGGAAAGAATGTTTCCAACTCTGTGCAGTTGCCGATATGTGGGGGAGTCTGTGTGTGCAACATCTCAAGACATGACAGAGTCTCACTGAGAATACCAGTTACTCGTCTTGACCCATGTGTGACAGTGATGCTAAAGATACTGCTCACATTACTCAGATAATCCTTGCAATATTCATCTATATGTGCATGCTCAGTCGCTCAGTCCTGTCCAACTCTTTGTGACCCCATGGACTGTAGCCCACCAGGTTCTTAGGTCCATGGAATTTTCCAGGCAAGAATATTGGAGCAGATTGCCATTTCCTACTCCAGGGGATATTCCAGATCCAGGGATCAAATCCTCATTTTTGTGTCTCCTGCATTGGTAGGCCAACTCTTTCCCACTGAGCCACCAGGGAAGCCCCAGCAATGTTCACAGTAGCATGCTAATTTTAAAGACGGGGAAAATTAAGCTGAGAGAGGATAATTAAGTTGTTCAAAGCCATCACATAAGTAGATGCTAGAATATGGGTCCAGCCCAGAGCTAGTCAGCAATGAAGCCCTGCATTTTAACCACTTTGCTGGACTGCCTTTTTTTTCCAGGTTCTTTTTTTTTTTTTTTTAATGTTTTGTCTTTTTAGTTTTATTTGCTTGTTTATTGGCCAGGACATGCAGCATGTGGGATCTTAGTTCTCTGACAAGTGATTGAACCCGTGTCTCCTGCATTGGGAGCATGGAGTCCTAACCACTAGACCACCAGGAAAGCCCCTTGACCATCCTTTAGCCATATGATATTTATTATCTGAGTGAATTTAGGATATCTCACTGAGCCCTAATGTTTGTAAGGAAATAAATGTTTAAATTGGAAAACTGTTAATAGGGGTTTATGTAAATTCTTCTTTTTATGATGCTTTCCTTTAATTACATTGTTCAGTGAGTTACAAATTTGGGTTAAATCTTTCTGTTAGTTAAAAAAATCCATTATGTTACACTAATGTTTAATGACGCCATAGAAAATATGAGGGTACCTTTCCAGACGCCTTCATCTGAAAGTGACAAATGTAATGAAAGAGAGAATTAATTGGAAAGCTACTTACTTGATTCACATAATTATAGGATGAGCCGCATGAACTAAAAAAAGTTCTAAGAAGTATCAAATACCAGAATTGGAAACTGAATGTTTGGCTCATCATATCTCTTTCTCATTTCTGTCTTTCCCTGAACGATAAATTGGTTATCACGTTGTCCAGGGATTCACCCTTGAAGCCCCAAGACTCCTGAGAATAGGAAAAGAAATTTCCTCAATGATTGTAGCAGAAAATCCCCAAATAAAAACTCAAATTGGTCCTGAAATAATCCCAGAGATGTAGGATAATATTAAAGGACTCCATTTGGACTTGTGCCCATATCTGTGGTGATCAAAAGAAGTAATTTCTAATTCTCAGAAGAAAGAACACTTATGCACTGTGTACAACCTAGTCTTTGATCCTCCTGGCATACTTACAAATACTTAACATTAAGCTCCCAAAATGTTCCCATCTAATAAAATGCAGCTACACTGCTTGTAGATAAAATTACGTCTTCCAAGCCCACTTCCAGGAGATGCCTTCATCCCCAAATTCAAGGTCTTTACATGGTCTTTAGAGATCTTCCTCTAACTAGTTAGAAAGATTTTGCAAACTTTAGGCTTTTATGATGGCAAATATAACTATTTGCTGCCTTTAGCATACAAGTCTGAAGTAAGAGAGGAGTCAAAATAAGAATCTCACTGAAAAAAAAGAAGAAAGAGGAAGCGACATGCAGAGGCCACAATACTTATGAGTAGAGACAGAAATCCCTATCCTTTTGCTGTCTTATATACCATAGACTAAGTTCCTTGTTCAACCAATATGGTTGCCACAGGGTCCACCTACTGGGCGGAGTCTCTCATTTTGCATCCTTCCCAGCCATTTCTAAGAGGAATAGTGCTATGAAAATTGCCATTCTGGGGCTGAACCCTTACTTAAACGACTTAAATGAGCCTGGAGTTTATTTTAGGGACTAAAAATGCGGACCTTGTTGCATGACATTTGTTGTTTCTCCAGCCATAAATATCCCTTAAAGCCCCAGTCAGCTATCTGACAGTTTCATTTTCTGAAGAGTGTAGGACTGATGCTGAAAAGTATGTCTGGTCATTATCTTTGAAGCAAGACTCTACCCTTTAGATTGCCTATCAGTAGACCTGGCCATCCTCCTTGGCCTCTGATTAATGGCTCTGTCTTGACTCTTGCTTGGAGAGAAGTGAGAGACAGAATAGGATGATAAGGCAAGGCTAACCCTCTTCCCTCCCCACAACGGTCTCCAAGTTGCTCCTGCCATAGGGAATTTTTACCTTTGACAGATGGAGGAGAAATTCATCTTCCCTCACATTTCTCACTGTGCTGTTTTTACTCATACTAACTTTATTATGGGATTGGAAACTTAGTTTTGTAATCGTACAAGATACTTTCCTGCTGAGGCCATGTAGAAGTGTTTCTTATACAAAGGTGCATGCAGTTTTCTTTCTGCTTTCAGATGGACCATTTTGCCTCCTTTTTGTGGAAGTTTTCTGAAGACCAGAAAAACAGAGCCTACAATTTTTCAATACGCTGACATTTTTCTACCAAGTCATTCAAGTCCCCGTTTTAGGGGCACAAGATGGCACTCCCACGATACTGCAAGAATCCTGGAGCCAGATGCTACACTCTCTTGCAGTAAAATGTTCTCAGCATCCCTGCCGAGGATGGAGGGAGTGATGGAGATTCTCCTATCCCATCTGGATGAAGCCAATTGCACGTTTTAGTTCTGAAAGGTTTTTACCCAGTTTCCAGCACAATCCCCATATTGACCAGGACTCTTTCAGTTTGAAATGTAAAAAAAAAAAAAAAAAAAAAAAAACCCTCAGTCTAGTCTAACTTAAACAAAATAACCACAATACAGCCCCCACCCCGAAAAAAAAAAACCCGCCAAAAACTTATTGTAAGGATACCAACTAGAGAATCCCAGGTATTCAGGACAGGGACAAGTGACTTAGTACTGTTGGTGTCTTGCTGTCTAGCGCTCATCACTCCTTTTCTCCAGAGAGCATCTTTATTCTCACAGGTTTATCCTGGAGGCAGGGAATGTGCTGTCTGGTGGATTCACCTCCTTGTCGCTTTTCCACACATAAAGTGTAGGTGAACAGTAACGCTTCCTCTAACACAATCACGTGCTCCTAACCACAGGAGCACAGACGAGAAAGCGGGAGAAACCTTACCATTTTGCTTCCCAACTGGACTGCAAGATGCTGGAGATCAGACACCGAGTCACCTCTGCCTTTGTGTCCACATAACTTAGAACAGAGAGAACCTTAAAGTTGGTATTTTTGAAAATTAGTAAATGTGGAAAGCAAGTAGGCAGGAAGGAAGCAAAGGATGAGATTACTTCCATGAAACTTTTAAAAATCATTTTAATTTATTTATTTTTGGTCATTCTGAGCCTTCGCTGATGCTTAGGCTTTTTCTTTAGTGGCAGCACGCGGGGCTACTCTTTAGTTGTGATGCACAGGCTTCTCACTGCTGTGACTTCTCTTGTTGTGGAACAGAGGCTCTAGGGCACCTGAGCTGCAGTAGTTGAGGCACATGGGCTCCGTGGTCTCAGCTTCCAGGCTCTGGAGCACAAGCTCAGTAGTCGTGGCGCGCAGGCTTTGTTGCTCTGAGGCATGTGGGATCTTCTCGGATCAGGGATTGAACCCATGTCTCCTGCATTGGAAGAAGGGTTCTTTACCACTGAACCACCAGGGAAGCCCCTGAAAACTCTTTGGATCGCCCTTAAGATGCTCCTGGGACAGGGGATAAATGGATGAACTCAAATGACTGGTCAGCAGGATCTGCAATGGGAGGAGGATAAGAGAGCAAACCATCCATTTCAAATCGTAGCATTTTAGTAATTCCCCTTAACACCAGGTGTGCTTGTGGCTGCATTTCAGCTGCCAGCACCACCGTGGTGTGTCATACGTAAAATGTTCCCTGCAATCTTCTTGCAGTGCACTGGTGGTTTGGGAAATACTAAGCTTGTCCTTTACCAAATTGCCGTTTATGTCAAAGCAATTTAAAAATTGAAGAGCAACCTGGCCGTCGTTTCATGCTTCTGGTGACTGGTTCTACTCCCATTATTCACAATCTGTCCAAAGTTTAGGAAGTGCTGATTGAGTGGATGTTGGGACAGGAAAAGCTCTGACCTGCAGGAAATGAATGGAATCATTGCAGAACTTTGCAAAGGAAACTCTGCCCCATTTATAAAGTGAATTAATTGATGAGTATGAAATGAGACTGCCAGGGCATCCCTGGTGGCTCAGTGGTAAAGAATCTGCCTGCCTATGCCGGAGACATGGGTTAGATCCCTGATCCACAAATGTCCCACATGCTAAGGACACCAAAGCCCATGCACCACAGCTATGAGCCTGTGCCCTAGACCCCGTGCTCCACAAGAGAAGCCTCTGCAACAACAAGCCCGCACACCGCAACTAGAGAGGAGCCCCCCTCACTTCTCTATAGAGAAGAAAGGGGCACAGCAATGAAGACTTGGCACCACCAAATAATAAATATTTTTTAAAAATCTATTAAAAATGAGACTGCCATTCTTTTCATGAAAGAAGTAATTGACCTTTCTCTGATAACAACTGGATAACGATGGAACGTTCTTTGCCTTCCATATGTATACATGTTCATTCTTCCATTCAACAATACTCCCAACGCAACATTTATTTTTTCCAACTGAGGTAAATGCAACCACTCTCGTAACAGGAACTATGGATGGTCATCATCGCCTCCTCGATGCCTGTTATAAAATCAGAGGTCAGAAACATTTTATTATGAAATAAATAGGCAAAGTCTGCAGGTAAACTGACTTATAGGCAGCCTGGTGTTTTAAATTCTATATTAGCTTTCCAGGGTTGTCATAACAAATCACCACAAACTGGATACATTGTGGAAATGTATTAACTCAAAGTTCCACAGGCAGGAAGTCTCAAGTCAAGGTGTTGAAGAAGTAGGTTCCTTTTGACCACTGTGAGGGAAGAATCTGTTCCATGTCCTTCCTCTTGTTTCTGGTCATTTCTGTGCTTGTGGCAACATAACAGGGCTTCCCTGGTGGCTCAGCAGTAAAGAATCTGTCTGCAGTGCAGGAGACCTGGGTTCTATCCCCAGGTTGGGAAGATCCCCTGGAGGAGGGCATGGCAACCCACTCCAGTATTCTTGCCTGGAGAATCCCATGGACAGAGGAGCCCTGAGGCTCAGTCATTGCAAAGAGTTGGACACAACTGAAGTGACTTATCATGCATGCACACATGGCAGCCTAACACCTCTCTTCACATCACATATGAAATGTATGAATATCTGTCTGCAAAATTCCCCTCTTTATAAGGACATCAGTTGTAATTTTATTAGGGCTCAACCTAATGAACTCACTTTAACTTGATTACTTTGGTAAAGACCCTGTCTCCAAGTTGCATTTTGAGAACTGCACATACGAATGTTAGGAAAACACAACTCAGCCCACAAAAAATTCAGAGATAAAGAAATCTCCTACTCTCAAGAATTTATTCTAGAGACAGCAGTCCATATTTCAGGAGACTGGAAGCTGGAAATTGTGATGGGTGGTGTACTGAGCTCTATGACTTCCCAGATAAAGAGGACTTTCCATCTCCACCGGATTGACTTCATGATGGAAATGGCAGTTCAGTGACTCTGAAACAATGTCCACAACATCGCGTGGGTGCATGCTGAGTCATTTCAGTCATTTCTGACTCTGTAGGATTCTATGGACTGTAGCCCACCAGGCTCCTCAGCCCATGGGACTCTCCAGGCAAGAATACTCAAGTGGGTTGCCATGCCCTCCACAGCATTACAGACATTTAAAAGGCATTTGTGGATTGAATGAACACATATAAAGATGAATTTAAATTTGTTAGGGAAAGAAACAGGGAGGGTGAACTCCCCTGGTTGTGGCTGAGACTCCTCGCTCTCAATGATGGGAGAATAGGTTCCGTCCCTGGACAAGGAACTAGATCCCATATGCCACAACTAAGACCCAGTGTGGCCAAGAAGAGAAAGTTAAAATTAAAAAAAAAAAAAAGTCAAGAAGCAGAGGCATTCCAGGTACAAGGCAGAACATATGCAAAGACTTGGTACCTGGAAAAATCAGGGAAAGAATGAACATCACCACCCACTTTGAGACAGCCATGTTCTTCCATGGGAGCTGGTTCAGTAGAGACCAAAAGCATAACTATTGGGGAAGGCTGATGGTAAGGGGAAGTGAGCTAGGGAAATAAAGATAGCCAGAGACGTGGCTATCCACCGAACAGCAAAACACACCTTGGTGCCCATGTGGACTTTGCGTTTCTCCTTCCCATCTCCCCAGAGAATTGCCCCACTGGCCCGAGAACCTTCAGAGGTACCCTGGGCACCTCACGCTCACCCATTCCTTCCACATTCAATCAGCAACCAAGTCTCAAAGGGAGAGTATTAGTTGTGGGTGGATGGCCTAGGGGAAAATATTTTTAACTTGGGTTCAAATCTTAGGTAAGTGATAGGTTCAAAACCCTATCACTTGCCATGTGTCATTGGGCAACTGTTTGACCCTGTCTGAGTCTCAGTCTCTATAAAATGAAGCTAAAGATATTTATATATATATAAATTTATATAAATTATATTTGTATTTAGGTGCTGGGATTTTTATAACTGATTAATGAAAGTCAGTAAGCCAGCTGCAAGGTCCTTAATTACATACTATTATCACTTTGCTTCCCAGTTCTTTAATTTCTTCTTTCCAGTGCCTCTGTTCCTGTGATTTTGGCTCGTCTTATCTCAGAGAGGTCAATAATGTGTTCAAGGTCACACAGCCTGTAGGGAGTAGACCAAGGATGAACAGGCAGTTCTGTCCACTCGTGATTCAGCTGGGTACCATTTTTCCCAGTGTAGGTGGCGGCTGGTGGTGGGATCAGAGGCGTGGCAGCACGCCAGAGAGGAAGGGGACAGCCCACCTCCCTGCAGGGCTCTAAGAACTCACCGGCTCTCCAACTTTTTCTGGACTCTTTCCAAAAGAGATTGTGGAGATAAAAACGCTGTTCGAATTCACAGCAGGTAGAATGTCAACCGTTTTCTTTGCAGCTTCAAGAGCTTTAACATTCTCCACTTAGCGTCTAATCCATTATTAAAAGCAAACAAGTGTGTTGACCATTCTGCAGGCACTTTCTCAAGCGGCAAATGAAACTTGGTTATCCATCCCCTTTTCCATTACTGACGCAGCTGCCTGGATGCCTGGAAAGAAATTGGGTCTTCTTCTTGTAAAAGTCATGTTTGTTCACTTGCTTCTGACCTCGCTTTCTCCCCTCCCCTCCGGCCCCGAGGAACAGATGCTTCTGCACTCAGCAGCAGCTGTGGCATGGCAGGTGATGCCAGCCAGGAGACTGTCTTCTGTGTCTTGAGCTTGTCCTCAACTGGAGTTCATCCTCATTTATTCTAGGCTCTGCTTCAGCCATGGCACAGCCTTCCATCCACAAGACCAGCTCACAGAGAGGATTTTTGAAAGCTTTTTGCCGAAACGAAGTGAGGTATATCTGTATTTGTTGTTGTTCTTTAGTAGCTAAATTGTGTCCAACTCTTTTGCGACCCCATGGACTGTAGCCTGCCAGGCTCCTCTGTCCATGGAATTTTCCAGGCAAAAATACCGGAATGGGTTATCATTTTTTTCTGCAGGGGATCTTCTTGACTCAGGGATCAAACCTGTATTCCCTGCATTGGCGGGTGGATTCTTTACCACTGAGCCACCGGGGAAGCCCATGTGTCTATATATATTCTTATATAAAGGTAAGAATTTTGTCCCCACCTGAAGTCAGTTAGTGAACTATGCTGAAATAGACTTTTGAGCTTAAGCTTGTATTTTTGTTGCTGAATTCCAAATGAAAAGTTAAGAGAATCAGGGACTCCAGAACTTCTTCTTCCTCTTCCCCTCCTTCTCGTTTTCTATTTTTACCTTCTCCTTCCTTTTTGCCATCATTAGGAAAAATATGCACTTTTTATCCACTCTGATTTATTCATTATGTCCTTCCTGTGTGCGTGTGTGCTAAGTTGCTATAGTCATGTCCAACTCTTTGTGACCCTCTGGACTGTAGCCTGCCAGGCTTGTCTGTCTAAGGAATTCTCCAGGCAGGAATAGTGGAGTGGATTGCCATTTCCTTCTCCAGGGGATTTTCCTGACCCAGGGATGGAACCTGCATCTCTTATGTCTCCTGCATTGACAGGAGGGTTCTTTACCACGAGCGCCACCTGGGAATCCCTGTCTCCTTCCTACTAAATGCTAAGTTCCTTGAAGGAGAGGGCAAAACTGTCTTATTCACCCACGTATTCCTTGCACAAATATTAGACACTGAATGAATATTTTTAAGTGAATTAACTGACAAACTCTTGAAAGTCAATGTGATTAAAACAGTTAGGGTAACTGAACTAAGCTTTGTAAGCTTGTCTTTGTGTCAGGACAGGGCTACAATCCTGTGACGAGGCAGCCTCTGTGTGATGTTAAGTAGGTAGATGTTATAATCAGAATGCTCTTCTCTTCAACTCAGCTCTTCCCTCACTGCTGTTCTGACTTAGGATAAATGGTCCATCCTTGTCTTTTTTTAAAAAATATGGATCTGATGAGATGATTGCATAAAGTAATCAGTTTCTGGCATGTAGTACTTTTTCCATCAAAGCGATTTCCTTTTGCCAGGCATAATGATAAGTTTCCCTTTAATTGGTAGTTGTGCGCATCAGCCTTTTTGCAGGTGTTTCCAGAAAGCTCAGGTCTGAAGCGCTCTCTGGGCCCCTGTTTCTAAGGCTAGTCCGTTCTGTGCTGGTGCTCATCTGTATCTCATTTGAATAGATTCATTGTAGCTGGAATGTTTACTCTAAGCAGCTTCCCACCGCTTTTGAGAGCGTGCATCATATGACAATGTGGAGAATGTCACAGCTCACGATTATTCATCCTTATTTGTGCAATTTTAATAACACACAATGCGGCCAAAAGCCAGAGTGTCCCCACCACCTCGTCACCTCGATGGAGGGAGGAGCTGCCTGGGAATGGCAGCTCCTGGTGCTTCTGGTCTCCCCTTTGCTGTCGGCTGGCGGGCAGCAGGTTTGACAAAGCCCGTGACCTGAACTGGAAACTTGTGCAGCGAGAAGCCTCCACTGGCACAACTACACCTTCAGCCAAGCTGGCCTTTGGTTGAATTCTCCCTTCCATAGTTTCCAAACCCGCTTTCTTCTTGCTGTGTTTCCTGTGCCAGCTCTAGCTCAGCTTGACTCATTGCATCGTCCACCCTCCATGTAGCAATGGACTTTGGCTTGGCCCTGGAACTTTGGTTTTACATCCTGGGTTCAAGGTAACAGGAGGCAAGGCCCTTGCATTGCTACCTGGCAGGCGACATACTGACTTCCATAAGATGAAGAGCTTCTGGACTTATTTTGGTGTCTGAACATGCAACCATAAAGAATGCTTTTTTTTTTTTCTCTCTTTAGTAGCACTTTTATTTAAAAGGCGTATATCTGTGCTACATTCAACCCAAGAAACCCAAGTTGGTAGCATTTCAGATAATTATTTGGAACACTGCAGAGTATAAATCACTTTACATAAAAATGATACCCCCACCCCCCGCTGATTCCTGACAATTTTCCCTCCCTCTTTCTCTCCCTCCCAGCATATTCACATAATGGGAGGAATTATGAAGATATCATTTCTGATACGACAACATGTTTATTTCCTTAAAACTTTTCTTAGAATGACATTATTCCTCTTTAAGGTGAGTATCCCACTGTCTTACGAGGCTGCCGAGTTTAGAAAAGAGTTTGTGTCTTTTATTTACATGTTGAAATACTAATGTTTTTTTAAAAAGTTTTTATTTTGTGTTGGGGTATAGCCAATTAACAGTGTTGTGATAATTTCAGGTGAATAGCGAAGGGACTCAGTCATACATATACATGTATCCATTCTTCCCCAAACCATAGCACGTGGAGCTCAGCTCACTGTTGACTCTTTGTCTTTTGATTCACTAGATCCTAATGATACAAGACATAGGCAAGAGATTAGCCTGCCCTGAAACCTCTAGGAGGTCATTGGCTCTATCTGCAAATGTGACCTGGAGTTATCTTTACCAGTTACAAGAGCTTCTGTTGTGTGACCTTGGCCAGTTCACCTTACCTGTCTGACATTCAGTTTTCACCTGATAAATGAGAGACAATTGTAACTTCATAGTGACTTCAAAGAGGATTAAACAAAATGTTGAATATAAAACAGTGCAATGCCTGGGTCACCGGTAATACAAGGTTATTATTCTTGCTAGCTTATTGAGACAGCTTGTGTTTGGGTAAAAGTGGCAAGTTACATGTGAGTGGTGGGTGGCCTGCTAAGACACTGTGGTACAAAGTAAAGACTTGAATGACTTGAACTGGTTTCCTTTATTCAAAATGTAAGTGTTCTCCACCTTCTTGTTTTTCTGTCTTCCTCCCATTTATGTTAAATAAAATGATACTTGATCTCTCCATACCAAAAACCTGTGTCCCTTCCAAGGCCAAGGGGAAGGAAAGGGTGCCTGCTATGTAACAAGACCTGTGCCCGGCACTATCATATGTGACCAGGCAGCTCTATTGCCTGGTCTAGTATACTATACTGTTGTATACAACATCTCTATAGTCTAGTATACTATACTGTTGTATACAACGTCTCTAATGTCTAGTATACTATATTGTTGTATGCAATGTCTCTAATGTCTAGTATACTATATTGTTGTATGCAATGTCTCTAATGTCTAGTATACTATATTGTTGTATACAACATCTCTATAGTCTAGTGTACTATACTGTTGTATACAGCATCTCTAATGTCTAGTATACTATATTGTTGTATACAACATCTCTAATGTCTAGTATACTATATTGTTGTATACAACATCTCTATAGTCTAGTGTACTATACTGTTGTATACAGCATCTCTAATGTCTAGTATACTATATTGTTGTATACAACATCTCTATAGTCTAGTGTACTATACTGTTGTATACAGCATCTCTAATGTCTAGTGTACTATATTGTTGTATACAACATCTCTATAGTCTAGTGTACTATACTGTTGTATACAGCATCTCTAATGTCTAGTATACTATATTGTTGTATACAACATCTCTAATGTTGTCTAGTATACTATACTGGTGTATACAACGCCTCTAATGTCTAGTATACTATACTGTTGTATACAACGTCTCTAATGTCTAGTATACTATATTGTTGTATGCAATGTCTCTAATGTCTAGTATACTATGCTGGTGTATACAACACCTCTAATGTTTAGTATACTATATTGTTGTATACAACACCTCTAATGTCTAGTATACTATATTGTTGTATGCAATGTCTCTAATGTCTAGTATACTATATTGTTGTATACAACATCTCTAATGTTGTCTAGTATACTGTATTGCAAGTATTTTGTCCCAGGTCTGTTGTGCTCTCAAGTACTTTGAGTCACTTGAGGTATGGAAGCGATGAACTCTGTTCCATTAATTTCTGTATTTCCAGTACCTATACTTACTCATTTAGGCCAGGGTTGTATTCAGCTGAAATTTACCTATAGGTTTTTGGAGTATGGGGTTTTTGCTAATTTGTTTTTTCTTTTTAAATGTTTTTTTTTTGGTATTGGAGTATATTTGATTTACAATGTTGTGTTAGTTTCAGGGGTACAGCAGTGTTATTCAGGTATCTATACACATATATCTGTTCTGTTTCAGATTCTTTTCCCACACAAGTTACTACAGACCTTTGATTAGAGTATAAACTTACTGCTATGCAGTAGGTCCTTGCTGATTATCTATTTTATATCTAATAGTGTGGATGTGCTGATTTTTAATGGGCAGCAGCATCATTCTATTGGGCAGAGCCTGTATTTTACTACTTGTTAAATATTTAAAATATTGCTACTGGTTAGGTATTCAGGAAGAGTTGAATGCATGTATTTTACCCTCATCGCACAAATGAAGGTAATATTATCACTTCAATTTGCAGATAAGGAAATTGAGGCTCAGAGAGGACTTATGCAAACTCTTCATTCTTTTAGCGTGTGGGAGGGAGCCAGGATTTGAAATCTGTTAAGTCTATTCCCAAGTCAAAATGCTTTCTCTATTTTGTGTTGCCTGCTATGAATCTTTAATTTCTTGAGCAGTCTGGTATTAAGTACATGGGGCATTTCATAACTCAAGTCTTATTTTTAAACTCTCCATCATCCAGGAAAGAAAAGCCAAATGGATCTGTTGTGTATAAAGTCTATTTCACATCTCACTACCTGCCAATCAGGCATGAGCCAGACTTCAAAAGTGTGTTTAAGCAAAATACATGGTAATCCATCAAGTGGAAGGCAACAATACACAACCAACAAATCACATAATCAATAATCAACATGGAGTTAACCCTTGCCTCCTTTTAAAAATCCTGTGCTGAAAGATTTGCACGTATTCACAATGAAATACATGAGCTTGAACTGTGAGAAAATAAGGGTCTGTTATGTAAGCCACCCAGTCTGTGGCATTTTGTTATGTCAGCCTGAGCTGACTAATACACAGCAGAAATAACTTTTTCTAAGGGAAGCCTGATTGAGCCAAGACCAAGAAAAGTATGGATGACCTAGAACTTACATATCGACTAAAAATGAGTAGTTATCAGATTACATATTCTTAGGCTCTACTATAAATATTGCTATCAGCTAATACTTATGGGTCCCAAGTTAAAATACTTAATTCTGTAAGCAGAAAGTGCGAAAAAATGTCTTTCAGAAAATGCCAGCTTTAGGTGGGATGTGGAAAGGAGGTTCAAGATGGAGGAGATATATGTATACCTATTACTGATCTGTGTTGATCAGATGGCAGAAGCCAACACATTATTGTAATTATCCTTCAATTTAAAATAAACTAAGAAAAAAACAGTTAAAAAAGCATAAAGAACTCCTGCAGCTCAATTCCAGAAAAATAAATGACCCAATCAAAAAATGGGTCAAAGATCTAAACAGACATTTCTCCAAAGAAGACATACAGATGGCTAACAAACACATGAAAAGATGCTCAACATCACTCATTATCAGAGAAATGCAAATCAAAGCCACAATGAGGTACAATTACATGCCAGTCAGAATGACTGCTATCCAAGAGTCAATAAGCAATAAATGCTGGAGAGGGTGTGGAGAAAAGGGAATCCTCTTACACGGTTGGTGGGAATACAAACTAGTACAGCCACTATGGAGAACAGTGTGGAGATTCCTTAAAAAACTGAAAATAGAACTGCCACATGACCCAGCAATCCCACTCCTGGGCATGCACACCGAGGAAACCAGATCTGAAAGAGACACGTGCACCCCAATGTTCATCGCAGCACTGTTTATAATAGCCAGGACATAGAAGCAACCTAGATGCCCATCAGCAGATGAATGGATAAGGAAGCTATGGTACCTATACACCATGGAATATTAGTCAGACATTAAAAAGAATTCATTTGAATCAGTTCTAATGAGATGGATGAAACTGGAACCCATGATACAGAGTGAAGTAAGTCAGAAAGATAAAGACCAATACAGTATACTAACGCATATATATGGGATTTAGAAAGATGGTAACGATAACCCTATATGCAAAACAGAAAAAGAGACACAGATGTACAGAACAGACTTTTGGACTTTGTGGGAGAAGGTGAGGGTGGGATGATCTGAGAGAATAGCATTGAAACAAGTATACTATCAAGGGTGAAACAGATCACCAGCCCAGGTTGGATGCATGAGACAGGTGCTCAGGGTTGGTGCACTGGGAAGACCCAGTGGGATGGGATGGAGAGGGAGGCAGGAAGGGGGATCGGGATGGGGAACACATGTAAATCCATGGCTGATTCATGTCAATGTATGGCAAAAACCACTACAATATTGTAAAGTATTTAGCCTCCAACTAATAAAAAAAAAGAAAAAGAAAAAAGGCAAAAGCAAGCATCATCTTCGGGCTTCCCTTCTGGTTCAGTGATAAAGAATCTGCCTGCCAATGCAGGAGACACAGATTCGACCCCTGATATGGGAAGATCCTACAGGTCGCTGAGCAGGAAAGCGCATGTGCCACACCTATTGGGCCTGTGCTTTAGAGCCGAGGAGCTGCAACTTCGGAGCCCACCCACCACATCTACTGAAGTCTGTGCGCCCTGGAGCCTGCGCTCTGCAACGGGAGGAGCCACCGCAGTGAGAAGCTCAAGCACTGCAACTGGAGAGTAGCCCCTGCTCCCTGCAACTAAAAAAAGCCTGCACAGCAAAGAAGACCCAGCAAGCCAATAAATAAATATATAAAGTTATAGTAAAAAAAAAAAATGAAAATGCCAGCTTTGATGGAAACTTTTGGTTTGTTTATGACCAGATTGATTTCCTTTAGTTATCATCTTCTCAAAATCACAGAAGTGGATAAGAAGGACTTCAAGGTTTCATACATATTTGAGACTTTGGCAGGGGAGCAGGTGGGGTGTTCTTCCTCATTTTATAAGAAATTAATGTTCTCCATCTTTATTTTTGAGAAGTATGAGGAAGTTTGAATCTTGACCTACCTGTCAATAAAGCAGGAAGGTCTCGGGATGGGCCCAGCACCCATATATGCTAAAGTTTCCCAGGATATTGTAATATGTAGCGAGAGTTCTCACACACACTCAAAATTGTTTACTTCCCAAGAAAACCACGCTCTTTTCAAATGGGGGCTTTCTCATATGGCCCCTCTCTGCTCGAGATGCCCTTCTCCCTACTGTGTTTATTAATTATTTTTCTGTGTTCCAAATTTCCTTTTGACACCACTTGACTTACACATGAATTTCTCTTCCTGGCCCAGAGAACCAGTTCTTAGTTAAGATACTACATTAGCCTCACAGTAGGGTACAAATCATGCTACGTGCCTCTTCCATTTCTAGCCCCCAGCACACAGATGTGCATGCATGAAGTATTGGCAAATAAATGGTTACTTGACTTAGTATGTTGACTCATTTACGAAGAACCCTTCCAACCTGACACCCAGGAATTCAACATGAGTACAACTGCACATCCCCACCACGAAAGCATGGAATGTGAAAAATTCAACTACATTTTTAGAAAATTGTTCTATTAAAATTTTGTTCATTAGAAATGGATTCACAGACTTCGAGAACAAACATATGGTTACCAGGAGAGAAGGGTGGGGAGGAGGGATAAATCAGGAGGAAGGGATTAACTTTGACATACTGCTATATTTAAAATAGGTAACCAACAAGGACCTACTGTGTAACCTAAGGAATGCAACTCAATATTCTGTAATAACCTAAATACTTTGTGGTGGTTTTTGCCATACATTCACATGAATCAGTACATGTGTTCCTCATCCTGTTAAAAAAAAAAAAAAAAAAATAACCTAAATACTTTGGCCATCTGATGCAAAGAGCTGACTCATTGGAAAAGACCCTGATGCTAGGAAAGACTTAGGGCAGGCACAGAAGGGGGCGACAAAGAATAAGATGGTTGGATGGCATCACCAACTCAATGGACATGACTTTGAGCAAACTCTGGGAGATAGTAAAGGGCAGGAAGCCCATCCATGGGGTCTCAAAGAGTTGGACATGACTTAGGGACTGAACAACAACAAACTAAATGGGAAAAGAATTTGAAAAAGAACAGACGCATGCATATGTATAACTGAATCAGTTTGCTGTGCATCTGAAACTAACACAGTTAATTAACTGTTCTCCAATATTAAATAAAAATTAAAAAACAACAACAAAAAATGCTATTAGAATGCACAAACAATAGAAGAAACTCAGATCTCCCTGGGTGTTGACAGCAGAAGGACACTGAGAGGCAGCCGCCTTTGGGTGTGGTTCTCAGATTAAGATAAAGAAGTGTGAACTCTCTCCCAACTGCTGGGTGCCAGAGCCATGGGGCTTTGGCTTGTGCTGGGTTGTCTTCACATTGCTTTGCTTCACATCTTCCTCACTAGCAGTAAAGAGCATTTACTGTCCATAATTATTTAATTACCCTTGTCCGTTCTTATTGACAAATTGAAAGTCATTTATGATACGAATATAGTTAATGAGATAAGCAGGAAATCAGGACCTCTACAAAGCCACTCACAATTACTGTAATGAAGTCTGCTGCTTAAAAAGCCCTTATCTTATTACTGTGCCTTCTCTTAGAATCAACCTTGAACTTTCTCCTCTGCCATCTGGTGATAAAGAAAGTCTAAGGGGTGTATATGTGATGATACCAGGTATCATGTCTGCCATTATAAAATGTCAAATATCAGTGAGTACATTGCCCTTACCTTTACTTCCTATTGGTACGTTGTTCGGTGTACTATGCTCACTTGTGTCTGACTCTTTGAGACCCCATTGACTGTAGCCTGCCAGGCTCTTCTGTCCATGAAATTTTCCAGGCAAGACTGGAGTGGGTTACCATTTCCTCCTCCAGGGGATCTTCTTGACCCAGGGATCAAATCCACATCTCTTGTGTCTCCTGCATTGGCAGGTGGATTCTTTACCACTAGCACCACCTGGGAAGCCTCTCCTATTGGTATAGATTATTTTACTTACAAAGTAGAAATAGAGACACAGATATAGAGAAGATACATATGGACACCGAGGGGGAAAGAGGGTGGAATGAATTGGGAGATTGGCACTGACATGCACATGATCTTGATATTATGTGTAAGATAACTAATAAGAACATACTGTATAATATGGCTTGAAGAACTCTACTCGATGCCCTGTGGTGGCCTAAATGGAGAGGAAATCCAAAAAAGAGGGATATATGTAAACATACAGCTGACTGACTTTGCTATACAGTAGAAACTAACACAACATTGTAAAGCAACTCTAATTAAAAAAAAGAAAAGAATTAGTTAGGGAAGTTAACCAAAGATTCTCTTTCCAGTGCTCATCTGAGCACAGTGGTATTTATGGCAAATTCTCCTCCCCATCTTAGGAGAGTCAGCTCTCTCTCAGCCATTCTCTAAATCTTCAGAGAAAGAGCTGTGAGTCCTCCACCCCTGAGGGAAGCCCGTGATCTCTCTTCCCTCTCCCTTCTCTAACCACATTCTTTAACCACTTCCTCTAACCTCATTCGCACTCCAAGACTTCCTTTCTCTGGCATCCATGGTCTGTGTTTTTCTACTGGTCCCTTTCTCTCTGTATGCAAAAATATATGCTTTCTTTCTCAACACATCACTTAAACAAAAATTGCCTTCTCTTGATTAGAGAGTAGCTATGGAAAAATTGTAGAGACTTCCACTACACTATTCAAGGCATCGTCTGAAGTAACCCCAGCATTTCGGTGGCTGATCAATGTGATAGGTGACTCCAGGGCAGGCATCCACCATGACGGCTCAGCATTCACGTCCACAGCAATGTTTTCAACTAACACTATACAGTAGAGGAAGTTGGAGAGTCAAACACCATTAGTTAAATTCTTCTACCCAGAAGTGACTCACAGCCCGTTTCTTCTCTCATTGCATTGGTCAAAGTGAGTTACATGGCCCTGCCAAGGGGTAGGAAATACTGTTTTCCTACATGACCTGATGAGAAGAGATTCCTGGGACTGAAGGTGTCTCATCCAAAAAACAGGATAGTATCAGGCAAACCAGAGTCAGTAGTCACCTGGGAAAAAATAGATATTAATGAACAGCAGTAATGTCTGCCATACTCACCATACAAGATACTTAAGGCTTTCTGAGCCTCAGTGGCTTTGTGTGACAAATAAAATACTGCTCCCACAAGCTGGTTGTGATGGGTAAAAAAATACCATGTTGAGTTGTCAGGATTCTCCAGAGAAGCAGAACCAAGAGAGAGAAAGAGAGAAGAGATGAGTGGGGGGGTGGGGGTGGGGGCGCGGATTTTAAGGAACTGGCTCATACAATCATGGGTATCGACAAGTCCAAAATTTGTCTGGTGGGCTGGAATTTCTGGCAAGAGTCAATACTTTGGCAGGTTTGAGTTGGGAGGCAGAATTCTTTTCTCAGTCTTTTTTCTTTAGGCCTTCAACTCACTGAATGAAGCCCATCTACTATATGGAAGATAATCTGCTTTACTCAAAGTCTTCTGATTTAAATGTTAATTATCTCTAAAAAATACCTTCCTGGCAGTATCTAGATTGCTGTTTAATCAATCAACTGGGCACCATAGTCTAGCCAAGTTCACACATAAAATTAACTATTACACAGCATGCAATATTCCCAGTATAGGGCTAGCTTACTTCTACTAAGTGTTCAGTAATATTAGAATTTTTAAAAATTTCTTTTCAAAGCATTTATAAATTTCTTTCAACATAGATACTGAATTTTTTAGAAGAACTCAAGACCATCAAATGAAAATATCATTGAATGATGTTTCACTGTACAAAAATTTTTCTGGCTGGTTACGGTTATTTGAGAGACCATCTAGTTAAATTATATGATTAACATGTACATTTAGCAAACTTTGACCACTCATCATGTGCTCAGAACTCTTCAGGGCACTAAGGCTACAAATAAGAAGGAAGCCCGCCATCATCAGAAATGCCAAAGTCCACCGAGGATGACTAATATGATTCAATATATAATTCAATAGGGTGAATCTTGTTATAGGATAGGTATAAGACAATATTTAAATACTGTGGAGAGAGAAATAACATCAGAGGCTTGGAGATAGTTGCCTGGATGCTTGGCTTTTATGCTGACAGGCAGCTAGTAGTTAAAAAGCAGACTAATTATGGACCATTGCATGTACATAAGGAAGGAGAAGGGAAGAATTTTCATGGTGGAGACTGCTGATGGAGAGACACCCACACGACCTGGAGAGCAGGATGAACAGGAGAAGCATTGTCTTTCAAAATCACATTGGACCATCTGTCTCTCTCATCCTTCCAGGTGGCTCTAGCCCTGTCTTCTGCCTGTAGGCTACAGTTGAGCATCTTAGCATGGCTGCCAGGTCCTTCACAAATGGGGTCCTATGAACATTCCTGTAATGATCTCTGAGCATTCCTACATACCATTGACCCGCTGAAGATATGCTAATGCTTCTTCCTGCAGTCCTCAGCTCATCCACTAAACAAACTCAATTATTTTCCCTCTGAGCCACCATATGAATTTCCATGGTGGCATAGAACGCTTTGTAATGTACTTATTTATGTATGCTGATGTCTTTGCCCCATAGACTTAGGGCTCTTTTGGGGAAGGAGTGATGTTTTATGCGCTGCTGCATTGTAGGGTCTAGACTGGTGGCCAGCATTTACTGGAAGCTCAGTATATGCTGATGGAATTAATAAATTACAAATGAAAGCCAGGAGCTAAATGCATAGCTATTGTTGAGTAGACGCAAATGTATTGCAGGTTAAATGAAATATCTGTGACTACTTCAGAACTCGTATTAGTATTTTTCATGGCATCAGTGTCACAACTGGTAATGATGCTGAAAAAGGCAAATGCATTGAAATATTCATCTTGAGGTTCTAAAAGGAATCATCGTGTTTTCTAATTATGCAAATCCAGAATACTGGGTCCCAAACAATAGACCATTGCCTTTCAGGTTAATGACAAGGATGAAAATAAAACTTAGCTATAGTTTAAAAGCATTTGAAAATGGATCTCAGATAAATATAGCTATAGCACAAGATGGGAAGGATCAAGAAATATACTTTTTAAAAAGAAATATTTCTTTATTTTTGGAACAAAATTTATTCTTTAAATTTTGTTTCATTGCTTAGCAGATTTGTTACAAGTTTGCCTCCTCCTCCTCCTTCTTTTCACAGAAAGGAATTTTTGGTTATTAATTTTTTTTATACTTTTTGTATACTCAATATATCATCCAAAAATATCCTCACAGAAACACACTCAGAGCTACATTTGATCAAATATCAGTGCATCCCATGGTCCAGACAAGTTGATACAAAATTAACCATCACAGTCAGACATCTAACAATAGGGTTTCAAAGTTTATAAAGCAAAATGATAACACTAATGTAAAAAAATACCCATATCTATACTGATAGCTGGAGATGTTATCACTTTTTTTAGCTGTACTTTGTACAATAAGTAGACAAGAATTTCAGTATAATCATCCAATGAATTTTTAACTTCTGGTAATATACTTTTCAGTTCTAGATAATCCATCTGGCTCTTTTTTTGTGGCTTTTATTTTCCTGCTAAGACTCCCCACCCTTTCACTCATATGTTCACCCTTTCCATGAACATAATTTCAATAGCTATTTTAATTCTCTTGCCTGCTAATTCCATCACCTAAATTATCTTAAGACTGTTACTATTGGCTACTTTATGTCTTGGTTTTGGGTCACATTTTCGCACTTTTTTACATTTGTAGTATATATTTTAATTGTAGTTTCAACCTTGTGAATATGACTCCAGGATGTTTAATCCACGTGGACTACATTTCAACAAGGACATTTGTATATGAGAATCATAAAGTTTCAAAGGTTTGCTCAAACCCTCAAAACAAACATGACCCAGAGATGAACTTCACACCCAAATTTATTTATGTTTTCACTCAAGTAATGACCCTTAAGGACATCAATGTACTGGATGTTCTGTTCACATGTGCTTATGCCGCTATTGTGAAGGTATACACTGATAACATATATGTCCCCAAATGGTGGTCAAAATGATTTTCCTCCCAGACAGTCTCATTTAGTAGGTCTTCTAGGCAAAGACAGAAAGACCAGAAAAGACTAGGAAACCTAGAAAGACTCATTATCAGGAAGATCTTTCCTTAAAAGAGTAGAAAAAGGCCATAGTGAATATAGTCCCAGATCCTGAGACAGTGGAGTCCCATCCCGTACTCCCGCTGGTACCCAGAACAAAGCTCAGACAACTCATTCTCCTTAGTTTGCACTTGAATTTTCCTTTGTTGTAAGAATTGGAATCGCACTGAGCTTGTGAGATCATTTTAAGGATTACATGAAATAAACTGTGTCACCTTTTGGGTTCATGGTAAATACTTGATCAACATTTATTGAAACCCAAATATTGAGATGGCTACTGTTAAGCTTTTGGAAGAAGCAAAACTTCAGACTTTAGGTGAATTGTGATGTGGTACATTTCTGAGTCTCAGTTTGCTCATTTGTAAGATGGGGATAGCTTTAGCCACCACATGGGGAGATAGGGTAGATGAACTGAAGTGATCATGCAAAATGACCATTCCAGTGCCTGCTACAAAACCTCCTTATAATACTAATACCTTTTGCTTAATGTTAATTTTTTAATGTGCAGTTACACAGATGCATTCTGTTTGCATTTTCTAAAGCTTTAGGGCAAAAAAAGAAGCACTGCTCCATTTAACTCATCTTCTCTCCCCCACAAACAGGCACTCACTTCTTTCCAACCGTTTTCCTTTCTCTATTTTCTTTCTGCTTTAGGCTCAAGTGGATTAACTACTTCTGAGCATTAGAGACTGAGATGAATCCTCCAGAAGAAATCTCATTACAGATGGTCCAGAGCTACGCTGATTAGAATGCTTACTGTTCCAGCACTAGGACACGTTTAGAGGTGAGAAAGATAAAAACATTTCTTTCTTAAGCTGAGGATTTCCCAGAAGGTAATAGGAAAAGAGTCCAAATCAAGGTTAAAAAAAAATGAATACATTATCTGTTTGATGTTTACCCATTGGCAGGTCTTAAAAGTTAAGAAGAAAGTAATATCTTTGAGGGGGTTCGCATTTAAAATCAGTTATGAACAGAATCCGATGGTGTTGAGTGTTTGCCTGAGATAAGCTCCCCAAAACCTAATTCTCAGAGTCAAAGATTTTAAGTTTCCATTAGTTTTTCTTTCTCCATTCTCCTAATGTGATAAAAAAAATAAAATAGTGTTGGACAGCTGCTTATTAACTTTGCAACCTTGAGCAATTCACAGAAACGATGTGTGGCATCCTCTGGTTATTTGTAAAGTGAGAGAGTTAATTCTTTGCTTCTGTTCCTACGATTCTCTGTCCTGTTCCAGGCCCTTGATGTTGCTTTTCGAGGCAGTCTCAGAAACAATCCTTCTTGCCGTTATTATCCTTCCAGGTCAACTCTTCACATAGCTCCTGGAACTATTTTTGGTCAAATGAAAATGTGATATATTTTTGCAAATCTTTGATCTTTGACTGTGGCAGCAATCTTCTTCAACTGCCGCCTCTCTGCCGGAACCAGTCATTATAAATAGGGTCATGTGGTATTTAAGAATAAAATTTGCATTAGTTGCTCTGTCAGTTAAGAGCTCATCCAATCTCCCTGTGTGCGGTGACACTTCCTAGTCTTCCTTTAAGTTAAATTGAGGGCAAGTGACTCATTCCAACTAAGGAAGTTCTGCTGCCAAGGTTGTTAAAGGCATATGCCTCCTCCTCTTCTGTTTCAGTGGCCTGGAAGACCACGAGATCCTGTTCACTTAAGTGAAAAAGGAAGAGAGTTGCTCTTCCCATATTGGACTTGGCATAAATGAGACACGAACTGTCACTGTGTTACACTGATGAACATCGGGGGCCTCTTTGTTTTCACAGCACAGCGTTTATTGTTGTTCAGTCACTAAGTTGTGTTTGACTCTTTGTGACCCCATGGACTGCAGCACACCAGGCTTCCCTGTCCTTCACTGTCTTCCAGAGTTTGCTCAAGCTCATGTCCATTGAGTCAGTGATGCTATCCAACCATGTTATCTTCTATATCTCCCATCTCCCCCTGCCCTCAATCTTTCCCACCATCGAGGTCTTTTCTGATGAGTCAGTTCCTCACATCAGGTGGCCAAAATATTGGAGTTTCACGTTCAGCAATGAATATTCAGGGTTGATATCCTTTTGGATTGAATGGTTTGCAGTCCAAGAGACTCTCAAGAGTCTTCTCCAGCACCACAGTTTGAAAGCATCAATTCTTTGGCACTCAGCCTTCTTTATGGTCCAACTCACATCCATACATGACTATTGGAGAAACCACAGCTTTGACTATATGGACTTTTGTTGGCAAAGCGATGTCTCTGCTTCTTAATACACTGTCTAGGTTTGTCATAGCTTTCCTTCCAAAGAGCAAGAGTGTTTTAATTTCATGGATGCAGTCACCCTCCACAGTAATTTTGGAGCCCAAGAAAATAAAATCTGTCACTGTTTCCACTTTTTTCCCTTCTATTTGCCATGAAGTGATGGGGCTGGATGCCAAGATCTTAGTTCTTTGAATGTTGAGTTTTTAGCCAGCATTTTCACCCTCCTCTTTCACCCTCATCAAGAAGATCTTTAGTTCCTCTTTGCTTTCTGCCATTAGAGTGGTATCATCTGCATGTCTGAGGTTGTTGGTATTTCTCCCAGCAATCTTGATTCCAGCTTTGATTCATCCAGCCCTACATTTCACATGATATAACCCGACTAAGAAAGTTGCTAACATTTTACAGTTAAAAGGGTTCACAGAAAAGTCTTGATTCTGAGCTTTAATGAAAATCTAGAAAACCTCTGATACTGGATTTGAGCACCTGGAAGGCAGCAGTGTGCTGCTCCTTGTGGCCACTGAAACTCCTGCTCTCATGTCTTTTCCCTTTTTCTCTTATTTTTATTATCTGCCCAACTACTATCCTATGTATTTGAGTTTTTAACCCCTGTTCAGTTCAGTTCAGTTCGGTTGCTCAGCTGTGTCCAACTCTTTGCCACCCCATGGACTGCAGCACGCCAGGCCTCCCTGTCCATCACCAACTCCCGGAGTTTACTCAAACTCATGTCCATTGAGTCAGTGATGCCATCCAACCATCTCATCCTCTGTCGTCCCCTTCTTCTGCCACCTTCAATCTTTCCCAGCATCAGGGTCTTTTCCAATGTGTCATCTCTTCACATCAGGTGGCCAAAGTATTGGAGTTTCAGCTTCAACATCAGTCCTTCCAATGAGTATCCAGGACTGATTTCCTTTAGGATGGACTGGTTGGATCTCCTTGCAGTCCAAGGGACTCTCAAGAGTCTTCTCCAACACCACAGTTCAAAAGAATCAATTCTTTGGTGCTCAGCTTTCTTTATAAGTCCAACTCTCACATCCATACATGACTGCTGGAAAAAACCATAGCTTTGACTAGACAAACCTTTGTTGGCAAAGTAATGTTTCTGTTTTTTAATATGCTATCTAGGTTGGTGATAACTTTTCTTCCAAGGAGTATGCATCTTTTAATTTCATGGCTGCAGTCACCATCTGCTGTGATTTTGGAGCCCCCAAAATAAAATCTCTCACTGTTTCCCCATCGATTTGCCAAGAAGTGATGGGACCAGATGTCATGATCTTAGTTTTTTGAATGTTGAATTTTAAGCCAGCTTTTTCACTGTTCTCTTTCACTTTCATCAAGAGGCTCTTTAGTTCTTCTTAACTTTCTGCCGTACGGGTGGTGTCTTCTGCATATCTGAGGTTATATCTTGATTCCAGCTTGTGCTTCCTCCAGCCCAGCATTTCTCATGATGTACTCGGCATATAAGTTAAATAATCAGGGTGACAATATACAGCCTTAACATACTCCTTTTCCTATTTGGAACCAGTCTGTTGTTCCATGTCCAGTTCTAACTGTTGCTTCCTGACCTGCATACAGATTTCTTAAAAGGCAGGTCAGGTGGTCTGGTATTCCTATCTCTTTTAACCCTTGGTTAGAACTCAAAATACAGTTCAACCCCCTTAATGTGGCATAATGGGTCTTTCCTGCTTTCGGTCTATTTGTCCCTGCAGCCTTAAATGAACTTTCCCACAAAACGGAAATAGAGTTATATATGTAGAAAACAGATTTACGGCTACCAGGAGAGGGAAGGAAAGCTAAACTGGGAGATTGGTGTTGACATATACACACTGCATGTGTGCTTGCGTGCTGAGTCGCTTCAGTCATGTCCAACTCTGTGGGACCCTATGGACTGTAGCCCGCCAGGGTCCTCTGTCCTTGGGATTTTCCAGGGAAGAATACTGGAGTGGGTTGCCATGCCTTCCTCTAGGGGATCTTCCCAACCCGGGATCAAATCTGTATCTCTGGTTGCTCCTGCATTGCAGATGGATTCTTTACCCTTGAGGCACTGGGGAGGCCCCATATACACACTACTGTATATAAAATTGGTAAGTACTAAGGACCCACTGTATAGCACAGGGAATTCTTCTCAATATTCTGTACTGGCCTCTATGGGAAAAGAATCTAAAAAAGAATGAATATATATATAACTGATTCACTTTGCTATACACCTGAAACTAACACAGTGTAAATCAACTATACTCCAAAAAAAAAAAAAAAAAAAAATCCAGCACCAAATTCACCAGTAAGATTGCATTGTTAGAAGCTGCTCAATGATTCTATTGCATTCCACACATCTATTGTCTTGAATAGTCTCGTCTCTTTGCCTGGAGTAGCCTTCTTGCATTGTTCATTTTTCAATATCCAGTTCCTATTTTACCTCTTTGGGAAATCTCTCCAATGCCACGCTTGTATTTCTCCCAGAGATTTTTCCATTCTAACACTTAACCTTTTGTTCTATCTTATTTGTTTCTGAATTCTGAAACCCCAGTACAGTTCCTGGCATAGTTGAGGTGCACAGTCCCTGATAATGGGGTAGCTGCTGAACGACAGGATTTATTTTTCAAATCTCAAAGCAGCTTGTGCACATGTTAACAAAGCAAATAATACAGAAATGCTCATGGTGGAGGAATATTCCCCCCTCCCCACTCTTAGAGCCACTACTCAGAAACAGCCGCTTTTTCATACACTTCCTGCTTTTATTTATTCTATTGTTGGCCTCCATTGCCCTAAGTATGATGTTTGAAACTGTATTTCTTGATTTATTGTTTTTCTTCTTCTCATCCTACCCTCTTCCCAGCATTTGATGGTACTGTGGCTGGACTTTGCATTCTGTCAGTTGACTTTATAAATCGAATAATAAGCTCAAATTTGTTTTTTTTTTTTCCTGTTCCTTTGATAGTATCTCTTAAAGTTAGCTTCTTTCCTCCATATCTCCCTCCCACCCCCACAGCCTCATTCTGTAGGCAACACTTTATGCTGACAAGGATGTTCACATTTATGCTATATTTTTATCCTAATCAGGTCTTCTCTGATTCATTGGATTGGCCAGAAATTTTGTTCGAGTTTTCCTGTTAAGATTGTAAGGAAAAGCCTGAATGAATTTATTGGCCAACCCCAAATTTATTCTTTCAGCTCAATTCCTTTGTCCTTACAGCAGAACAAGATGCCCCCTCCAATATTCTTACTTATATCTCCCCACCCCCAATACACACCTCCTTCCCGCATTGCTAACCTGTCCTTCAAAAGCAGGGAAGAGATTTTTTCTACCGTGAAAGCTTCCAGCCAGGTCTGTTTTTTTCCTCCTTTCATTTCCCCTTGTCCACTATTTCCTAAATCATTATGAAAGCACAGTTGCTGAAAGGTGGGCCAGGGACCATCCCAGGCTCTCTGTGTATGAAAAGAAATACAGTCTTGCAAGCTGGGGAAACCAGGAGTCAACATTTTTCTTTGCTGACAAAGATTAGACCTAATGGGCTGAATTAGTAAACCCAGAAACTGACCTGTTTTAGAGCTGAGTCTATCATTTTTTATAATGGTGTGGTATTTCTGAAGTACAATTCTATACTCCTTACTGTTCAGAGCTGTCAGGCTCCCTGAAGAAGCAGCCAGTGTGAGGGAGGGGTGGATGATCAGAACCACTTTAATTAGCTAATTAGAAAGTGTGATTAGCCCAGCACTGGAAGATTGGAGTCTAGGATTCCTGATCCAATTCTAGCAGTTATTGTTTGGACAACATTAAGCAAGTGGCCTTAGTGTCTCTCTGAACTTATTCAGTACTTGAGAAGTTTGGATGAAATTACTTCCAAGGCCATTCCAAACCTTAATCACCAATAATATGACTCCCCTGGTAAGGATGCTGTGGTCTCCTTCTTTCTTTCTGCTCTCAGGGTGACCTGTGATATCAGTTTATGAAGGGACTCTTTGGTGACTTTTTTAATGAATGTGTGTGTGCTCAGTCGCTCAGTCATAGCTGACTCTTTGCAATCCCGTAGACTGTAGCCTGCCAGGCTCCTCTATCCATGGAATTTTCCAGGCAAGAATACTGGAGTGGGCTGTCATTTCCTGGAACAAATACTGAGACTGCAGAGATGAGAGATGGATGAAAACCATATTCTCATGTCATCTGTCTTCATTTGACTTCGCCTGAGAGCAAAGCCTGAGATAAGAACTTGAGTGCAGGTAGTTTGTGACATTTTTGCAGGAAGGAGTTAGAGAATAGGGAGAATGAAAGAGAAGAAAAGGGAAAGCCCATTTAAGGGTGTGTTTTCCTATCTCAGCAAAGTGCCCAACTGAAATCGAGTCTACATACTCCCTTCCGCAGGGCTTTCTCTGATGCTAGGGCAGCTTCTTAGCCTGAGAGCAAGTCCAGCCCAGAAGTGTAGACAGGATCCTGTGGATAAAACCTCCAGCCTCATTACCCTTCTGTGGACGAATCTGAAGGGTATGGTCACGTCCCCAGCAGACTTGACACTTAGAGATGGGCCTCTGGGTTTAGATATAGACTGAGGAGTCACATACTTGAAGGTGAGAATTGAAAGTTTGTGTTGGGCGAGACCACCCATTGAGAGGTTGCAAGGTGGGCACGCAAAGACATAAATAAATAGAGATGCATTGCAAGTTCTTTGAAGTCAGTAAATGACAGTTGATGTGCTTTGGAAAAGCAACCCAAATTAGATGTATAAGATGATAGACTCTAAGAAATGAGGTTTTGTGCTTTGAAGATTTCATCCCAATGAACTACAGGTCAATGTGGTCCTCAGAACAGAGATAAAGCAGGGAATGATAGCAGTTTCTCCCCTATGAGATGTCTGCTAAGGAATGTGAAAGCTTTTCAATTAAATGAGGGCAAAAGAAGGAGCGGGTAAAGAGACAGGATGGAGAAACAACTGAGCTTGGATCACATAAGCACTTGAAAATCTAGTTAAGATGTTTGGGCTCCATTCTAAGATAGCCAGAGGATAAGAAATTGTTTTATGAAACTTTAAAAAATCCAAGTACTTTTCTTCTTCCAAAATTATAAATAACTGAGTTTATGCAAATAATGAAAATGAAAATTTTAGGGCAAGATAAAAATTTTAAACATTTCTTCCAAAATCAACACCACCCACTCTAAGGATGAAGCACCAGGGCACTTCTAATTAACCAAGAGCTCCTTTGATGCTCCTGATCGACATACTGAGAGGGTCGTGTGGATAATTTATTGTTAGGGAGTGAACATGTGCTTTCCTCCAGTCTTTATTGCTTGCTTAAGATGTTGCTATGGGTAACCAGTATCTGTTCCAGAAATTGACACTAGTGCTTAGAGAAAGGTGGACAAAGAAGAGAATCCTCTCTCACAATCCATAATTTCCCCATGACCTATTGTCTTGGAGTCTTCTCAGATCCCAGTCATTCCCCAAGCTTCCACAAGGAGACTGTAAAAGCCACAATGGCAAGGACTTTCACTCCTGACCATTCTTTGAATCTCCAGCACACAGTAGGAAGTCAATATGCAGTTGTTGAATATGTGACTAAAGGAATGATTGACTGACTCATATAAACCACAGCTAGCTGATCCGGGTTGGCTTCCTCTACTAGACTGTGAGTTTCTTGGGGGTCATAAAGCAGATCTTTTTCTTCTCTCTGTTTCAAGTACCCATCACAGGTATCAGACACGTTGCAGACATTAACATCTTGTTGAATGAATGAATAAATGAACAAATGAATGAATGAGAGTAGTCAATTGCAAATACAGCATCCATTATCCAGAAATAAGTTGGAGTCCAAATAATTAAGTATCAATACAGAAACGTATTAGTTTAAAGAAAGTGAGTTCACTAGCTGAAGCAGAGATTGAAAGATGGGGCAAACAAAAGAACAAATGGATAGGGGAAAAAATAAATAACCAAAAAATAAAGAGAGAGAGAGACAAACAGCATGCCTTAGCTCATTCTGTACTGTCTGCCTGGGATATTTTCAACCTGTTAGTGGCCTCAGTCTGCCTTCTCTATTTGGGTGTTTTGTCCTCAGTCATTAGAATTCAGCCTAGCTATATCACTGTGATGTTTTAACTCCTATGATGAAGATGATAATTATTTTCTAGATCAAACTATATTTTATTTTTCTTTGAAAGTCATATAAAGAGAAGGTAGGTGTGGACAGAAAACAAGTGTTTCTCCCTTGATTTCTTTGATATTATTGAGCCAAGTCTTCTAACTTTTTATATTTATTTTGCTTCATTTTTCTGGCTGTGATGCCTTTGTTGCCATGTGCGGGCTTGGTAGTTGTGGTGTTTAGGCCTAGCTGCCCTGTGGCATGAGGGGTCTCAGTTCTCAGACCAGGAATCGAACCCATGTCCCCTACATTAGTAAGCAGATTCTTTACCACTGGACCACCAGGGAAGTCCCTGACTTATAGGTGAAGAGGATCCAGTCTGGTGACCGGGACATGCCATGTGGTTCTGCAGAAATGTTGGGTTCCGCCTATCCTCCAGCCTGCCCACCTGGGAACTGCTTCAGAGAACACGGTTAGATTGTGCAACCTTTTATCAGGAACTGACGAGGATCAGAACGCCCCGGTCCTGTGCCTGGGAACTCCCACCAACTTAGTGAGGCCCCAGAGTAGACACTCTCATCCTGGACCACAGTGTCTCTGGTGGGGATACTCCCAGCTGAGTTTCAGATCTGATGCCTGGTTTCCATACCAGTAATGTGACAGGAAGAGGGTAACGGGTCCACTCAGGAAGGTTTCTATGTTGGGGCTGATTCAGGAAGGTCTCCTAGGTGCTTTCCGGGATGTCTTTCACAACATGAAAGTTGCTGATGAGGAAATGTCTTTGGTTTTATTTGTCCTGTGAACTAAGTGTTTACTCGCAGTTTTGAATTCAAGTGGCAGACATTGCCTCACTCTTGTACAGCTCCACCCACTTTCCATTCATTCTGGAGACACTCATCTGGGGAGTGTAGGTCTGTTTTGGGTTCTCCAGTCCTGATGAGGTGTTCTGAAAATCTTTCAAATGGGAGACCCCAAATCCCTGAGAACAGACCTGGTGATAGGAAAACAGTTTCTTTCTTTCCTTTAATCCACCCAGCACTTATTGAGGGATAACTCTGGGCACAGAACCGTGTGAGATGTGAGGTGTGCAAACAAGAAGAAAATGAAAAATATTAGCAGAATAAGTACATTATGACAGACATCTTGCTTGGCCCAAAAATGTACATTTTTTTCAGTGAAAAATAAGATATGTATTAGATATATACATTATTATAGTATTTTTAATTATTATACTATAATAATCTTTATATATTATTAATATAATAATAGAATATAATAATATAATATATATTAGTAATACATTAATATATTATAATGTATAATATACTGTCATATATTATTATGCTCTAAGATATGGGCTTCCCAGGTAGTGCCTATGGTAAAGATCCTGCCTGCCAATGTAGGGAACATAATGAGATGCGGGTTCGATCCCTGAGTTGGCAAGATCCCCTGGAGGAGGTCATGGCATCTCACCCCAGTATTCTTGCCTGGAGAATTCCATGGATGGAGGAGCCTGGCCGGCTATAGTCCATATGGCTGCACAGAGTCAGACACAACTGGAGCAACTTAGCATGCACACATTATAAGATATGTATTATTATTATGGTTTGTTCTTCACACGATTAACTACAGGTATGAGAATATCAGGTAATTTGTCCAAGTTTATACCTCCATTCAGCAGCTGAAGTAGTAAAGGTAGGAATCGCACCTGGGTCTATCGACCCCCACACAGCTGGCTGCCTCCAGATGTCACTGAACATCGCTGACAGCCCAGTGCAATTATAGTCACAAGGCCCCCTCCCACTGTGGAAAGGCAGTCTGTCCATCGCAAGGTGAAATGAAAGCACCATCTGGAAGGAAGAGAGGGTTTTCTAAGAGGGTAGCTTATCCCAGGGTTATAATACCCTCTTCCAAGGTCCTCAGAAACCCCACCACACACTCAGCTGCATATCTGGCCTGCCCAACCAAAATGAAAATCATAAAACAATAGTAAAAAAGGGTCCCAGTGAACCGTCCCCAAATTCATGGACAGGTTACAGGCGTGGATTATGGTGGGGAGAGGAGATGGAGGCCCAAGCAAAGACTGGAAGCTGGGGCAGTCCAGGGTGTGAAACTGACCCCCAAGGTCCAGAGCCCAAATGTCAGTGAATAAAGGGCCTTAAAATGCAGGTTTTATCCAGACAGGGGGTCTGTGAAACCCAAGGGCACAACTTGCGGGTGAAGGTGGCAGGGCTAGCTTGGGACTATAGCAGTAAGTAGTAGGATGGTGAGATTAAGCAAGGGTGATGGGGGGAGGAATACAGGGGTAGTAGGGAAAGGGAGGCCTTTTAGGGGGTGCTCTCTGCACCTCTGCAGGCTGATATAGAATTCCCTGTGAACAGCTGGGAGAAGAGCATCTCAGGGAGAAGGTGCAGTGGGTACAAACTCTCCCACTCAAGGGAATTTCAAATAACCAAATGGACGTGAGTTCCCAGCATGATAGTTAAATGTGAGGTGGGAGAATGAGCAGAAATGAAAGAGGTTGGGACAAAGGGTACTTCACTGTATCCCAGGCAATGGGAAGCAGCTGAAGTTTTATTGAGAATAATGGAAAGCGATTTTCAATGCATTATCTGAGTTTTATAGCAAGATTTCCTAGGCTCTGAGCTAGCTAGCCTGCCCAGGTGATGATTAGATAATAGCTCTGCAAGTTAAACTCCTTATTAATGGGAGGAGCCAGGCTGAGGTCTGACTCTAACCTGCCCATTAAACGCTACCCCCAGAAACTTCAAGAGAGCCTTCCCGCTCCCTCCAGAGCACAAAGCTGAAATCAGACTCTCAGGGTTCAGTTCCTGTCTTCATCCCTTACTCTCTGTGTGACCTTGACAAAATTACTTCACCTCTCTGTGCCTCTCTTGCGTCCTCTGTAAAATGAGGATGACAATGATAGGCTCCCCTATTGCAACTTGAGGTTTCATGAATCACTCTAGAGGTTCATAGCAATGCCTGGCACATAGTAAGAGCTATCTGAGTGTTGGCTCTTAGTATTACTATGATTACATTGGATTTTTCAGGGCCAGTAGAGGAGACAAACTCACAGGAGGACCTTTGTCCTCAATTTAGAGCTGAAGAGACTTTGATAAAAAAAAAAAATACATGTGCTCAAGTTGAAGACACACCAGGGAAAGAGTTGCACAAAGACAGTATTTGGATGGGCTTGAAGAGGGACTAGTGCAGGGCCAAGGGGCCAGCCTCACGTGATTGGCAGGCTGGGAGCAGGGACTCTGAGAAAGGAGTGAATTTTTTATGTCTTTCAATCTGTGTCAGTTCTTCTGTAACCTTGTCACTTCTAAACCAGCCGGCCTTTGGATGTTTTTGGCAAAGGTGCCAGTTGAATTTCTCTGCAGCTTCCCCTGTTTTGCATCTCATCGCCTCTCTAGGCTTTTGTCACAAGGGGGAGGCTCCGTGGCTGCCCTTCTGGGGCACAGATGGAGGGTGCAGGCTGGGGAGACACTCAGCTGTCCTCCCTTGAGCTTTGGTTTTCCCATCTGTAAAGTGGAGTCACACTGCTCATCCCGTGAAGATAAAACAGTGGTGCACATGAGATGCCTCGTGGAAAACATGTGGACAGTGGCCGTCTCCTGCCTTTTCCTTTCCATATGTCATTGGAAATTTTACTCAAGGAAATAGCTCAGGGGAGTCTTCTTTAGTTTACAGAAGCTTCAGTTAAGTCACGATACCCCTGGTAACCTGGCTGGGACAGACTCCAATGTCATTAGGAAGGTTCATTCATTCAAAAGCATTTATTGGTCACTGGTCACCTACTATGCAATATCTCCTTCATATATATATATACATATATATATTCCTGCAGCAGCCTTACCAGATAAATGCTATCATTATCTCCATTAGATGAGAAAACTGTGGCACAGACCAAAGTGTAAATTTCCCTGAGATTGGAATTAGGATATGTCTGATTCCAGAGAGTTGGCTTTAGATTAACCACCCATTAGCTTTCATGCATTGCAACACAGGGCTATCTGTAACTTTTGTAATTCCCTCCAGCAGTGCCTGACCTTCTCAGAGAGTTGTTTTCTTTCCCTGTATCATGTCTGTTATTAAGGTATGAAGTTTAGTGACTTGAGGCAAAAGGACACCACCACCTAGAACAAAGTCTGGAGAGAAGAAGCGTAGGACTTAGGAGAAGTCCCCACTTGCCCCAACACCTGCAGAAGGAGTAAGGTTGTCAGATGTCTAGAAGAATAAATTGTATCTGCTAACCCTAACAGCAAGAGAAGCCTTTTGTATCAGGGGATTCAGACTGAGTCAGGGGACGGTTCATTATACCCTGGGGCTCAGCATCCCGCATTTCTTTGAACTCAGTCCAGGATGATGATACCAGGAGAGAAAACGCAGAGAGGTGGAAGGGAAAGCAGGGCTCGGAGGTCTTGGGGGCCCGCTGGGCCACTTGAACTTGGGATGAGAGTTCTCTCAGGATATCCCCACAGCAGCTGGGCAGGATGGAAGGTGCTGAGTGATGGATTCAAGAAGAGTGGGGAGAGGGCCAGAGGGAGCACCTCCGAGTCCCTGGGCTTTGTCTGGGGCAGGATGGAGCCCACTTCTCTGCTTGCTTCCAGCGGGGGTGAGGCACACAGTACCCAGGGGAGGGGAGCCAGGAGCTCAGCAGGACTCTATCCTGGTGAGAGCTGAGGCCACTGGCTGACGTCCTGAGCCAAACACTGAGAAGCAGAGTTGAGATGGACAGTGAAGAAAGCTGAGCGCTGAAGAATCGATGCTTTTAAACTATGGTGTTGGAGAAGACTCTTGAGAGTCCCTTGGACTGCAAGGAGATCCAACCAGTCCATCCTAAAGGAGATCAGTCCTGGGTGTTCATTGGAAGGACTGATGCTGAGGCTGAAACTCCAGTACTTTGGCCACCTCATGCGAAGAGTTGACTCATTGGAAAAGACCGTGATGCTGGGAGGGGTTGGGGGCAGGAGGAGAAGGGGACGACAGAGGGTGAGATGGCTGGATGGCATCACCGACTCGATGGACATGAGTTTGAGTAAACTCTGGGAGTTGGTGATGGACAGGGAGGCCTGGCGTGCTGCGATTCGTGGGGTCACAAAGAGTCAGACACAACTGAGCGACTGAACTGAACTGAACGGAACTGAACCAGACAGAGGTAGAAACAGTGACAGATTTCCTCTTCTTGGGCTCTAAAAACACTGTGGATGGTGATTGCAGCCATGAAATCAGAAGACAATTGTTTCTCAGCAGGAAAGTGATGATAAAACTAGACAGTGTGTTGAAAAGCAGAGACATTACTCTGCCAAAAAAAGTCCATGTAGTCAAGGCTATGGTCTTCCCAGTGGTCACATAAAGTTATGAGAGCTGAACCATAAAGAAGACAGAGAGCCAAAGAATTGATACCTTCGAACTGTGGTGCTGGAGAAGACTTCTGACAGTCTTTGGACAGCAAGGAGATCAAACCAGTCAATCTTAAGGGAAATCAACTCCGAATACTCATTGGAAAGACTGATGCTGAAGCACCAGTATTTTGGTCACCTGATGAGAACAGCTGACTCATTGGAAAAGTCCCTGATGCTGGGAAAGGTTGAGGACAGAAGGAGAAGAGGGCATCAGGGGATGAGATGGCTGGATGGCATCACTGATACAATGGATATGAACTTGGGTAAACTTCGGGAGATGGTGAGGGACTGGGAGGCCTGGCATGCTGCAGTCCATGGGTCAAAAAGAGTCGGACATGACTGGGCAACTGAAGAACATAGCCAGACAGAGGAGAGGCAGAATACGGAACAACAGAAAGTCTCCTCTTTGTCCTGTGTGTCACCGATCTGGATTGTAGCAGCTCATGCCAGCCTTGTGAGGAGCAGAGGAAGGGACCTCCCAACTGGTCTGCGAGGATCTGAGAAGCACAGGGCCCCCCCACCTAGGATGGAATTCTCTCTGCCCAGGTTACCACTAACACTCAGATGCTCCCGCTCCACAAGACCCCGCTGTGGCCAGGAGAAAAATGTGAACTCAGAAAGACCGAGGTTTATGACTGCTTGAAAAAAGAAGTTAGAAAAAGATGGTTTGATTAGCCAAACAAGACAGTTTAAATGGGTCTTATTAAAGCCTCGGGGCGTAGTCTGGAGTGTTTTTGCAGAAAAATCTCATTCCATCCTCACAGTAACCACTGAGATTGGTGACATGATTATTTTGGTTTTTAGGACTAGGAAGCTAATGCTAAGAGAGTTATGTGAGATGGATATCATGATACAACTTGCTAGTAGCAAGGTAGGGCTTGATTCTAAGTTCTGGTGTTTGCTGTTACTGTTCAATTGCAAAGTTGTGTCCAGCTCTTTGAGACCCCAAGGACTACAGCACCCCAGGCTCCTCTGTCCTCCACTATCTCCTGGTGGTTGCTCAAACTCATGTCCATTGAGTCAGGGATGCTATCTAACAGTCTCAGCCTTTGCTGCCCCTTCTCTTCTTCTTGGGATAAGCAGGTTCAGACTCTCAGTCCTGTTGTTATGCCCCCTCCCTGTGAGGCCGAACCATGGGACTAGAGCCATGTGGACACAACACTTGAACTGAATGACTCTGAACTTGAATGACTGGACTGAGAATTGCCTAAGCCTAAAATAATTCCCATATTTGTAGTTTGATATTAAATAGTTCTCTATCCTACTATGTATTGTGTTTGCTGTTAATCATAAATTAATCAAATATGAAATGTAATATCTACAGAGTTAAAAATTGACATTCTTTTCCTATTTCTTTTTTGGTCCAACAACATTAATATTTTACCCAAAGGAATGTAGCCAATCATGTTCAGAGGTATTGACTTTAGATGTCCTCATCTTATAAAACAACAAACTTAATCTCTGTTTGCACAAAAACTTATCATGGCAACTAAATCTAAATAAAATGTCACTTCCTTTAGACTTTACCTTGTGCCATGTCGCTACTTTCATCCTTAAGAATGATTTTCAGCTACTTCTCTCCATTAAAGGAATCAGTGTTTGGATTTTTAAAAATTTTTTTGGTTTGATCTACCACGATGGGACAAAGAAGCCTCTTTCATTAGAACTTAGGATGTGGCATCAGCCACCAAGACTGCTGTAACTTTAGGGCCTCGCTGCCGGAGAGAGGGGAGAAGTCAGGATGGGTAGACTTAGAGTTTGGACACTCAGTTTGTTATGCGGTTGGCCAGAGAATAGGTAGTCCCAGTAGCAATGTATAAGCGAGGCATGAGGATTCCTTAGTGAATAAAGTTGATATGATGGACCTGGCCAGACAGCAGAAGACCCTGGCAGCTGGGAGTCCATGCTCTGAGCAAGGCAGAAAGAAGTTCCTGATGGAGAACATAGGCTTATTTGGAGAACAGAGGGGCAAGAGGCAAAGAAAACAGAGTCAGGTTAGAAACTATCAACAGCCCGAAGAAATGTTCAGGTGGTCATGCTTTGGTGTGGACAAACCACAATAGTCGAAGGGTAAAGCAAAAGCCAGAAGCTCCAGCCTGAAGTGCATATGAATGTATGCTAAGTTGCTTCAGTCAGGTCTGACTCTTTGGGACACTGTGGACACTATAGCCCACCAGCCTCCTTTGTCCATGGGATTCTTCAGACAAAAACACTGGAGTGGGTTACCATGCCCTCCTTCGGGAGATCTTTCTGACCCAGGATTCGAACCAGCATCTCTTACATCTCCTGCTTTGGTAGGCATGTTCTTTACCACTAGTGCCATCTGGGAAGCACCCCCAGTCTGAGGACAGTGATCTAATTCTGGGATCCGTGTGCTGGAGGCATGGTCATTGCTGCTGTCTTCTGTACACTTTGATCAGTACTGGCTCACGGACCAGCTGGGACAGCGTCTGCAGGGGAAAGGCCTTGACCAATGTACCTGGGTAAGAATGGGGAAGAGAGGAACTGACAACATTTAAATGATTCATTTTCATGTGTTTTGCTCTCCTGAGGTCTGATGGCAACTTCACTTTGAAAATCAGTCCAAGCGAATGAGTAATGGACCCAGTTCCCTTTATCATGTTATCAACCAAGTTCTGAGATAGTCCTGCTCATCCGCCCAGTTTGGAAAGGAAGTCCGTGTAAAATGATGTAATTGTTACTCAAAGTGTGGGCCAGGGATCAGCTGCAGCAGCATCACTTGGGAGTTTGCTAGAAATGTCAAAGCTCAGCTCCCATTCTTGGTCTACCAAATCAGAATCTGCATTTACTGACTGACCCAGGCGATGGAGAAGCACTGATCTGATCAATTCCACCTTTACCTTTATTCTGCCCTTGCATTCTTCAGCTATACAGGATAGAGGAAGGAGCACAGGAGGAAGGACTTGCTTGAATGTCCAGTGGTTAAGACTCTGAAATTCCAATGCAAATGGTGTGGGTCCAAACTCTGGTCAGGGAACTAATTTCCTACATGCCTCATGGTGCGGCCAAGGAAATAATAATAATACTAATAATAAATAGGCCTTTCCTTAAAAAAAGTTATCTTTAGGGTCTCTCCCCACTTTCTTAATGCTCCAGTGAAAACATGATTATCAAATTCAGCTTCACTTCCCAAATCTTTCTGAGATACCTGGAAGGAACATGACAGGAAGACTGCATGTGCAATGAAGTTGTAAGTTACTTGGTAAATAACCTAGGGCAATTTGTCTCTCTCATCTTGATATTCTTTTCTGTAAAATGAGCACAACAGCCTCCACTTCCTGCAGTTGTAAGGGTTATTAAAGGATACACGAAGTGACTTCATAGGGAGTTAGATTTGTTCTTCCCTATGACAGCAAGGAGATCTTAAAGGAGGTTAACCTTGAATATTCACTGGAAGGACTGATGCTGAAGCTGAAACTCCGGTATTTTGGTCATCTGATATGAACCGACGACTCACTGGAAAAGTCCCTGATGCTGGGAAAGATAGAGGGCAGAAGGAGAAAAGAGCGTTAGAGGATGAGATGGCTGGACGGACGGCATCGCCGATGCAATGAACATGAACTTGGTCACAACTCTGGGAGATGGTGAGGGACAGCGAGGCCTGGCATGCTGCAGTCCATGGGGTTGCAAAGAGTCAGACACAACTGGGTAACTGAACAACAATATTACAGGATGAAGCCTTGGAGGCAGAGATGGAGAATGAGAGGGGTGGAGGGGAGTGGATCAGTCCTTATTTCTTCTTTCCCCAAAGCTGTGCTGGAAATGAGCCAGGAGTCAGGCACTGTGCTTGGAGCCTGGAAACAGACAGGGTTCTCAGAGAAGGTGAAGAGGGCAGGGATGGCATTGAGGCGAGGTGGCTGGAGAACAGCTGAGGGCAGAAGCAGCACCCCAAGATTCCCAACTGGTACGTTGACATGACCATAACCCTTTGAGGCAGAGCTGCTGGATGTGAAACAACCTGGTATTAGGGTCTGGAGGGGACCGAGGAATCCAGACAGAGCAGCAGCTTCTAAAACCTCTTCCTGGGACCTGGTGATCCAGTGGTTAAGAGTCCACCTGCCAATGCAGGAGGCAAGGGTTCGATCCCTGACTCAGGAAGATCCCACATGCCATGGAGCAATGAAGCCCGTGCATCGCAACTGAGCCCCTGCCCCTAGAGCCTGTGCTCTGCAATGAGAGAAGACCCCGCAATGAGAAGCCCATGCACGCGATGAAGGGTTGACTCTGCTCTCTGCAACTAGAGAAAGCCTGCATACAGCAAAGAAGACCCAGCACTGCCAAAAGTAAAATAAATAAATATTTAAAAATAAGTAAAATCTCTTCCCGATTGTCAGCGTTTCCTGGTTACTGATCTTCAGTGTGTTCACGGACGACTTGTAGAGTTTGATCAGCCCCTCACTCAGCATCATCTCCGAAGTCAACCCCTCTGCGCTTAAACTGATGTGAGAGCAGCTGGCTCCAGCTACATGTGCTCACCTCTCCAAGCTGGTGACCTCATCCCTGCTGTTGCTGTGACCTGGGGCTGTCCCTAGCCTTCCTGCTCATCCCAGTGGCATCCATCAAATGTCACCTCCATAGTAAGACACTGAGTGCCACTTTATCACTAGCCTGTCTGCCTACTAAGTAAGCCTCAATCCTAGAACCGCAAGCATGTCCTTCAAGCTTGCAGTCCCTCTTCTCTGTCCCTTGGGCTTTGTCTGAGTCCCTCCGTGGGTCTCTGTCTATGAAGACAAGGGCCTTATCCATTGCTGGGGCCCTGTTATCCAGGACTCTCTAAACATGCACCGGATAATAAACCCATTCAAGCTTGATGTGCTTGAAAATGTGTTTCTTCCGTTTCCGAGAAGCTTCTGTTGAAGACGCCGAAACCACAAATATTTGGGTGAAGCAAGGCTGAGCAACAGGGTCAGTAGAATCAGTGGCAGTCAGGAAGCAAAATCCCTGAGCTCTGACGTCTGAGTACGCAGGTGGAAATTTTGTCTCCATACTTACCTGATTCATAAGCTCCTTGAGCACAGAGCCTGCTATCAGTGTCTACAAGGACCAGCATGAGCGTTTGAAGAATTCATAAGGGGGTGTATTTGAACCTTGTCTGTTTTCAGCCTTACTCCTTCTATTACAGTCTCTCCTCCATGGATGTAAGAAGTCTGAGCACATTCTATGTAATCTGGTTGCCTTTGTTCCTTGCATCTTATTTATTTTTAGGGAAAGGAATGCATCTACTCTGATTCCACCTGTATTCTTGGGTGGCTTTAGTGGTAAAAAATCCGCCTGCCAATACAGGAGATTTAAGAGACTCTGGTTCGATCTCTGGGTCGGGAAGATCCCCTGGAGGAGGGCATGCCAACCCACTCCAGTATTCTTGCCTGGAGAATCCCACGGACAGAGGAGCCTGGCGGGCCACAGTCCATAGGGTCGCAAAGAGTTAGACCCAACTGAGTGACTGAGCATGCACTGTGATTCCAGTATTATTGTTATTTAGTGCCCTTCTCTCTCACCCTAAGACCCTCCCTTGTGATTACTTAGAACTTTGATATATTCCTAGCTGTTTCAGCCAAATAGGTGGTAGGATGTCCCCTGGATTTTCCTTTCTACTAGGCAAAAGAGCCCAGGGCTGCAGCAGCTATAAAATCCTTCCCTGGGATTTTGAATTTGAAGACAATGGCCCCTACTCACAAATTGGCCCATCAAGCTGCTGTTTTCTATTCCCTTTAGTGAGCAAATATCTTTAACCCAGTCTCACTTCTAATTGGAAGTTTTACTTTGGGTGGGGGCAGAAAGTTGAGCTTGGCACAATTAAAGTAACTGTTTATGCCCATTTGCCTATGATAGAAAAGACACTAAATTTCCAACAAAGAAGCTGGTGGTTTCTATCAGTCCCTCTCCAAAGCCAGTTTTCCTGCTTCTCCTATTTTCCCTACCTTGCTGCCCTTCTAGGGTCTAACCTTTGCTCCTCCATTTGCTTGTTGGGTTACTTTGGTTAAGTTATTTAATCTACTCGTGTCCATCTCTTTCTATCTAAAACAGCAATCCCTCCTTAGAATTCTGCTTTTAACATTAACTGAGGAAATGTTTGTGAGATCCTTGACAACTTGGTACATATTAAATGCTTGATAACTGAGAGCTACTGTTTTTCCTAATCACTTTCTTCCCTCCCTTTCTCTATCTTCCTCTTTTTTTCTTTGTTATGCTTTCTGTCTTTCTATCACACATATTCTACCTCCCTTTTGCCCTTCTGTTTTATCTCTTCTTTGTAATCCAGCTCCATTGATTGTGTAATAATCAGCTTGATCAGAAGTTGCATTATCATTCATCTGAAATGTTCGATCAAATTCCAGGGCCCTTTGAACTGGTGAACATCAGGAGAGCAGGTCCATAATGGTACCAATATTTATGGCATCAGAACAATCCTGCCTGCCTCCTCTCCAGTAGCTAGGAGATTGCAGAGATAATCACAAAAGGGTTTACGTTTCCCTAGGCACGATGGAGGAGCATCAGAGAAACAACCTCTTAATCTAGGGTAAGATTTTTCTCTGGACAAAGCAAGTAAGAAATACGATTATTATGCTAGGATGTGAATTCTCTCTCTTCTAAATCGAGCAGGGGCTCATAAATTGTTTTCCCAGTGTTTTCAGGCCAGCTGTTAGCTGTGTTTTCTGACTCTGAATTATGGGTACCTTGTTAATCATGGAAACATTTCCATTGCCTGTTTTGGAGAGAAATCCTGCTTTCTGAAGGAATATACCATTTGGCAAGTCAGAGTTTTGCATCAAGTGATGATGAACCATTAACTCCCTAAACCCCCCTCCTCTGATGTCCTGCTAACCTCACAAGTTTGGGGTGAAAACCAGGTAAGATAACAAGGCACAAAACAAGTTTATTCTATGCACAAAGCAGGGAGAAACCTCAGGATGTAGTTATTATGAGTTGAGATGATGCTCAAGGGCAAAGGACTGACATTTATTGAGCAATTACTATGACTTGACAGAGCTCCAAATACTTTCTTCTGTGTTGTATCATTTGAAACCACCCCCTCCACTCCAGAAAGCCAAGCTGATTTATTCCTTATTTTTCACACGAGGAACATGGGGGTGCAGAGTTAAAGTAACTTGCTCATTGATGAACAGTAAATGAACTATAAAGATGAGGTCGCAACTCCTCTTTCCAACAACAGACCCTGGTTCTTTTCATCACACCGTCCTGACAAAACCAAATGAATGCTTCTCCCCTTCTTAAAAAAGAGAAAAAAGAAAGGAAACAAGAATAATCTCAGATAAGCAAAGCCCTGCATCTAGAAACATCTCCTCGATCCCCAGTGTGGAGTTCTCCACCTTCTGAGTTTCAATAGCTTTTAGTAGCCATGTAACTTTATCATACAATTTACCAAAATGCAAGGCCCTTAAAAGAGGAGACCCTGTCTCCATTTCACATTTATTAAACATTGATTGAGCTCTTGGCATTTGCCCAAGCCCTGCAGTAAACATTAGTGATTGAGCCAAAACAGACACAATTCCTGTTCTCATGAGGTGTATATGCTTTAGCAGAGGGAAGAGGAATTGAATTAGCTCACACGGTAGGACCATCTAACAGTGACAAGCACTGAACTGAAAGAAGAGATGCCAGTTTTACTGAGAGCTCATGATAGGGAGTTTAATCTGGCCAGAGAGTAAGCACAGGGAAGGTTCCTTTATGAGCGTGATGTTGAGTTGAACCAGAATGTTCTAATTCATCTTCGGGCCATGGTTAATACTTAGAAGAGTGCTTGACACATAGCAGATGCTCTGCAAATATTGGCTGAAGGAAGCGATAGTCGGCTATTGATAAACGTCTTAGATGATAATTATACTCACATCGCACTGCATGGTTGAAATCCTCAGCACATTTTATGTCATTTTATCTCACAATAATAAAAGATATTTTGCAATGACTATTCCATTTTTATAGAGGGAGGTAAGTAAGTTTTCCAAGGCTAGGAAGAAGTGAAGCTGGGATTTGAACTCAGGGATTTTGAATCCAGAGTCTCAGCAATGAGTTTCTACATTGTTGGATAATGGCATGTGTACCAGCTTTGTGCCAGGTATTTTACTGGTATTATTCCATAACATGCCTGGAGGAGGTGGGTACCATGATTTTTTCTCTCTTTGTAGATGTTGGAACTAAAAGGATAGAAGTATTTCCACCTAAAATAATAAGGTTATAAACAGCAGAGACAAGAATAGAGGCAAGCTTGGCCCCCCTCAATGAGTGTCTGGATTCCTTCCACTGCCCAACTGCCCACAGATGTTGAGATGATGACAGTGGTGGGCAAGAGATGTTGGCAGCTGACAGTGATGGAGAGGAGGAGGAGGAGGAGTGAGAGCCTCTGTTTAGATCTTCCACTCTCATCTTGGGATTTGGAAGTGGGCTGTTAGAATAACGCAGACGTTAAAGGCAATCAGCTTTTCATGAACACCCTGGAGCCATTCCATTTCTTTATTACTCTCTACCTTTCCCAAGTTGCTTTGCATTTATAAAAAAGCATCGCAATCACTTGTAATACTGCCTGATTAGAAACTCAGCCTATTTTCCCATGCAAATATGAAGCTGCCCATAGTATGAAAATGTTATGTAAAATTACTTGTACTCCATGGAAAATTTTAAAGAAAAATTACCGGTTGCTGCTGCAGATTTTAAATCCAGGTTTTTCTTCCAAATGGATGGAAATAATATCGAGCTATTGTTAAATGTTCCGAAAGGTATGTGAGTAGGGGAACAACAGAAGAGGGGGAAGGGATGCTGAAATCTGTGCTGACTCAGCTCCTGAGCCGCAAGATGCAAGTTTCAAGACCTAAGCTGTCTCTGTAGATTCCATACCAATCAGGTTAATTGGAAACCGGAAAGAGGAAATGGTCACAATCAACACATTTATCACCCAAGGGTTGAGCAGTTCATAAATTTAATCTAGCCAAGGAATTGGAAAGTAAAATTGATGCTTAGAAGGTGGAGGAGGAGGGGCCCTCTAAACAACATTTTGCAGCCAGATGGCAGGCAGTGCTTGAACATATTTTATTTGAAGCTATTAGAAATATGAAAAGGCAGCTTCCTCCTGGCCCCTGGCTGTAGTATCGTAGCTTCTTTTTTATGGTCTTTATTTAAAAAAAAAAAAAAAGAGCAATAAAGAGACACAAACAGGGTAGTTAAGTTTAATGGCAGTAAAAACCAGACACCTGAATATACGTAATTTATTTTCCGAAAAAACTTGCCCCATTGAGACTGCTATTAATTAGTATGGAAATGTATTGCAGAGTCAAGATTGCATGAGGTTTGTTATCTTGGATACTTTATAAAGAGGAAAAACAAAGCAATCAGAAGAACCATTGTCACTTCACTGTGAAAGGAGGTAGTGGAAAGTCATCCGTTAGCTTGGGGGCTTCACCTGGAAAAATAATCATATGAGATCCCAGCTTTCCAAAATTGTACGTAGAGACTTCCTCCACCATGGGGGCAGCATGGCCTGGAGCAGGAACACGCACCAGTTCCTACTGAAGACCTACTGTGACCAAGGACAGGTCTGTGGGCTTTATGTATAGCAGCTGCTTGTGATCATTTTTCAGACAAGGAAACCGAGGCTCAGATGAGTTATGGCCAATAATCATCAGTCTCTTGGCTGCAGAGAACCCAGAACTTTATTTGGGGTCTTAGGAATTGCAGTTTGAAAGACATGAATCAGAATAAAACCATAAGGGTGTCCCGGGAAGAGAGTCAGGGACTTATAAAGACAAAAACTCAAGCTCGTTAAATCATCTGGCAAGAATCATACTGTAGGGAGTTATTTACTGTAAGGTCCCAGAGGTGTCTCAAGTTTCTGGAACATTGTGCGCATGTTCTGGATGTCTGCGTTAAGACAAGTATTCCAAGTCTAGATTCCTTCCTGACTGAGATGTGCGTAAGTCACATATCCTCCGTGTCTTCTTGGCTCCGTTTTAGACAGTTCTCTTAGCAATGCTGATCCCATTTTTATTTTCCTTTCGCAGCTAAGAGCCTTTGGGCTAAAAAGGGGAAGGGAGGCATTTCAGGCTGATGGGAGAGTGTATACTAAGGTACAAAGATATGAAAGTGTGTTAGGAGGGCTTCCTGGGTGGCTTCTCTTAGTGGTCAAGAACCCGTCTGCCATGCAGGAGGTGTAAGAGATGCAGCTTCAATTCCTGGGTCGGGAAGGTCCCCTGGAGAAGGACATGGCAACCCACTCCAGTATTCTTGCCTGTAGAATCCCATGGACAGAGGAGCCTGGTGGGCTACAGTCCACGGGGTCACAAAGAGTCGGACACAACTGAAGAGACAGGATGCACGCAGGGCATGGCTAACGCCCAGGTGGCGTGGTAGCAGGAGAGTCAGCAGACAAAGCAACGTCAGCACACTTTTCTCTTGAGCACATAGGTTAATGCCTTGTATGCGTTTGCTGTTCAGTGAACATTTTTTCATGGAATGTTGAATGAAAGAGCGAGTGCTCATACTTAAGAATACAAAGTGTTTGTGTCTCAATAAGGAGACACAGAGATTGGTATATTTTTTTAAGACACGGGTTCTGGCTTCAGTAAGAAAGGAAAAATAGAACAAACATGGTTTACATTAGAGAGACATTTAGTTTCTTCTTCTTCAACAGTCTGAGCATGAACCGTGTAGAATTGATAAAGCAGCTCAGTGGCCCTGGGGACCTGGGTTCCTTTTAATTTCTTGTTCTGCCATCTCAGCACAGTTTCCATTTCTGGGCTCATGAGGGCCACTCCAGTTTTCACCATGCTGTCCCCTGTGACCAGCAGATGGGGAAAGAGAAAGAGGAGGTTCCTGCTTTATTTCAACTCCTCCTCCCAATGGTCCAGGAGCTAACTTCAGGAGACTGGGGGTGGGGGGCAAATGAAATCTCCAGCTGTGTGATGGTTAGTTTTATGTGGCAAGTTGACTGGATCATGCAGATGCCTACATATCTAATTAAACTTTTTTTTTTTAAACTGGGTGCATCTGATAGAGTGTTTCTGGAAGAGGTTAGGAAAGGAAGTAAAAGCAAGTATTGGGGTGACACTTAGACATCTCTGCTCCAGTTGGCTTCTATTCTTGATTAGCCTGCTGAAATAAGAGTTACTGAGAAATCTATAAAGATGAAACTGAGGATAACCGGCTCCTGGGAAGACTTTGATTCAATGTCCATCCTTTCCCAACTGTGCAGCTAAAGTTAATTCAGTAAAAAGAAGATCTCCCTAGAGGAATGGGTCAGTGCAGTTTACATCCACTCATGTGAAAAAAAAAAAGCTCCGGTGTTCATACACCAGCTATGGGAGGTGTTAGGAGTCATCTACTGCTATTAAAGCACAAAGATTTAGGAGGAACAGTTGCCTTCTGAATTTGGATTCCTACACTTGTATGATGATTATAGTGAGGGAGAGAAATGGGCAGGCTGATGATCAGCTCGGTGTGACTTAGAGGGCATGGTGACATGGGGATCACTGACTATCTTCTCTGCAACAGAGTCTGAGAGCAGGTTTTGCCTGGGAATTCCCTCCAGAATTCATGTCACATTGAGCTTGACGGAGGTTGGGAACTACTGAAAAATCAAAGAAACGCAGAGTCTGGGAAGGAGGAAAAGTCACTGAACTCTTTTCTTCAGGGTAGGAGGAAATGAGGCCAGCAGTATTCCTGGGAGAAGCCTGAGACACTCACTCCAAAGGCTGTGACAGTGATAATTACATCTTTCATCAGAGTAGTTTTCAGCGCATTTCACTCCCCTCTCCTCTCTTTGGAGTGGATTATACTTTCCTTCTCCACTGACTTTTGCTTGGACAATAAGAAGGAAATGAACATATTGAATAAGAGCAGATAATGCAGCTACTATTAAAAGTGCTGACACAGTTTGGCTGGGCTCATGGCCTTCAGGGATTTACCTTGAGAAGTGCGAGCTTAGGAGAGCCCCTACCCCTTCAACCTGGGCCCCGTAATGAAGATGAGTGAAAGAGACCTAGATCCAACGCAGCCTGCAGCCAAGCCCACTGCCCGAAGCTGGTTGTTGAACTGGGGAGACATGAAAGGCCAGAAAACTTGGGAAAATAAAAATCTGAGCAGTAATCAAAAAATGGCAAGTCTTTGGGTGAGGTCCAAGAAGCAAGAGTCAGCAAATTAGAAAGAAAAACATGGAGAGTTTGATGTCAAACTTAGGAGTTTTGAAAGGGAAAAGTCATTTGACCCAGATAAAGTAGAGAGATCCATGGTGCCCACATGGAGAGCTTTTCATAACCATGAGCAATTCTCCTTTTCTGGGAAGTCTCTTTCTTCTTTTTCCACTTCCAATGTCAAGAGTGACCCCATGATAGGCCCTTAGAACAAGATAAGACCTTGAGTTCATCCAGACCAGTGTGTCTCAAACTTCAGAACCACCAGGAAGCTTGTTAAAGTAGAGCCCAGTGGGACCCAACCAAGACCTGCCTATTCAGTAGGACTGGGGCTGGGGAGTGGGCTCAGGTGTGAGAATGTGCATGTGGTGCAGATGCTGTCCAGTCACAGAGGATGCCTGGAGTCCACTGCTGGCTCAGATGGGAAGTAATCTGCCTGCGCTTCAGGAGACCCGGGTTTGATCCCTGGGTCAGGACGATCCCCTGGAGCAGGGCATGGCAACCCACTCCAGTATTCTTGCCTGGAGAATCCCATAGACAGAGGAGCCTTGTGGACTGCAGTCCATGGGATCACAATGAATCAGTCACCACTGAGCGACCACACACACACAAATGCATATATACACAATGTACACAAAGCCACTTCAGTAGATTGAAAGCTCAGACACAAAGAGGGAGAAAGAGTAGTCAGAGGGTACCCGGCAAGAGTTGAATCGAGTTTTCCCACCCAACCCAGAAATGTGTTCATCAACTCTGCCACCGTTCCATCTCCCCTGGTGAGCTCCTGGTCATTCTAGTATGTCTACGCCATACCTGCTCATTTCTATCTCCTAACTTGCCTCACACTGCCTGAACTTGACTCAGAGAGTCAAACGTGTTTGGTGACTCTGGGAGCAAACAAGTAAATGACAGGTAGTAACTGCTCAATAATATTGACTGAGCTGAATTATATTTCCACAGGTGTTCTATATTTTTTTGGTGCTTTGCAAAAATTGAATCTGTCAACAGTAGTTGAAGATTTACCATCACTAAGGAAATAGTTTTCAGAAGAAAATGATCATTTGCATAAGAGTCCATGACAGATGGTTTTGTGTCAGGCAGACCACAATTTACTCATGGACCGACAGGGGACTGAGGGAAAGCCTAGATTCCAACTCCATCTGGATGGGGTCTGGCCATCCTCTTGAAGTGTTGAATCAAAAGTATTTTAAGTTATTTTTCCTTTGTGATCTAGACAATGCATTTTCAAGAAAAGTCCAAATGTCAGTTGAGATGTGGGTATTGGGCAGACTTTAAGTTAAAAGCCTGGAATTGACACAGTTACTTAGTAATTTGTAACATGCCTTCATGAGCTTCCCTGGTGGCTTGGTGGTAAAGAATCTGCTTGCCAATGCAGGAGGCTTGAGTTTGATTCCTGGATCAGGAAGATCCCTTGGAGAATGAAATGGCAACCCACTCCAGCATTCTTGCCTGGGACAACCCAAGGACAGAGGAGCCTGGTGGGCTACAGTCCATGGGGTTGCAAAAGAGTCTGATATGGCTTAGTGACTAATAACAAACATACTTTTACCATCTTATGAATTTGTATTATGAGTTTTCCTAGAAATAGCAGTGTGCTCTGCCATATAGTGGCTCAGGAGGAATTCACAGCATGGCCTGCCAGTTTGTTGTTGGACAGGGAAGGCTGGCATGAGCAGTCCATGGGGTTGCAAAGAGTTGGACACAACTGAGCGACTGAACTGAACTGAATCACATGGAATATTTGCTTAGCATCTCATACTTCTAGCAGATGGTAAGTGATAGACGTTATTGGGTGTTCAAGAAGACTTTGGAATCCATAAGATGAGAAACATTAAACTGTTTGAAAAGAACAGAAAGAGAAATGTAGCCCTTTTAAATGTCAGGCGCAGGGCAGGGTTTCATGTTCTATCAACTCATCCTCCAGTAGCATTCCTACAAGTTGTATATGAGTATCCTGTGATGCAGAGAACAAGACAGAGACTCAGAAAGATCAGTTAACTTATCCAAGGATACATGCGAAAGGTGACAAAACCAGCATGAACCTGGGTCTCAATGATTCCATAGCCTAGGTCACTGAATGGGATAACAACAGTAGCATTAATAAATAACATATATGATTTAGATGTTACATTTTGCAACCCCCACCTAAAATGCCTACCCCACCCCACCCTCTCCTACTCACCTGTTAGACGTCAGCTGAGATGTCACCTTTCTGTCATATATATATGGCATACTGAAAGGCCAAAATGCAGTATGAAGAGACAAATCATGCATCAGAACCAGACTAAGATATGGCAGGGAGTTGAGAATGATCAAACTTAGAATTTAAAATGACTATGATTAATATGACAAGGACTGTAACGTGAAAAAAGAAAAATACGTGTCAACAACCAAGAATGGTATATCCAGCAAAGTTGTCCTTCAAAGGTGAAAGAGAAATAAAACCATTCCCAAATAAGCAAAAGCTGAAGGTGTTTTAACATTATTCTACCTAAAAAGAAGGAAAATTCTGATTATTGTTATGCCCAATGTCCGAATCCCCTAGCGGGAAGAGAGAAGGCTTCCAAGACAATGCAACTCGCAAAAAGGAAAGTTTATTGCTGACTCAAGTCAGGGCTCCCCCCGCATCCAATGCAGTGGTGCGGGTCAGAGAGCCCCGAGCCCAAGCTGTTACACAAATTTATAGGGTGAGCACATGCCATTGGTAGTTGGTTTAAGCGGATTGGTTACAAGTTTGCAAAGCAATTTCATTGGTCAAAACTTTAGCACGCGCAGGACTTTCCCGGGGGTTTCCGCCCTGTTCCTAATTTCCTAATTGGCAAACAGTGGTCAGTGTTTAAGTGAAAGCTGATTGGTTGTATCCAGGTGGCCTGATAATCTTACCACCCAGAAGTAGGAAGGCCTGCTCCTAATCTAAGCTGCCTGCCATGGCATTACTTCTGCTTGCCTCACAATTATGTGCGACAGCATAGGTAAACCTTGGGAATAAGAGGCTAATTGAAATAAGCCAGCCCCCAAAGGACAAATACTGTACGATTCCACTTTCGTGAGGTACCTAGAGTAGTCAAATTCACGGAGATGAAAAATAGAGTAATGATTGCCAGTTTGAGAGTTGCCAAGGGAGAATGGGGAGTTGTCACTTAATATACAAAGTTTCAGTTTGGGAAGATGGAAAAAATGCTGGAGATGGACAGTACACAATAATGTGAATGTACTTATCGCCACTGAGCTGTATATTTAAAAATATTTAAAATAACAAATGTTTTGTATTTTTCATCACAGCGAAAAATAAATATAACACAGTTCTTCTCATAAATTTGTGTGATGACCACTTTTCTCTTTTTTCAGAAAAAGAAACGATTGTATCTTACCTTAATATGGAGGTAGCAAAAATTTTCAATCAGTTGATCTTCTTTCAAAGCTTAAGTGAGTTCATTAAGATTCTCAAAAAGAGTTTTATCACCTTTGTCAATTGCTTTAGTGGCAGTGTCCCTTTATGATCCTTTAAATATGCATTAATATGAAAACGAGGCATCGCTCTTCACACATTTTCATTGTTGGATCTGCAGTGTGAAGGTGAAGTGGATGTAATCAAACCTGCTAGGGTTCCTGCAGCTACTTAAGGCCCGAGTTGATTGCAGACTTTGAATACAGGGCTGCTAGATGAAATAAGGGGAGGGAATGACTTGAGTTGTAGGGAAGATGAACTCAACTGGAGTTTGTGACTTGGGCTCCTTTTCATCATGATTAATGGTCACTGGCCCCTGCTCACATCCAGCTAGGCTTATTTCCAACACACAGGAGAGCCAGTCTTGCTATTGCAGAGTTAAGAGTGGTCATGACTCCTGCTGCAAAGGCTGCCTGGCCTGGGGAGGTCCTACCATCTGCTGGCACACCCCTCCCCCCCATCCTGATGTCTCTGCAAACAGGTATATAGGCAACACAATTGGCTGCTGGGGCTGAGATAAGGCTGGGTGGCCGAGAGTGGACGTGATTTACCTGCTGAATGGTGGAGGGTCAGATAGAGACTTTGGAGCCTGGAAAAAATTCATGCCTTATTCTGAGAACTGAGACAAGTTACTTAATTTCTTTTCATTTCAGTCTCTTCTAAAAAATAGGGATAAGAGGTGCCTGGCAGGTCTTTGTTTTCGGGATTGTACGTGATAATACATTTCACTTGCCCAACTTACTGTAGCTAAGTTTTCCCTGAATCTCATCTCTATTATTTTTTAAGCTTTATTTATGCTATTTATTTTTTGGCTGTGATGGGTCTTCATTGCTGCCCATGGGCATTCTCTAGTTACGGAGAGTGGGGGCTGTTCTTCGCTGTCCTGCACACGCTTCTCATCGCAGTGGATTCTTCTGTGGTGGAGCAAGGCTCCAGGGTGTGCAGGCTTCAGTAGTTGTGGCACTTGGGCTTAGCTGCTCCGCGGCACGTGGGATCTTCCCAGACCAGGGGTGGGAACCTTGCACGGGCAGGAGGATTCTTCATCACTGGACCAACAGGGAAGCCCCTCATCTCTATTATTTACCATGATGTCCCGAGCGAAACGACTCGATTCTTGCCTTGACACTTTTGTATGAGCCTCTCTGAAGGCCTGGAATGTCCTCCCACTGCTTTACAAAGTACGGCTAATCTTGCAGCATGCAGCCAGCTGCCATTCACTTTTCCTTTTAGGAAGGTGAAAGTGAAAGTTGCTCAGTCTTGTCTGACTCTTTATAGTCCATGGAATTCTCTAGGCCAGAGTACTGGAGTGGGTAGCCTTTCCCTTCTCCAGTGGATCTTCCCACCCCAGGGTTCGAACCCAGGTCTTTGGCACTGCAAGCGGATTCTTTACCAGCTGAGCCACAGGGGAAGCCCTTTAGGAAGGTAACTGTCCCCTTTTCTCCAGTAAAGCAAGTAATGCTAAGTAGCTCGCTATCTTCTGCTCCGCTTCTGTGTCCTGGCCGTGTTTCCAATGTCAGGCTGTGCTCACAGAGTCACTGTTGGCTCTTCTCTGTCTCCTGCCCTGGTCGTGGCTCTGTCCCAGGTATTCGCAGACCTCGTTCGTACCACTCCTGGCAGTAAGTGTTTTGGACTCTGAGGGGCCGTACCGTCTCTGTGGTAACTGCTCAGCTGTGCTACCGTACTTAAGATACAGCCACAGACACTAGGTAAACAAACGTGCGTGGATAAATCACCAAAAAGCTTTATTTACAAACAGGCTGCAATCCAGAGTTGGCTCATAGCCACAGTCATATCCCATGCACATGGCACAGAGCTTGGCATAACAAGCATTGGGAAACTGTATTTGTCTCAAATTCTAGACTCAAGTCTGGCCCTGAAATGTCCTTTCACATCTGTATGCTCTGTCTCTGTCAAGGATGGACTTGGCTACATGTAAGCAGAAGTCCAGGGAAGCCCACATGTGATTTTTGCTCCAGAGGCTAGATATTGTGTTTTCTTGCTTGGGGCAAAAATATAAGGACATAGGATCATATGGACGGGGTACTTCCTGTTCATGGAATTGGGAGACCTGAGCAGAATCCCTGTTTGGGCACTTATAGTGCCATCCTGGGCTGGTGATGTCATCCTTTTGAGTCTCAGATGGTTCAAAGTGTAAAGAATCTGCCTGTAATGCAGTAGACAAAGGAGACTCAGGTTCGACTCCTGGGTTGGGAAGATCCCCTGGAGAAGGAAATGGCAACTCATTAAAGTATTCTTGCTTGGGAAATCTCATGGACAGAGGAGCCAGGTGGGCTACAGTCCATGGGGTTGCAAAGATTTGGACACGACTGAGCAACTAAGCATCAGGCAACATCATCAAAAGTCCATGTATGAAATTCTCTGTGTGCCTCCACTGGCTAATGTAGTAAGGACCACACAAGGAATTGCATTGTGAGCTGACTCGCTAGTCAATATCATTATTACTATTATACTTAGATTCTAGATAATTTCTTATTATTATTATTCTAGATTATTTCTGCTGTCTGGGCTGATAGGAAGATTGTGTCTGCATTCATTCATTCAACTCAATTACTCATTCAATAATAATGTAAAAACAACTCAGGAAGTCATAAACCTAAAATGATGCCCAAGTCTTGTCCTCAGTCTGTTTTTCCAAAACTTCTGAATTTCCTCCCCTGACTCTGAATCTGACCCAGACAGTCTTCTACCAGTCTGATCTTTTCCTTTCAAGGATGCATAATCCTAGATTCTTAAGGCAAAGATCATAAAAAAGAGAATACAGAGGAAAAAACTGGTACTGATCAGTTTCTGTTGTCTTCAAAATACCTTAAACATTTTTTAAAAATTTGAATTTGGTTATTTTATATAAAAATCAAACTTCTCTGGAGAAATTGAGATGACACCACTGGGTTTGCATTTTTCCATGACACTCATTGGCAATCCCCAAAATCTCAAGTAGATTCCTTTCTCATACCTTCTCAAAACATCCTGGTTTCTTTAGAGCATTCAACATAGTTCATACTTTTACATTTATTTCTACAAATATATAATGTTTATGCATTACTTGTTTCCCTGACAAGAGAGTGACATCCAGGTCTGACTTACTTATGCTGCATTCCCAGTTACTAATAAAGAATCTGCTCTAAAGTGGGCCATTCACAAATACTTGTTAAAGAAAGACACACTTCTGAATTAATGAGAAGGTAACATGACAGTAGTATGTTCATCTCTCCATTTCATACCCTGCTACTGTGACTACTTAATAAACCATGCCCTTCAACAGGCAGCCGGTTCTCAGTCTTTTTGAAAAGTTGATCCGTAAAGCCTAAAACTCTTGTCGTCTAAGTCCAAGTGTTGGAAGTATAATGACTTCATAGTGATGTCTTTCAGCCACTTAATGACCCTAAACATTAAAGAAATTAGAATTGGCAGAGTCTGCTGGGCTATTGTTTTTTAACTTACTGGAGTTTCCACATGGTGGTTTTATGCTGCCAACTAGTATCGTACTGAGGATTTATAGGCAATAAAACATAGACAGATCCCCAACCATAATAACAGTCCTGGGCTGCACGTGGGAAAACAGCCTCTGATTTATGTTGCCTGATGAGACCATGATTGGCTATAATCATCCTTTTATTTGATACATTGGCTTTCTTCAGATGATACGAGGTCCTTGAGCATATGGTTTATGACCTCACCAACAAATCATCATCAGGACACATGGAGACAAGGCAGGTCCATCATCAACAAACCTTCTGCAGGGCGCTTAGCATATCAGCCCCTCAGTCTGTTTAGGTTGTTTCTATTAGAATGACTCCATTAGCCTTAGAAATTGAGCAACTACAAGATTCCAACTCTGAGAACATGGATGTCTCCCCGATGTGGCAAAAAGCCCTCTGTAGGCTGACTCCACTCATGTACTTTCCAGCAAGCATTTCCTGATCCTCCCAAGCGGAGTCACCATCTCCTGGTCATCCTTCCTAGTGCTCTGAGCACTTTGCCAATTCTTCTGCCACGTGTGAAATAGATTGCACTGGCTCATTGGCGAAGGATAGGTTTTTATAGGGTATGGCCCTGTATCTATCTTTACTCGCTACATGAATTAGGTCCATCAACTAATTCTCTGACCCCCAGTCTTCCCATCTTGTGAAATCAGAAGTAACTCCACTGACTTTGCATAGTTGGGAAGAATATTTGGGATATTATATATAAAGTACTTAACTATACAGATGGCATTAAATATTAAATACCTTTTCTTAGGATTTCCCTGGTGGTCCAGTGGTTAAGACTCTGAGCTTCCACCATATGGAGCTGGGGTTCAATCCCTGGATGGGAAACTAAGATTACACATGCTGAGTGATGGGGCCAAAAAAATATGCAAATACATAAACTCTTTTTCTTCTCAACTATAGGAAACGGGTTATACTTTTTTAATCCATACTTCTTGGCAGAGTTCCTGCTGAACTGAAGGAGATCCATAAAAAACTTGATAAAGGAAAGGAGGAAAATTCGAAGTCATTAAGTGGCATGGATCATTTAATGATAACAGAAGCAAGACAAGCAAGAATTTGGAATTTCACAAACCTTATCCAAGGAAAAGTAGATTCAAGACATATGAATGGATGTTTCTTGACAAAAAAACTCCATGATCAACATAACCCACCTTGGCAAGCGTCCTTCCAAGGGTTTAATATAAGGCCTTTCCAAAAACATCTATTTTACTGTTTGACATTTGATTTCCTTCTGTTAGTAGGAAGTCCTTAATTTTCTCCTCTATGGGTTCACTGACCTCAATGACAAATACAAGACCCTGGGGTTTAATCGGTCCAATGAGCCCATTTGAGTTGCAAATTGCCATGCAGGGTGGAGATTGAACAATCTCAGTCCTCTATGGACCATTCTCTACTGCACTGATGAACTCAGTATCACACTGTTAAACAGCAAAGCTCTCTCAGACTCTGGAGAGGGTATCCTTGACCTCAGCCTGGTGATGTAAGCACTCCGTCACCCTGGTCCTGCAATAACTTAACACAGGAAGTGAAGGAAAAGAGGATGAGGTCGCATTGTCCACACGGTCATGGTCACCCCACACCCACGTGATGTGAATTCCACATTCATTAGTGTCCCAGTAGTGTCCCGGTGTCCCAGCAGTGTCCCAAGGGATTTAACCAAATAAATTAATTAAAGCGACAATTTCAGAGCAGGAGTGGCCAAGTAAAAACAGAATCTGTGCCTTTCAGAAGCTATATTTGTAACAGCATCTTTGAATACCCCAGCTATACCATGGTGAATCATGTTTCAGAAAGCACTTTGCCATATGCAACCTTGGTCATTCCTGGCCAGCATCTCCCCAGGTTTGCAAATGGGTGATCACTGGCTTTTCTTTACACAGTGGAATCCACAAGATCAAGTTTAATATTATGCTAACAAAAAACCTAATTTGACTGATAGAATATCTTCCCCCCACTTGAGTACAGCCTTTAGTTACGGCCTCAGTTGAGCCAGAAGGTAGAGGGAGGCTGGTGCAGTCTGTGTAAGAGACACGGGCTTCCCAGGTAGCTCTGGGTAAAGAATCTGCCTGCAGCGCAGGAGACGAGGCGATATGGATTTGATCCCTGGGTTGGGAAGATCCCCTGGAGGAGGGCGTGGCAACACATTCCATTATTCTTGTCTGGAGAATTTCAGGGACAAAGGAGCCTGGCTACAATCCATGGGGTTGCAAAGAGTCAGACACTGCTGAAGCAACTGAGCATGCACACACTCAGGTCCTTTCAAGGCATAATGATGAAAAATGGAAGTGCAATTTTATAAGCAGTGCCAGATGCACAAATTGGAGTCTGTAGCCCCTCTTTGGGGGCCTTCTTTCAAACACACACCCTTCAGTTTTCATTTACAGTCTCAGAAATTCATTTGTTATTCCCAGCTGGACCTGGGTCCAGGGCTCCAAAATAAAATCTATAATCATTAGGATTTTAGGAAAGAACAGGAGGCACTCTCTCCAATATAGCTTCCATCCTTTTGGTGCAGACTCCTATTATTCAAACCTGTCAAGTCACACGAGGGTTGATAATAGGATATCGGAGATTTAGACCAGCCAGATAGGCAGAGCTCCATCATGAATTAGACTCAGGCTGTTTCAGGGTGTGGGTTACGAATAGAAGTTTAGAAATAAAAATGAAGGCCAAAGCAAAGAAATTTATCAAAATTATGCCATGTCTGGTTCTCAATTTTATAAATATTTTAATGAGAAGTGAAAAATGAAAGCTAATTTCCAGGTAGTTTTTGTTATTTCATATGTAAAATGGATGATAATAGCATTTTCTTCCCCAAAGGGTTTTAAGACCCTTTTTTTTTAAGTGAGGTGAAAGTCACTCAGTCGTGTCTGACTCTTTGCGACTCCATGGACTATACATTCCATGGAATTCTCCAGGCCAGAACACTGGAGTGGGTAGCCTTTCCCTTCTCCAGGGGATCTTTCCAACCAAGGGATTGAACCCAGGTTTCCCGCATTGCAGGGAGATTCTTTACCAGCTGAGCCACAAGGGAAGCTCAAGAATACTGGAGTGGGTAGCCTATCCTTTCTCAAGCAGATCTTCCCAACCCAGGAATCAAACTGGTGTCTCCTGCATTGCAGGCAGATTCTTTACTGACTAAGCCATCAGGGAAGCCCTAAGACTAAACAGGGTAAATATTAATTCACTTCAATCATTTGTTAAATGAGGCAGGGGATAAAAATATTTAAGTAGATAGATGATAGGCAGGCAAGGAGATAGTAAATAAATATAGATACATAAATAGAGACTGACAACTACTCAGTGATGGTGAATGTTAAAGTCTTGAGTTCAATGTCCATCATTCATTTTGCTGTTCAGTTGATAAGTCATATCTGACTCTTTGCCACCCCATGGACTGCAGCATGCCAGGCTTCCCGGTCTTTCACTATTTATCTCCTGGAATTTTCTCAAACTCATGTCCATTGAGTTGGTGATGCCATTCAACCATCTCATTCTCTGTTGCCCGCTTCTCCTCCTGCCCTCAGTCTTTCCCAGCATCAGGGTCTTTTCCAGTGAGTCGGCTCTTCACATCAGGTGACCAAAGTGTTGGAGCTTCAGCTTCGGCATCGATCCTTCTAATGAATATTCAGAACTGATTTCCTTTAGGATTTACTGGTTTGATCTCCTTCCCTTTCAAGGGACTCTCGAGAGTCTTCTCTAGCATCACAATTCAAAAGCATCAATTTTTTAGCACTCAGTCTTCTTCATGGTCCAACATTCCCATTTGTACATGACGACTGGAAAAATCATGGCTTGACTATATTGGACCTTTGTTGAAACAGTGATGGCTCTGCTTTTTAATATGCTAAGTTTGTCATACCGTTCCTTCCAAAGAGCAAGTATCTTTTAATTTCATGGCTGCAGTCACCATCCGAGTTTACTGATGATTACTGCTATGTACATCTTCCAATCATAATAGGAACCACAAGGGCGGGCCCAGCCAAAACATTAATTATCAATAGGCTGAGACTGACATGAAACACAGTACTATTGCTGTTTTAACCACTTTTCTATCTGGACTTTTGCATTGGCCAGTTGTGTGTATATATGCATATATAAAAATACATAAATATCTTTACATATGTACATTTCATTAATTTTATAGTATTGAAATATTTTCCCCAGTATTCTGATTCTGAGTTGCTTTTTTTTAATGCCATTAAAAAGAAAGAAATTTTATTCAGATATCTCCAATTTGAGGCAAAGGGAAATCTAATTTAGTCAAAAGTCTGAATTCTAGGATTATTTTAAAGGGCAATTATTGTATTATTTAGAGGAAACACAGTTAGAAGAAGTAGCAAAATGGAATAAAATCTTTCTGAAACAGAGATAAGTCAGACATAATATAATGGATAAAATTGATGATGTGAGTGAACACTTTGGTTATAAACTGGGTTTATTTAAATGGTCCAAAGTATTTGTTCTTGGACTTAGGCAGGTTAAACTTTTTCCTTGCAAATTGTGTTTAATAATACTCATTATATGTTTAAGACTTTTCCTCAGGCTTTCAATTTCAACTCATTAGTTGAAATTGAGTATTTATTATGTATTTAGTATTTCCTTGAGTATTTATTATGAATCCACCCCTTTCACACACTTGACTCAGTTAGGAGAACTCTGTAAGGTTGGTATTCTCATTCCCATTTAAAGGGAGAAGATGAAAGTTCATAGATGTTAAAGAACGCAGGCACACAAATCAAGAATAAACTAACTTCCCAGTAGGAGAAAGATTTAAACCTAAACTTTTTGCTTTTAAATCCGATATTCTTTTTATAGTATCAAAAATTTATCCAATAGAACACACTTCAACAGAAATCATGAATATTTACCAAAAATCAGGTTTAGCCAGCATGGAATGATGCTTCTGAAATGTTCAAATTGGGACATAAATGTTAAAAGAAAAAATGATACTGAAATAAGGGCCACTCTAAAGTTAATTAACAAAAATGTTACAAGAGTAATGAGTTATAAGCCCTATGTTTAAGTGAAACAAACATTTTTTAAGTTCTTCATGAACAACAACATGCTTTAAAAAAAAATGCTAATAAACAGGTGGTGAAGTGTGCCCACACTGACATTAGTTAAAACTGAGACACCAAATGGATATAAAAACTGTTGATGGAAACTGCTTGAAGTTGGTCATCTTGAAGGCAGTGTCTGTGTAGCAAGAGAAGCTACTGATTTTTGGCATGCTGGTAAGGGTTAGTGGACTAGAAAATGTATCTTCATTTTCCTCATCCTGGAAATAATCATCTGTACAATAACAGAATTGTTACCACAAGTGCAAAGTCAAAAACTCCTGGGTAAGCCTCATCTGAGACAACATTGGTAAAACATGTGGCATTTATGGAAATTCTTTCCCTTCAATGCTCATAATTACAGAGTTCAGCTGCTTCCATGTAATGGTAGCAACTTGCCAATAAGGAAAAGAAGAGACAAACCAATCTGCCATCGCATTATGAGCAGCCGTGTTAGAAACGATAACCATTGAGAGAGGGATGTCTCTTGTGACAACATGTGGAGTAAAAAGGAGGTTTGCATTTAGTTCAAGACCTCCAAGTAATGCGACTGTAGAGAAAGACAGTGTCCCTCGAATCTGGTGGCATTCACTGGTATATAATATGCTTCAGAATCCAATTCTAGAAGGATGGCTACTTTATCATATTTCTGCACCCACTTCTCAACTCTTCCTGCCAACCACCTCTATGAATTTGAAGTCGGTGGACATATGAGATCTGGTGAAGGAAAGCAAAGCCTTGGGACATGCAGAAAGCCAGACATAAAATGCTGCTGAGGATTTCTTCTCCTGTCAGATGAATGCCTCAGAACCAATGCAGAGAATCCCAAAGCAAGGAGTAGAACATGGCAGCACGAGGCAGAGTAGGACTTGAAAAGCTCTTGGGCTCCCAAAGGGTTCAGAGACTGGAAAAGATATTCCCAGGAAAACCTGTTGACCTTGAGTTCAGAGCAGCTTTCTAGGAACTGACAAGTCATTTGTTGAGCTGAGTCTTGTAGTTTGTTAGTCTGTAGGGCAGAGACTAAGGTGCCTATCTCATCTTTGAGAACTGATGCTAAGATACCCTGGTAGCTGAACTTGAGCCCCACTGAATGGGCAATGGAAATAGGCAGCCTGTACAAGAGGGAACTAGCAGACACAGAGGGAAAATGCTGGAGAATCTGGCAACCTCAACAAACAAAATAATAACAAGATTACATTACAGTATGCAAAAAAAAAAAAAAAAGGACTTCAGAGAACCAGATAATGTCAGTTTTCATTATTCATGGCTGTCATTTTATACATAATGCTGCAAACACTCAACTAACAAATATTGAACTATTGCTCTTTGGGGAAATAAAGGGTCAGGTTCTTACAAGCTTCTAACCACAGCATTTTCATTAGTCTATCAATATATAGCTTTGTTTTACATGTGTTTGTGTTTAAGGATACTTTATCTATTACATATCATTTGTTCACTAACATTGTACTTAACAGGTGAACAGATAACAATAGATAAAGGGATATTAAAAAACAGAAAAAAAAAACAGTTAATACATTAAAAATGCATTGAGTTAAAGAAAGGCTGGAGTCTGAATCCTGAAAGTTTCGTCTGATCTAGGCAAGACTGATATTAGACAAGACACACCAAGCCCAAGTCAGACAAGGTACTTCGTTTTTGAATCTCAGGGATAAAGAGAAAATATTTAAAGCTTCCATACAGAAAGAACAATAATTTACAAAGATAAAAAAGGATCAAACTGGCATGGAAATTCTTACCCACAGTCCCAAAGTAGAAGATAATGAATAGCATGGTGAGAATGCTAAGAGAATGAATTTTCACACAAGACTTCTACCTCCAACTGAGATGATATTTATCTGCTGTTGTGAAAGAAGTTTGCAGGTATTTAAGGATTCAGGGAATGTATTACCTATACCTCACAGAAGAAAATACTGAAGTACAGACTCTAATCAAATAAGAAAGGAATCAAATGAGAGATCTCAAGACAGGAGAAGACAGGATGGAAGGGTGAAAAGCAAATAAAGTTAAGAGTCCAGGTTGTCATCGTTTAGTTCCTAGGTTGTGTCTGACTCTTTTTGAGATGCCACAGACTATAATTCTCTGTCCGTGGGATTTCCCAGGCAAGCATACTTGAGTGGGTTGCCATTTTCTTCTCCAGGGGATCTTCCCATCGCAGGAATTGAACCTGAGTCTCCTGCATTGGCAGGCAGATTCTTTTCCACTGAGTCACCAGAAAAGCCCCAAGAGCAGAGATAGAGATTATGTAGTTATTAAAATTATGTAATTTGTCTTAGAATTATGTCTTGGAAGGCATAGCATACATACCAAAGAAGAATTCCTAAAGTAAAAGCCACATTCTATAAGACAAAACATCTAAAAGTAGAAGAACCAAACTCCTGTGAATAAAACCCTAAAGATGTGTGATAGACCAGAAGGTAGAAGTAAAAATATTTTTAAAATTCTTATTATGCTAAAGTAAGAAGCTAGCAACGGGCAGGTGGGTTAAAAATCTTGCCTACAAGTAATAACTGATACCTTATATTAATACAATAGAAGAATTCTGAGCTTCAGGAAAGGGGAGGTAATTGGTGGTGGTATCAAAAAGGACAATATAAACTCTAAACTAATAAAGGGATAAATAGAGATGTATTGTAACTAGAAGAGACCAGCCACAAGAAATACAAGGAAAAACCAGGAAAAAACATGCAATAAATAATGGATAGAAAGAATATGAAAGGATTAAATCCTCTATCAGTTTCAGTTTAGCCACTCAGTCGTGTCCGACTCTTTGCTGCCCCATGGATTGCAGCATGCCAGGCTTCCCTGTCCACCACCAACTCCCATACCTTGCTCAAACTCACATCCATCAAGTTGGTGATGCCATCCAGTTAATTTATCCTCTGTCGTCCCCTTCTCCTCCTACCTTCAGTCTTCCCCAGTATCAGGGTCTTTTCCATTAAGTCAGTTCGCATTAGGTAGCCAAAGTATTGGAGTTGCAGCTTCAGCATCAGTCCTTCCAATGAATATTCAGGACTGATTTCCTTTAGAATTGTCTGGTTTTATCTCCTTGCAGTCCAAGAGACTGAAAATCCTTATAGTTGTTCTTTATACTTTATGTGAATGACAAAGACTGCCAAACTTATTTAAAAATAAAACCTGTCTCCATATGGTTGACACAAATAAATTTAAGACAAAGTAATAGAGAAAACTGAAAATAAAAAAGATGCATAAAAATATACCAAGCATACAGTAAGAAAGTCAAAACAGCAACATTAGTATTATATACACTGGAATTAATTCACATGTTGTGCATATTTATAAATTGTATGTGTGTGTATATATATATATTACCTTTGTTCTTTGAATATATATTATACATTTTTACACATGTCTAACAAACATTTTCAAAAATTGATCATATTTATGACTATGAAAAAGCTTAAGAAATTCAAAACTAGAAATTTGACAGATTATATGCTGTGATCAGAATCATATGACTGATCTTAAACAATTAATAAAATATCATCCCAAATTATTAACTACTTGGAATTTTAAGAAGCCTGGTAATTGCAACTGAAATTACAAACTATCTAAAAAACAGGAAAAAGAGGGAACTTTATATCAAAACCCTGGGGGCACAATAAATCAGTATAGAGAGAAAAATACAGAGTAATGGCATTGTTTTACAAGAAGGAAGACAAAATATAAAGGAAATTAAGCCTCTTCTTAGGAAATAAGAACCAAGAACAACCCAAAAAGTCTCAGTGAAGAAAGATTTATTCAAATAAAAGCTGAAATTAATGAAATATATAAAAAGGAATGTATTTTAAGATAAATATACAAAAAATCTGATTCTTTGAAAAGATTAATGATATAAATAAATGCCTTCTGACCCTGACTAATGAAAAAAAGAAAAATAGTAAAATATTCATGGTTCAAAATGAAATGGGAGGTGTAAACACATATGAAAGAGATTTTTAAGAATTACAGGTTAATAATATGTATACGTCCATAGCAAATAAATAAGCATGAAAACAAACCCAGAAAAATGGATATCTTCCAATCAAACTACAAACTTTCGGAAGAAAGAGAAACAGATTAATTATTTTAAAAAAAGAGGATTGGAAAAGTGGTTAAAGATTTGCCCTTAAAACATGGGATGAGGACCAGGTGGCTTATTCCCAATGTGTTTTCAAAACTTCTGACAATACAAGAAAACCGAAAAGCTCAACCTTTAAAATAACCGTGCAGCCAGCATAACCTTGATACTAAGGTTAGTGTTAATATTAAATACTGAAAAATTCTTTAAAAAAGAAAACAATGGCAATCATTACAAAATAATTATAAAAATATAAAAAATAGAAAAATAGTTACAAAAACCTTCTTTATCATAGGGGAGGCCACAATTTTAACATTAACTAATAAGATCATGTACTATGATCTGGTAGGGTTTATTTCAAAGATACTCTATCAGGAAACCTCTTAAAATGGGAACAATAAAATGTTGAAGGCCAGTGTGGCTTCAGCAGGAACTCTGCACCAGATAATCTGCTAAATGATTTACATGCATTAGCTCAATTCCTCTCTCACTGTAATCCTGTTTGGTTAACAATTAGCAATGAATTTTGAAGATAAGAAACATAAGGCATTAAGAAGATAAGTTAAACTTCCATGATCACACAGAGCAAAGTGGTAGGGCTAGGAACCTCACCTGGGAAGTAATGCTTCTCAGTCCTGCTCTTAACCCCTCCACTGCAGAGCTGCATGCTAAGAGCAGGAGGGAGGTAGGGTAAGAACACAGGATCAGATGCTGGAAAGAAAGCCGATAAAATTCAGTAGCTATTACAGTTATAGCTAAGGAAAACAATATTAGAAAAATGAATCATTACCTAGTTTCATTGGGCTTCCCAGGTGGCACTAGGGGTAAAGAATCCACTAGCCAATGCAGGAGACACAACAGACGTGGGTTCGATCCCTGGATGGGGAAGATCCCCCGGAGGAGGAAATGGCAACCCGCTCCAATATTCTTGCCTGTGAAAGCCCATGGACAGAGGAGCCTGGCAGGCTACAGACTATGAGGTCACAAGATTCGGGCACGATCGAGGAACTGATCATACAATGATTCATTATTTATAAAAATATCCTCTCAAGCATCATTCTCAAAAAGTGAAACTCTGAAGCTGTTTCTCTTAAAATCAAGCACAAGATGAGATGTCCATTAGCTTCATCAATATTCAATATTTTTGTAGGTTCTTGCAAATGCAATGCGACATAAAATAAAATAATAATCTAAAACACTTTGTAGAAGAATCCTCAGGGTTATTGCTCCAGGAGTTCTAAACCTGGCCCTTACATCACGATGATCTTCTACCCCTCTGATCAGGACCATTGACTTATAAATAGAACATCACTTTCTCTGACCTCACTTCCTCTTCCAACACCACAGCTCTTTATCGTTGCTTGTCTTCACATCAAAATACATTAATGTGGTTGTTATGTATTTGTATTGAACAGTTCCTCAAGCTCTTCCCACCCATTTACTCTTACCACACTCCAAGCCAGCTACCATTCCACCCAAAATGCTCATATGAAGATCACAGATGACTTCCATGCTTTGGAAGCCTGTGGTCAATTTAATCTCTCCCAAAGATGGGTGCTGTGGCATGCCACCCAGGTTCCCTTTTCAAGGTTAAAGCATTCATTCCTGAAGCTGCCAGGAGTGTTGGCTGCTCACAGCTTAGTCTCTCCCAGGAATTTCCCTTAAGGGATTGCATGCAACATTTTGTGGGGACTTCATCCAGTGACTAGTCTGTGCCAGACCACAAAGGCTTTATTTCAATTCAAGATAATATCTGAATGGCCACCTTCTGCTCCAGAGTTCCTACTGAGTGTGGCTGAAGCCTTCCTGGCAACCTCATTGCTTGCTTCTCTTCTTCCTCTGCCCAGTCCTGCCTCCCTCACTACCTCTCAGGTGTCCCAACCCACACACCACCTTCTTGGACACCTCTGTCTTCGTGTCTCTTCCCTAGGGATGCTGACCTGAGACTGCAATATCAATTGAGGTTTACCATCATCCCCAAGTTCCTGACACGCTCACTGTTTCTTGAGTTCTCTTTTATAACATGGCATCCCTTTGTCAGTCTTCTTTGCTGATTTCTCTTCCTCTCCTCAAATTTTAAAGTCATAGTGGTCTGGAACCATATTCTCGATCTGCTCTATTGACATTCCCTTCTAGTCAGTCATTTTTAAATACCTTCTGTGTGCTGAGAATCTCCCCATATGTATCTGCAGTCACCCGCCCCCCCACCCCAGACTGCCCACCACACAACCCTCTCCATCTCAGTTGAAGGAAACTCTATCCTTCCAGATTCGCAAGCCCAAACCCTCGAGTCATCTCTGACTCCTTCCCTTTTTCTCAGATCCAGCATCCGATACAACAAGAACTCCTGTGGGTTCCACCGTCAGGCTGTATCCAGCTCTTCACTGCTTCTCATACCTTCTCATACCTCATACTATCACCTCTGCTCAGAGACACCACCCTCTCTCCCAGATTCCTTAAACAGCATCCTCACAACTCTTCCGGTAGTTTCCACCAACAATTGTTTTTTCTTAAACAGAACAACCAGAGTGATTCTTTGAGAACATGAGTCAGATCGTGTCATTTATCTGCTCAAAACACTGTAATGGCCATCATAGGCACTCGACAGAAAACAATTGCCCACTTACTGAAATCATCTTTACAGTCAATAAGTTGGAATGCTTCTCTCCCTGATTCAAATGATTGGCTTTCCACAGTTACCCTATATACAAATGTATATTTGTATTTATATAGATTATATATATATCATATATATTTATATGGATTATCTATTATCCTTATGCATATGTATGTATATGCATTTGGAATATTGGGGACATATATATTTATATATGTTTATACATATATGTATATGATATACAGATATATGAGAGAGAGATGTAGAGAGAGAGAAATATCAATCAGTATATATATGCCCTCAATATGGTTTTTCCCAGTAACAATTAATTATACAAATCATCAAGGCATTAATTAATTAATAGATTTATCATATATTTAATGACTATATATTATACATATTATTATACATATATAATATAAACTAACTATAACAATATAATATAATATATTATTATATATTATACATACATACTTATATCAGCACATATATATTTGATTTATATAAAAATCATTTATAGATAACAAATTTTAAAAAATCTATATACATCTGTATGTGGAGGATAGAAAGAGAGTGTGTGTGTATTATCTGGTAAACGGTAGGGGAAGAAAGAAGAAAGAAGTTATCACTGAATAAAATAATATTATGGTGATTCCCCCACTTAGTTGAAATGATAAGGTTCTTCCCTGCATGTTTGCATAAAGAGAGGATTGAAATAAGGATGATAAAATTTTAATGGTGGTTAGCTTAGAGAGCTGGGGTTTTAATTTTTATTTTCTTCTTTATAATTTTATGTATTGTTCAAATTTTTCATAATGAATATGTATTGCTTATATGATCAGGGGAAAATAAAATAAAGCTCTGTTCTTTGTGGGAGAAATAAACTAAGAATTCTTACAAAAGAAATATTAAAAAATTCTTCTTTTCTCCTTCCTCATTCTGAGGTTGTCAGGGCTGAGTACTGAAGTGGGGGAAATCAGTGGAATTTAACATGTAATAATAGATAAGGTAACAAACAACACATACTACATTTAGTATATAAACGCTACAGTGGGAGCCACAGCGACCTTCGGTTCAGTTCAGTTCATTTCAGTCGCTCAGTCGTGTCTGACTCTTTGCGACCCCATGAATCACGGCACGCCAGGCCTTCCTGTCCATCACAAACTCCTGGAGTTTACTCAGACACATGTCCATCGAGTCGGTGATGCTATCCAGCCATCTCATCCTCTGTCGTCCCCTTCTCCTCCTGCCCCCAATCCCTCCCAGCATCAGGGTCTTTTCCAATGAGTCAGCTCTTCCCATCAGGTGGCCAAAGTATTGGAGTTTCAGCTTCAGCATCAGTCCTTCCTATGAACACCCAGGACTGATCTGCTTTAGGATGGACTGGTTGGATCTCCTTGCAGTCCAAGGGACTCTCAAGAGTCTTCTCCAACACCACAGTTCAAAAGCATCAATTCTTTGGTGTTCAGCTTTCTTCACAGTCCAATTCTCACATCTATACATGACCACTGGAAAAACCATAGTCTTGACTAGACTGACCTTTGTTGGCAAAGCAATGTCTCTGCTTTTTAATATGCTATCTAGGTTGGTTATAACTTTCCTTCCAAGGAGTAAGCGTCTTTTAATTTCATGGCTGCACTTACCATATGCAGTGATTTTGGAGCCCAAAAAAATAAAGTCTGCCACTGTTTCCACTGTTTCCCCATCTATTTCCCATGAAGTGATGAGACCAGATTCCATGATCTTAGTTTTCTGAATGTTGAGCTTTAAGCCAATTTTTTCACTCTCCTCTTTCACTTTCATCAAGAGGCTTTTTAGTTCCTCTTCACTTTCTGCCATAAGGGTGGTGTCATCTGCATATCTGAGATTATTGGTATTTCTCCTGGCAATCTTGATTCCAGCTTGTGCTTCATCTAGCCCAGCGTTTCTCATGATGTACTCTGCATATAAGTTAAATAAGCAGGGTGACAATATACAGCCTTGATGTACTCCTTTTCCTGTTTGGAACCAGTCTGTTGGTCCATGTCCAGTTTTAACTGTTGCTTCCTGACCTGCACATAGGTTTCTCAAGAGGCAAGTCAGATGGTCTGGTATGCCCATCTCTTTCAGAATTTTCCACAGTTTATTGTGATCCACACAGTCAAAGGCTTTGGCATAGTCAATAAAGCAGAAATATATGTTTTTCTGGAGCTCTCTTGCTTTTTCGATGATCCAGCGGATATTGGCAGTTTGATTTCTAGTTCCTCTGCCTTTTCTAAATCCAGCTTCAACATCTGGAAGTTCACGGTTCACGTATTGCTGAAGTCTGGCTTGGAGAATTTTGAGCATTACTTTACTAGCGTGTGAGATGAGTAGAATTGTGTGGTAGTTTGAGCATTCTTTGGGATTGCCTTTCTTTGGGATTGGAATGAAAACTGAACTTTTCCAGTCCTGTGGCCTCTGCTGAGTTTTCTAAATTTGCTGGCATATTGCGTGCAGCACTTTCACAGCATCATCTCTTAGGATTTGAAATAGCTCAAGTGGAATTCCATCACCTCCACTAGCTTTGTTCATAGTGATGCTTTCTAAGGCCCACTTGACTTTACACTTCAGGATGTCTGGCTCTAGGTGAGTGCTCATACCATCGTGGTTATCTGGGTCGTGAAGATATTTTTGGACAGTTCTTCTGTGTATTCTTGCCACCTCTTCTTAATATCTTCTGCTTCTGTTAGGTCCGTACTATTTCTGTCCTTTATTGAGCCCATTTTTGCATGAAATGTTCCCTTGTTATCTCTAATTTTCTTGAAGAGATCTCTAGTCTTTCCCACTCTGTTGCTTTCCTCTATTTCTTTGCATTGATCGCTGAGGAAGGCTTTCTTATCTCTCCTGGCTATTCTTTGGAACTCTGCATTCACATGGGAATATCTTTCCTTTTCTCCTTTGCTTGTTGCTTCTCTTCTTTTCACAGATATTTGTAAGGCCTCCTCAGACAACCATTTTGCCTTTTTGCGTTTCTTTTCCATGGGGATGGTCTTTGATCCCTGTCTCCTGTACAATGTCACCAAACCTCCGTCCATAGTTCATCAGGCACTCTGTCTATCAGATCTAGTCCCTTAAATCTATTTCTCACAGCAACCTTAGGGGATAGCTAAGCTGTTTACAGAGAGGACTACAGAAGAATCTCAAATCTGGCAAGGGCCAGAGCTGGGTGTGACGGTGCAGGGAACCAGCAGGGACCAACAGGGACTCCTACAGTGTTGTCGAGGAGAAAGTGCTTGAGGGACTTCCTTGTTGGTCCAGTGGCTAAGACTCCACACTCCCATGGCAGGGGGCTTCAGTCTGATCCCCGGCTGGGGAACTGGATCCCATATGCTGAAGCTAAAGATCCTACATGCCACAGTGAATCTGGAAGATCCTGAATACTGCACCTAAGACCTAGAGCAGCCCAATAAAAAATAAATCTAAAAAGAAAGTGCTTGATCAGTATTAGGCTCCAAGCAAACCTTTTCTGGGACAGTAAAACAATAAAACTAATACACAGCAATCTGTTTTGCTGAAAACAGGATTGAGGGGCCTGGAGGACAATCCACAGTTCCACCCAACTCCAGAAAGGCCTTTACAAAATCCACAAGTTTCTAAGAAGCTCATTTTCAGACGATTTCTCCAAAAGACATTCTTGGGGCTATGGATCCCTTTTGTGGGCCACTGGAGTCCTGACTCACATGGATTAGTTAGCTTAAAGAATTGGAATTTGGTTAGACAGAAAAGGAAACCTCTGATACCAGATTCATAGTAGTGACTGCTCATGATTGAGGCCAATAAGAAGCAAGCACTTCCTTAGTTTGGGTAACACAAGGACATAAGATATCCCAAGATTGAGCAAAGCACCCTTCTAACATTGCCTTTAATGATTGTTTATAGGGCTTCCCTGGCGGCTCTAGATGGTAAAGAATATGCCTGTAATGCAGGAGACCCAGGTTTGATTCCTGAATGGGGAAGATCCCCTGGAGAAGGGAATGGCTACCACAGGCAGTGTTCTTGCCTGAGAATTCCATGGACAGAGGAGCCTTGATGGGGTCACAAAGAGTCAGACACGACTGAGCGACCAAGCACAGCACAGCATGCAATTACACACGCATATGTATACACACTGTGGGTTTCCCAGGTGGTTCAGTGGTAAAGAATCTGCCTGCTGATGCAGGAAACACAGGAGATGCAGGTTCAGTCTCTGGGTGGGGACTCTTCCCTGGAGAAGGAAATGACAACTCACTCCAGTTTTCTTGCCTGGGAAATCCAATGGACAGAAGAGCCTGGTGGGCTGCAGTCCGTGGGGTTGCAAAAGAGCTGGACACGACTAAGCATGCACACACACATTGCATGCACTATAACATTTCTTACTTCTTATATAACTACTGAGTTAAAATACATCATAGAAGATCTAGGGTAATAATTCTCTTGATCCACTTTAATTACTTGACTCACTAATTTGTACACTGATCAATCAGTACACAATGATCTTATTCTTTTCTTCTTGGGGACTGAAAAACCTATTTTCTTTCATCCATATTACATTTAAAAATTATCATGAGCCCAACCAAATGCTTAGTGGGTCACTGTTCATGATTATAGATTTTATCATAACGGTCAACTGGGAGCCATCCAAACAGTAAATAATAAGGGAATGAATAAAGAAGTTCTAGTGGTCTCTGATAGAATAGCAGCTATGTAGACATGAAGATGTACAACTGATACTTGCTTAGAGTTCATAATGAATTCCCCTACACCTCACCTGAGCATGTATAGTATTTTGTGAGAAGTCATTAGCTTTTGCCTTCATCTGTTTAAGAAGTCTCACCCAGTTATTTCCGCACATCATCAAAGGAGAATGTCTCATGTAGTGCGTGGCCCAGGGGTGGGGCTGAGGGTGGTCTGTACCTGAAGCCCCGAAGAGGCATTCTCTTTCTGCTTTTGTTTTCCCTGCCTGAGTTTTTTCCGATGACCACTACCTTCAAAATTCCTGCTGCTGGGTGCACGACTCACAAGCCTGTCCCAAGACAGTTGTCTCTGATGCTTCTGAAATCACAGTCCCCCTGGTACCAGAGAAAAGCAAGGCCATGAGGTTACAAGTCTTCAAGATCTCATTTTATTTCTCTTAAGGTTTCTTTTTTTTTTTTTTTTAATGTAGACCATTTTTAGGTCTTTTTGAATTTGTTCCAATATCACTTCAGTTTATGTTTTGATTTTTTGGCCACGAGGTATGTGGGATCCTAGCTCCCTGACTAGGGATTGAACCTGTACCTCTTACATTGAAAGGAGAAGTCCTAAACACTGAACCACCAGGGAAGTCCTCTCATCGCATTTCTGAAAGAAGTTGGAGAATCATCCTTTTCATGACGTTCTAAGAATTCCCCTCCAAATTAACTGAAGGTCTTTTCTCCAAGTTCGACTGTATGTCCACATGGCCTCCACAAACGTCACCAGGCCATCTGCACACTCACTATTTCCCTTCTCATCAACCGAGGCTCCTTATCTGCAAAGTAGCACATGAAAATATGCAGTGGAGAATATATATATTCTCCCTCTCTCACTAGACATACCTGACCCATCAGTAGTTACAGACCAAGTTCAATCTATACCCTCTTCTACAAAAACATGTAAAAACACATCTGTGATTTACACTAAGTGAAATGAGTGGGTGAAGGTATCTTACATAATCGTGTAGAAAGTTACATGAGCATCAATATAGAATATGGGAGACTTGTTCCACTCATATTTTCACTTTTCATATTCTTAGTAATGAGCTTTACTTTATGCTTACATTAGTCATGGGGGAAATAATAAAAGTTTAGGAAAGATAAAAGCTGTTCAATTTGTGAATAATAAAAGCTCATTGTGTTTACAGTAGGTGCTATATTCTCATTTTATTGAAGTTAATCTTTATAACAAACTTGTAAGATAACTATTACTCCAATGCTATTAATGACCAAATTGAGGTTCAGTAGAATTCCTTCAGAAGATAAGGACATCTGGCTGTTTTCCTCTGGTCTCACACCCTTTTACTGGGAATCTCATAATCCTTTGGGGGAAGTTATTCCCTCATTCCATATGCTACCATTGATAATTTTGCTCATCTGGACAGTTAATTGGTCCAGGGGTGAGCACGTGACCTGTGTTGAACCGACCAGACTCTTTTCCTGAGACATCTGAATTTATACTGTGGAGAGCATGTTAATCTCTCTCTGGTGGTCAACCTGTGAGCTCTGAGGTTCTTCAAGGTTCATAATCCATTGTCCCTGGCAGGATCTTATTTACAGGAGGGTCGTATGAAACCCAGATGCAGCGGCAGAAGACAAAAGAGAGAGACCTGGAAGCACCCATACTTGTGATTTTCTCCGAGACTCGGTTCCGCAGGGTGATGTCCAGCAATCTCTTTCTGTGCCTCAGCTAAACCAAGCTGTCTTGCTGATGTTGCCCTCAAAAAGCCATGTGCCATTTGACACGTAAGTGGAGAACCATCATTCGAACCTGTTTCCAAACCCTCATTCTTTACACAACCCTAGGACACCTCCCACAAGTGACACAGGTGAGTACAGAACTTAGGGACAGAGGGAAGGGGTCAGGTCAGGCCCTTCCTTGCAGTTACAGGTCAGTGACCTTCATATTAGTACCACTTCCTCTGGCCTGGGCTTTTAAGATGTTATTTAGGCCACTTGTGTCTCATAAAAACTGACTTCAAAATGGGGTTCCCACTCTCAGGATTACATTAGTTCACAAATTGAATTTCTGGTCCTTAGGTCTTCCCGTCTTCACTGGCTCAGGAGATGAAGGGCTGTTTTTGATTGCAGAGCAAGTAGTAGAGCCGTGAGGCCTCAGTGGAGGAGAGGAAGGTGAGCTGAGTCCTAAGGTATGCTCCGTGATTTCTCAAGCCTCAGAAGCTTCTCTTCGGTCTGGCCTGGATCCCTGCCAAGCCTGGGGCACTGGTCTGTAAGTCTAAGAGCTCTCTGCCTTGACCCCTCTCTCCACTAACCCTCCACTCATTCCCCTTCACTTCTGCTCTCACTTCCCCACCCTGCAGCTTCCCAATCAGGTGACAGAAATCTGAAATCTTCCCCAAGAAGAAGTGGAATGATTCAGCAGAAGCTCAAGCATTTGGAAAATTGAGCAAATGTAGATTGGACCTCAGTCTCTTCCAGGAACCAGTCACTTGATCTTGATTAAGTTACTAGCTTGATTTAGGTCTATGTCTTCTCTAGAAAAAGAGTAGAGTCAATCTACTAAAACTATATCAAGGACTTTGCACTAGGCAATTCCCTTCTTCCCAGTTTGTTTCTGCCTGGAATGCATTACTTTTTCAAGAAATATTTGTTGAATGAGCAAATCATCTCTGCTTGACCTTGTCCTGCATGACCGTGAAGAGGGAGGCTCTGCTGCCCTGAACTCTATGCTCTTTTCTATGATATTTACTGAGTATGTGTGGATGTGCGTGTGTGTTAGTCACTCAGTCGTGTAGCTCACCAGCCTCCTCTGTTCATGGAATTCTCTAGGCACGAATACTGGAGTGGGTAGCTGTTCCCTTCTCCAGGGGATCTTCCTGATCCAGGGATTGAACCCAGGTCTCCCGCATTGCAGGCAGATTCTTCACTGTCTGAGCCACCAGGAAGCCCATTTATTGAGTCTATACTATGTGTTAAGACCTGTGCCATATGCATTCTTTCTCCTCATCTCTGAAGTTCCCTATCACCTTAAATAATAACAGCTAATGTGCTCCAGGAGGAAACCAGGTGTTGAGGAGAGAGAAGCTGCCCTAAAATAAAACAGTTCAGTGAAGAAAAGTGACACCTCCTCCTTGCTCTCCACTGCCTACACCTGGCAAGATGCAGAAGCAGTCCTCCTGACAACCTCAGTAAGTCACCTCCCTGCCCTGAGCCTCTGTCTCCTGTCTTCCATGGAGCCGCTGAGGATCCAATAAAAAGATGGCTAGGTGATACTCGTATATAGTAAGTGCTCAATTACTACTCCATCACAGTCCTAAGGGCATTCCTGTTGCATCTATGTAACAAAGAAAATAGTGGAAACCAAGAAGCAATTTAATTTCGTGAAAAAGGAAATCTCTTTCTTATTTCCTTTTGGTTCATCTGTTTTGCTTTTCTTCTTTTCAGGACTAGTGGTCCCAAGCTAATGGGAGGCATGTTTAGAGAATACTAAATTAATTTCCTTCATGTTCAAAACAATTAAACTGTCTGAGTTGGCAATGTCTACTCTGAAAAGACGGCAGCTTTACTGAATTCTTCTATTACCTTCCTAGGTAACTTTGGCAGTCAATTCTCAGGTCACTGCATTCTTAGGTCACTTATAAGACGCTCCTTCCCAATCAAGATACAGTTCTTAGCAGAAAGTCACAAGAATCAATACGTTAGCCTGCTGCATATTAGTGTGTGGATAAGTGCATATGCGTGTGTGTATGTTGGAAAGGTTTACCAAGATTCTTAATCAAGTGTGAAACTGTTTGCAAAAGATCAAGGAGGACATTATTAAGTGAACCTGAACTGGCAGCTACTGAGATCTGAGGAGATTTATTTCGTAGGTAAGCAATAATCTCTTAATAAAATCTTGAATGACGCGTGGGCGAATTGGGCAGGCGGCAGACAAATGAAAGGAGGGTAAAATTAAAATGTCAAAGGTACATTGAATCAAATGAAACAAGAGCTGTGGTGGGAGGGCTTGGAGAAACCTGAACAAGTACAAACCCAGAGTTTCCAAGCAGGAAACAAACCTGAAAAATTCAACGTGTGTCAGCCGTACTGGCCTCCCAACTGGTGAACACTGCTTCTTGGTTAGAGGGGGAATCTTAACAAACTGAAGAATCTAGAGGAGAAACCAAGATGGCAGAGAGTTTGGAAGCCTGACCCTGCCAGGGAGCTGAACACCGCGAGGATGCTGGGCTTGAGAAACTCAAGAGAGCGATGGCCCCTGAATCCAGAGCAGGGCTGGCTGTCAGATGGAGGATACTGGAGGACTGTTAACCTTCCCAGAAGCAGAGGCAGGAAAGAGAGGTCTTCAGTTCAACCTCTGCAGAGGTTGGGAACATGATGAGAATGAGCAAGGTGGACGAAGTGTTGGGGCTCACTCAGAGTGCAACTAAAGCCAGGCGGCAACTGCTAAAGGGCTAAGTGTGCCCGCCAGTTTCTCAGTCGTGTCCGACTCTTTGCAACCCTGTGGGCTGTAGCCTGCCCGCCAGGCTCCTCAGCCCACGGGATTCTCCAGGCCAGAATCCTGGAGTGGGGTGCCATTTCCTTCTCCAGGGGATCTTCCCCACCCAGGGATCGAATTCAGGTCTCCTGCACTGCAGGGGGATTCTTTACCTCTGAGCCACTAGGGAAGCAGAAACCAACCCTCTGTTGACAAGTCTTCTGATTTTTCAAGAGAAGGCAGATAAGTGAAATCTATTTCTATTACTGATAATCCATGTTAAACATTAAACCTCCAGGCAATAAAGCAGACTATCTCTAAGGGCCACAGGCATCTACTGTACAGCTTTGATTGGAACTGCTGAATCATTAGGAATTAGGTTTGTGTTCTGCAATAAAGGACTGATTTCTAATGAGGTGAACTGCTCAAAATGGGCAGGAGCTCACTGGCTGTGTGGGTGGGGGAATGAACTCACCTATCATGAGAAATGTTTAAGCATAAGGACACTAGATTAAAAATGTCGAAATGTTGGATGGAAAGACTTTTTATCAAACCCACTCTTTAAAATTAAAATGCCTTGATCTGTTCCCAGAGAGTCCTACAGTAGATATGTGGCAGGACCAGACACTGGGGTATTATGGGACACCGAGAAGACATGGCCAGAGGATGTCCTGCTTGAGGACCACCACTATTCCATCCGCTTGAGATCTGAGAAATATGGAGCAATAAGTGTTAGTCACTCAGTCATGCCCGACTCTTTGCAACCCCATGGACCTGCAGTCCCCCAGGCTCCTTGGTCCAAGGGATCCTCCAGGCAAGGATACTGGAGTGGATGCCATGTCCTTCTCCAATGGAGCAATGAGGAGACCCAAGAAACTGGAACTGGATGATTAGGAGAACTGATCTGACACACATAGGCAATAATAGTCATCACACCACGCTGCTCCCTCTTATTTGAGTGATCGTCACAGGTGAGTCAGAGTAGGGTCCAGGTGGTATAACATTATTTCTGGAGTGTCTATCTCCTCCGCTTGAATGTAACCTGGGTAAGAGGAGGGAATTTCTTAACCTCATGCACCAATGTCCCACTCTGACCACTCCATCTGGGAGTGACCCCCTTCTTCTTCTGATATTTTCATGGCTGATTCCTTGCTTTCATTCAAGTCTCTGCTTGGACATCCTCTATAAAGTTACTTTTCTTACCTGCTTTAAAATGATGGCCTCTATCACTTTCTATCCCTTTATCTGGCATTAACTCTCCCAGGAGTATTTATCACTGACATTGTTTATATACTTATTTGTTTGTTAGTTTGATGTCTATTTCTCTTTATGAATGTAGGAAATTTGAATGTCCTGTTCTCTCTTCCCGAGGCCTGGAACACAGCGTGGTACCCCTGAGATGCTTAATAAATATGTATGGAATTAAAGAACACACAAAGACAGGAAATCATGAAATGATTCAGCAGGTCCACTGAACAGACATGATTCCAGTGTACCTGGGCCTGTGGAGAGCGCTGTGTGCAGAAGAGTGCAAAAATTATAGGATACCTGGGGTCAGATTATGATTTTGTGTCTTTTCAGCCAACATAAGGAGATTGGACACTACTTTGGAGGGAATAGGCTGTTGGGAATAACTTGACCTGATGTGATTCCACTGGAAAGATCTTTCCAGAAAATAAGAAAAGGACTCTTACATATCTTCTTGGAGAGGTTATCATTTGTAAGTTAGTGGAGGCCTCTGAATGCAGAGAGGTGGGGTTCCCGTCATCTTCCTGGAGGACATTGGTTCTTCCTCGGTGTTTTCTAGTACTGAAAGCCCATTAGGCTGCCTTAGTCAGGTTGGAAGTCAAATCTTTTCCAGAGGAACTTGGGAGCAGTTCCTAAGTTACAACCCCTATGAAATTTGACCCAAAATGTAGATATGAGGAGATGGGTTTGAACATCACTCAGGGTCCACACTTATCCAGACAGATAGACCAGATCCTGTTCTGTGATCATGGGCAGGAGAGAAATGAAGCCCTGCTTTGACTTCCATAGGCTCTGACCATTTGCAAACTTCAGGCGAACAAGACAGGGCAGGCTTCTGAGCACATCAAAGGCTGCGTGGGCAGCCCTCTTGGTCAGCTGTGTCCGTGGGCACTTGCCCCCATTCTCTCCCCAGACCCTCTGCCTTGTGAAGGCTCAGCCTCCCCAGCTCAGAGCTCAGGAGCCCAGGACAGGCAGGGTCTTAGAGCCACCTTGCTCCCCTGATCTAGTAACTGGATTCCTAAGGTAATCCTCTGAGCCTGGGGACCCTCCAGTCCCGGTCAGGAGTCTTCCTCACTGAGTTCTACCAGGTGCCTGCCAGGCCCATCCCACAGTCTGCTTGGCCAGTGTCCTGATCTTTAGTCTATTTGCTCTTTGCCTTAAGACTCCCGTGCACCCATCTCCCCATAAAAACCTTTAACAGCCAGGAAAGGAGCCCTTGCCACAAGGCCTCTCAGGGACTCTTGCATCCTGCTTTCTCCATGTCCCCATCCTGCCCTGTTTCAGACCTGTGAGAAGGTGGCGCCAGCCTGGGTGGAGGGGATGGGGACAGAGAGAGAGATGGAGATCAAGGCGAATGAATAATGAAGGAGCAGCCCAGGGAGAGGCTGCTGACATCACCTCCTGTCTCTGCACAGAGTAAGCTGTGTCCTCATGGCACGAAGGAAGGCCAAGGGTCAATGTCAACATTTTAAACAAACAGAGATGGGTAGAGAGGAGGCTGGGAGGGCTGTGTGACTTGCTGAAGTCAGCTGCTGAGTCAGGACACCACTCCCTGTCTGTTAACCCCTAGACCAGCATGTTTTCCTGTCTATCCTGCTGACCCCTCTCTGAGGGTCTGGTAAACTCCTTTTTTTTTTTTTTCTCCCATTCTATGCACTTTAGAGTTGAAAACCTAGCTTTAAAACTTAGCTCTGGGCACTTCCCTTGAGGTCCAATGGATAAGACTCTACACTTCCAATTAAGGGGTGGAGTTTGATCCCTGGTCCAAGAACTAAGATTTTCCATGCTCCGTGGCCAACTGGAGGCCAATATTCTCCTCTCTACCAGACAAAGGTACATGGCTCTAGAGAGGAAAATGAGGGCAGAAACATATTTTGTAGGGCTTCTCTGAGAAGGCAGAAGCCTTCACAGCAGGAATTCCCTCCTTTTTGCTCCGAGTCAAGACTAAGAAGAGAGAAGAAAGGCTTTCATATCAATGTCTTTCTCAGAATCACTTTGTCTTACTGTTTTCCCACCTATAAATAGAAATAATAAGAGTTAATACTATTGTGAGTACACAAACCCTGAAACAGCATTAACTGTCTTTATCACTACTATAGCGCTTCCCTGGTGGCTCAGTCAGTAAAGAATCTGCCTGCAATGCAGGAAATCAGCCTTGATCCCTGAGTGGGGAAGATACCTCGGAGGAGGAAATGGCAACTCACTCCAGTGTTCTTGCTTGGGAAATCCCATGGACAGAGGCGCCTGGTAGGCCACAGTCTATGGGGTCGCAAAGAGTTGGACACAACTAAGTGACTAACAAAAAAATCATGTTCACTACTGTAAACATAATTTGTTTCAAGACTCAATTTGACTGATTTGCAGTGGCCCCTAGAGTAGGGTTTTGAAGCCCCTCTGGCTCAGCAGGAAACAGTGTCCAGCTGCATTCATGATGTAACATGGACTGGGTTGGTGGAGAGGTATAGCCCCATGGTACCTGTCAACGCTCCAAAGCCCTATTTTCTCTTACAAATGCAAGAATTGATATTAGAGATAGGTAATTATTTTCTAAAATCAAGTACAAAATAGAAGATGTGGAAATAAAACTCGTACTGCCTTTCCAGTTCCACTTTCTCAGTTTGCTTTTGTTCCCCCAAGCTCAGCAGTTAACAGTGACAACCCGAGCGAAACGGGAGTGGGAGGAAGAAGTCCAGTCAATTCTGGAGTTTTGTCCAAAAAGAGGAGGAATTTCTTTGTTCGGATGCATGCTCCTTCTGGAAGCCGATTTTGACAGACTCTTCCAGAACCACCAGAGACTGCTGTTCTACCTTGGAGGGCACCCTGGAAATTATTCATGCCTTCTTATCTCATGAACTTCTTAACAAATTGCTTATTTGCTCTGCGGTTTGAGAACATTTTATTTTGCTGCAGGGGTTCTTGTTTATCTCAGAAACACTGAGCAGCTCTGATGAGCCGGAACAGAACATGCCAATTCTAGCGTGTTCATTGAGCACCCACTGGTGCTGGCGAGGGTGCTGGGCTCTTTGAAAATTCTCATCCCATTTAAGCCTCCTAAAACACCCTGGAGTGGATATTCTTCTCTCTTTTAAAGAAATTAAAGCTTGGAAAAGTTACAAAACTTACCCAAATCCCTATTGCTGTAAATGGTGGCATCAGAAATAAAATCCAGTTTCTTCCATCTCCATAGACTGAACTATTTCCTTCTGATTGCAGGAATGTTGACTTTTTTCTTTTTCTTTTCTTTTTTTTTTTAATTGGAGGATAATTGTTTTACAATGTTGTGTTGGTTTCTGTCCTACAACAGCATGAATCAGCCTTGAGAAAAGTGAAAGTGTTAGCCGTTCAGTCGTGTGCGACTCTTTGCGACTCCATGGACCATAGCCCGCCAGGCTCCTCTGTCCACGGGATTCTCCAGGAAAGAATACTGGGGATTCTTGCCAGGATCTTCTCCAGGGGATCTTGCCAGGATCGAACACTGGTCTCCTACATTGCAGACAGATTCTTTACCATCTGATTCACCAGCGAAGCCCAAATATACGTACATCCCCTCCCTCCACCCCCCCCCCCACCTCTCCCCTACCCTTCTAGGTTGTTACAGAGCCCCAGACTGAGCTTCCTGGGCTATACAGCGACTTCCCACTAGCTTATTCTTTCTTTTTTTGTTTTAAAGAAGAGAATCAGGTATGGGTGGTGGGGGGATGAGTCACCGAGAATCTAAGCCAGCCAGCCCTCAGTAGGCATTTGCATATATTATTTCCTTCGGTGTTCAGAACATTCTGTTTCCTCCACCTCCATGGATCTTGATCCCTGTGTTATAAGTAAAGTAGCAGAGTCTAAAAAGAGGCCCTGGCATCAAGTGACAACAGCAGAAAAGTGATGGAGTTAGACTTCAATCCACGTCCCCTGGCTCCAAATAACCATGTTCTTTTCAATGCCTGACACTGCACAGTGGAAATTTCAAGCATTGTCTACAGGAAAACATGTCATTTGGGTCTTAGTTATTCCTAATATGTCTCTTTAGGGGGAGTAGACATTTGCTGTTTTGCCTGCCTAAGAATTTTTTTTTTTAATCTGATAAGAGATTTTTTACTTCCCTTTAGGATACTTCTCTGCTCTTGGGCTAAGGCTTGGTGAGATCATTAGTCAAGTTTTCCCACACTCCCCTGTCCCAGGCATGGACATGTGACTCAAGTTCTGCAATTTGTCTCTCTTTCCCCAGAGTTTGAAATTTAAGTTGAAAGGCAAAACGATGAGAGACAGCTGGAGCTAAAACATCCTAATTGTAAAGTCCAGAGACTATCCCCATGGAACCACATGCTGCAATGAATGCCGGTTGTCCCAACACAATTGCTAATAACACTTCCTTTCACTCTCCAAAGTGTCATGGTTGAAATGATGAATTATACAGCCACCCTAACTATCATCCCAGTTCCCACAGTTGGACGCCTTCTGAGGTCTGGACATCCCCTTCGATTAAGTAAGCTGCCTCATAGGTCGCCAATGAATTATTTTTGCATAAGCGAATCAAGTCTGTGTCTTGCTTGCAATAATAACAAAGACTTGAACTGTGTCTCTTGAGAAGACTCACCAATATTACCTTGTGTGGAAAAGGCCCTTAGTAATCACGCAACTAGGGTTTTAACAAATAATAATCAGACTCCTCTTCTAACAATACCCGTGCTTACTCAACGGGCTTGTGGACAGATGTCCACAGCAGCATGGACAGGAATCATTCTTGAAAGCACAGCTTCTCTTCATCTGGGTCGGCCCAGTTTCTTCCATCCCTCAGTGTAGAAGCAACAACCAACCCTGATGCTTCTTACAGAGCCATTCCTTGAAAGGATCAGCCAGCCTTGGTGAGTGAAAATGAACTGCATTCATTTTGATGAGGCAGGAATTTGTCCTTACTGGAAATGATGCCTATTCTAGATCTGATTTTGCTTTACCCATCTCTGATGCTCACCTACTCTGTGAACTTACCAGATACTTTGTGAACTGGTCTGGTGTCTCAAACTAATGAACAATTGCTGCTGCAATGAGACAGTTCAGTGCAGGGAGGCCTTTGAGATTTACTGCTTTATAATGAACCTAGTTGCCCCGAAGCAAGTACTGCTGTGCTGTGCTTAGTCGCCTCAGCTGGGCCCAACTCTTTGCACCCCCATGGACTGTAGCCCGCCAGGCTCCTCTGTCCATGGGAGTCTCCAGGCAAGAATACTGGAGTGGGTGGCCATGACCTCCTCCAGGGGATCTTCCCAACCCAGGATCAAACCCAGGTCTCTCACAAAGTGGACAGATTCTTTACCATCTGAGCCGCCAGGGAGGTCCATATAAAGGGGGAGGGGTCCTATTGATAGCTCAACCTTGGCAGCAGCATGGAGACAACATTTTGTAAGGATGGGAGGTTTCTTGTGTGTGTGATATATGCTCTGATTCATATCTTTGGTACGACTTCTCTCATTAACAGTAAAATGAGGTAGGGACCACTAAAGGACCAATATGGAAATAATACAGTTCTAATTTTCCTAAAGATTTGCTTTACAAATTTTGGCTTTCCCATCCTTCAATGGAGGCTTCTGTTGTTTAGAAGTCTCTCTACCTGTTTCAGTCAGGATCCCAAAAGACACATCACATATAGACGGAGATAGTTCTAGTTGAGCTTATTTATAAGACAACATTTACACTACTATAGGCAAAGTATAGTAGAGCCATAGGGGACAGTGATGGAGCTCAGAGCCAACAGCACTAGAGCTTTCATCACCAGTAAGCTCAAGGAAGCAATGGGATGAAAACGGGGAGACTAACCCCTGCAGAATCAACCGTTTTGAGAGGAGCCATGACTTTCTGCTGAGAGACAGTCAGCCAGAGGCAATCTCAGAGGAATGGAGCCAGACAAGAAAACAGACCTCTCTTATGGGACTCATTGCCCAAACCCAGAAGAAGTTCAAAGGCATTAGAGCCTTTGGTATATGCAACCCATTAGGGCATAGATCAGTCTAGAGAACAGTTGCTTGTAACTAGAGAGACAAACAGGAGGTATTCAGCCTGGGGCCCAAATAAAGAATGCAGAAAACTGTTATAATTATTCATTAACTAGGAGTCAGTATTTTTTTAAGTCAGTTGTATTTCTATATACCAGTAATAAGCAAGCAAAAACTAAATAGAAGCATGTAAGTATATATAATAACTAAACAACTTCAAATACATAGAAATAAATCTAGTTAAAAATGGAAGATACCTCTGCACACAAAACTACAAAGATTTATTGAGATAATTTAAAGAAGACTCAATCTCAAAAATGACAGAATGATCTCTGTGTGTTTCCAAGTCAAGCCATTCAATATTACAGTAATCCAAGTCTATGCCCCGACCAGCAACGCTGAAGAGGCTGAAGTTGAATGGTTCTATGAAAACCTACAAGACCTTTTAGAACTAATACCCAAAAAAGATGTCCTTTTCATAGGGGACAGTAATGCAAAAGTAGGAAGTCAAGAAACACCTGGAGTAACAGACAAATTTGGCCTTGGAGTACAGAATGAAGCAGGGCAAAGCTTAATAGAGTTTTGCCAAGAGAACGCACTGGTCATAGCAAACACTCTCTTCCAACAACACAAGAGAAAACTCTACACATGGACATCACCAGATGGTCAGCACCGAAATCATATTGATTTTATTCTTTGCAGCGAAAGATGGAGATGCTCTATACAGTCAGCAAAAACAAGACTGGGAGCTGACTGTGGCTCAGATCATGAACTCCTTATTTCCAAATTCAGACTTAAATTGAAGAAATTAGGGAAAACCACTAGACCATTCAGGTATGACCTAAATCAAATCCCTTATGACTATACAGTGGAAGTGACAAATAGATTTAAGGGACTAACTAGATCTGATAGAGAGCCATAGATGAACTATGGACAGAGGTTCATGACATTGTATAGGAAACAGGGATCAAGACCATCCCCATGGAAAACAAATGCAAAAAAGCAAAATGGCTGTCTGAGGAAGCCTTACAAATATCTGTGAAAAAAAGAGAAGTGAAAAGCAAAGGAGAAAAGGAAAGATATACTCATTAGAATGCAGAGTTCCAAAGAATAGCCAGGAGAGATAAGAAAGCCTTCCTCAGTGATCAATGCAAAGAAATAGAGGAAAACAATAGAATGGGAAAGACTAGAGATCTCTTCAAGAAAATTAGAGATAACAAGGGAACATTTCATGCAAAAATGGGCTCAATAAAGGACAGAAATGGTATGGACCTAACAGAAGCAGAAGATATTAAGAAGAGGTGGCAAGAATACACAGAAGAACTGTACAAAAAAGATCTTCATGACCCAGATAATCATGATGGTGTGAGCACTCACCTAGAGCCAGACATCCTGGAGTGTGAAGTCAAGTGGGCCTTAGAAAGCATCACTATGAACAAAGCTAGTGGAGGTGATGGAAGTTCAGCTGAGCTATTTCAAATCCTAAGAGATGATGCTGTGAAAGTGCTGCACTCAATAAGCCAGCAAATTTGGAAAGCTCAGCAGAGGCCACAGGACTGGAAAAGGTCAGTTTTCATTCCAATCCCAAAGAAAGGCAATCCCAAAGAATGCTCAAACGACCACACAATTGCACTCATCTCACATGCTAGCAAAGTAATTCTCAAAATTTTCCAAGCCAGACTGCAACAACACGTGAACTGTGAACTTCCAGATGCTCAAGCTGGTTTTAGAAAAGGCAGAGGAACAAGAGATCAAATTGCCAACATCTGCTGGATCATCGCTAAAGCAAAAAGAGAGTTCCAGAAGAACATCTATTTCTGCTTTATTGACTATGCCAAAGCCTTTGACTGTGTGAATCACAGCAAACTGTGGAAAATTCTGAAAGAAATGGGAATACCAGACCATCTGATCTGCCTCTTGAGAAATCCATATGCAGGTCAGGAAGCAACAGTTAGAACTGGACATGGAACAACAGACTGGTTCCAAACAGGAAAAGGAGTACGTCAAGGCTGTATATTGTCACCCTGCTTATTTAACTTATGTGCAGAGTACATCATGAGAAACGCTGGGCTGGGAGAAGCACAAGCTGGAATCAAGATTGCCGGGAGAAATATCAATAACCTCAGATATGCAGACGACACCACCATAATGGCAGAAAGTGAAGAGGAACTAAAGAGTCTCTTGATGAGAGTGAAAGAGGAGAGTGAAAAAGTTCGCTTAAAGCTCAACATTCAGAAAACTAAGATCATGACATCTGGTCCCATCACTTCATGGCAAATAGATGGGGAAAGAGTGGAAATAGTGTCAGACTTTATTTTTTGGGCTCCAAAATCACTGCAGATGGTGACTGCAGCCATGAAATTAAAAGACGCTTGCCCCTTGGAAGAAAAGGTGTGCCCAACCTAGATAGCATATTAAAAAGCAGAAACATTACTTTGCCAACAAAGGTCCATCTAGTTAAGACGATGTTTTTTCCAGTAGTTGTGTATGGATGTGAGAGTTGGACTATAAAGAAAGCTGAGTGCTCAAGAATTGATGCTTTTGAACTGTGGTGTTGGAGAAGACTCTTGAGAGTCCCTTGGACTGCAAGGAGATCCAACCAGTCCATCCTAAAGGAGATCAGTCCTAAGTAGTCATTGGAAGGACTGATGTTGAAGCTGAAACTCCAATACTTTGGCCACCTGATGTGAAGAACTGACTCATTTGAAAAGATCCTGATGCTGGGAAAGATTGAAAGCAGGAGAAGAAGGGGATGACAGAGGATGAGATGGTTGGATGGCATCACAGACTAAATGGACATGAGTTTGAGTAAATTCCAGGAGTTGCTGATGGACAGGGAGGCCTGGCGTGCTGTAGTCCATGGGATCACAAAGAGTTGGATATGGCTGAGTGACTAAACTGAACTGAAAGAAGACCCCAAAGAATGGAGGAATATATACTTGACTCTCAAACAACTCAGCGGTTAGGGCTGCCAGCCTCTTGCACAGTGACAATCCCTGTGTAGCTACAGTGGTCCCTCCATATCCACGGCTCTGCATCTGTGGCTACAGCCAATATATACATACAACGTATAGCCAATATATACAATGGATATAGTACTACAGTACAACTCCAGATCATGTAGTGCTGTAACACATATTCATTAAGAAAAATCCACATGTAAGTAGCCTCCCACAGTTCAAATCTATGTTGTTCAACAGTCAACTGTTTCATGTCCAAGGTTTGAAAGAATTAACACCATTAAGCTAATATTGCATTACCGATAGTTGATCTATGGATTTCATGCTATTCTAGTAAGAATTTCAAAAATTTTTAATGGAAATTTCAAGCTGATTCTCTCATTTACGTGGAAATGCAAAGAGACAAAAAATAGGCAAGGTGGTCTTAAAAAAGAAGAACAAAGTTGAAGGATTTATGCTACCCAATATAAATGCTTCTTATAAAGCTACGTTAATTAAGACAGTGTGGCCTTGGGGCAAGGGCAGACAAATATATCAGTGGGCCTGAAGAGAGTCCAGAAATAGACCCAGTCAAATAAGGACACTTCATTTATGACACAGGTGACACTGCAGAGGAGTGACTAATGGACAATCTTTTCAATAAATAGTGCTGCATCCACTGGAGTTCACATGGGAAAAAAACTAATTCTGACCCCTATTTTGTCACCCAAAGAAAAATCAATTCTATGAGGTTTTTAGATCCAAATGTAAGAGCTTAAGAGAAAAGCTTCTAATTAACTGGAAGGGGATGATGGACCTAAATGTAAAAATGCGAAAGTATAAAACTTCTAGAGGAAACCATTGCAAAGTATCTGTATCACCTTGGGTTTAGTGATGAGTTTTCAGATTCAATACCAAACATTATTGTAAAATTGAAAAGTTAACTTTATCAGGAAAGAAAAATGGATGCATTGGACTTTATTAAAATTGAAAAGCTTAGCTATATGAAAGACAATGTTGAGAGAATGAAAAGAGAAGCCACATAGTTGGAGAACATAATGAAAGTCATTTATCTGATAAAGTACTTCTGTGCAGAACAGGGTGCAATTTATGCTCCAGAGCTCCCTCCAGGATGAGACTCGGGGTCCTGGGCCCACATTCTTGCTTAGCTTCTGTCTCTGACCCAGAGCTTTCCGCATACTTCTTCCCTCACTTCCTTATTGGTTTCTCCTAAGAGCACCCCTTAATGAATTATTAATATTTGTCCAAGAATTCTTGTCTCTTGCTCCTAGGAAACTTGACTATGACAGGTTTCAAACTGGAAGCCACCTCTGATGATTAATTTCATGTGTCAATTTGACTGGACTGAGAGATATGCAGGAAGCTACTGGCCTTACTTCTGGGTGGGTCTGTAGGGTGTCTGTGAACCGTGGCAGCATTTGAATTGGCAGACTGGGTAATGATGGTCCTCACCAATGTGAGTGGGCCTCATGAGTTAGTTGAAGGCCTCAGTGGAACAAGAAAGATGTCATCAGCACTCTTAGGTCTTGGGCCTTCAGACTTGCAGGGAGACTTACAGCACCAGCTCCCTGATCCAATTTTCCAATTTTGGGGCTCAAACGGGGACTTACTCCCTCCGCTCCCCTGATTCTCAGATTTGATCTGAATTATACCACTGGCTTTCTTGGTTCTTCCCAGCTTGCAGATAGCAGATCCTGCGACTTCGTGGTCTCCATAATCAGGTGAACTGATTCCTATAAATAAATTTCCTCTTCCTATCTATCTATCAATTATCTTTCTCTCCCTTTCCTATCAGTTTTGGTTTTCTTCTGGAGAACCCTAATACACTCCTCAAATGTCCATTATAGAAAAGTAGATCAATAAATCATGTTATGCCCGCATGTGTGTGCTCAGTCATTCAGTCGTGTCCGACTCTTTGCGACCCTATGGACTGTAGCCTGCCAGGCTCCTCTGTCCATGGGATTTTCCAGGCAATAATACCAGAGTGAGTTGCCATTTCCTCCTCCAGGGGATCTTCCTGACCCAGGGAATCTTCCCAATCCAGGGATCAAACCCACATCTCTTGGATTAGTAAGCAGATTCTTTATTACTGAGCCATCTGGGAAAATCCTTATGCCCCTACAATGCGAAGCAAGAGACACTCATGGGAATGAATGGACTGTGGCTACATGCATCCACATAGGTGAAACTCACACAGTTAGATGGTTCCTAATATTTTTATTGAATTGGGCAAAGTGTGTTTATATATTTAACCTGAGTTTCACCTGGGATTTCTCTCACTACAGAGTGAAAACAGACCACCAGTCAGTAATTTCAATCTCTCCCATGACCAGGATTTCCAGCCGGTTCTGAGAGGGCAGTGAGGGACAGAGTCACCCAGATGTTATAAGCCTGGACCTCTCAGTTGCTTTACTCATTGTGGTTTTATCTTTCTCGTGCTTGGAATCCCATGGCCAAAACCTGCCAATGGCTGATGAAGGAAGTCATCTATCCCCGAAGTAACTGGCAGCTTCCACAAAGCTGTTAGGTGTTCTCTGCATACCAGGAAAACCTGGAACCCCACTGTGGTGCTCTTAAAGCAGACCTGCTTCATGCTTCCAAGATCTCAAATTCTTGGGGCACTAACTCCCATAACCCTCAGATCAGTCCAGAAGACATAGGGATTAGCCGAAGGTCTGCCGACTGTCACACCCCCTCTCTAACTCAGGAGCGTTGTCATAGAACCAAATGTGTGTTTATAGTTGCTCTTCTTTCAGGCCAAGCAGCTCCTCAATTATTCCTCAGACCCATTGGTAAATAGATCCCACGAGGACCCTCTGCTCAGCCAGCCTTTCACCCTTTCATCTAATTTGATTATAAGATGAGTGAATTCTCTCCAGACTTTACTTCAAAGGAAACGATTGCCTGTGGTCATTTTTAAATCCCAGAATTCTTTGGTGGAGATGCTTTCTTTTCTGTAGCCTCGAACGTGCTCCAAAGTCAACGGTGATGTCAGTTCCCTGTGACTGGCTGAGATGAAGTCAGCCGCATCCCGCCCTCAGATGCTCTTCCAAATTTCAAGTTGTGAAAAGAAATTGCTTCTTTCTTACAAATATGTTTTCCCTGGCTTTATTATTTTTTTTAAACCCACATGCTTCATGCTGGAAATGTGAAAAACACACATTTTGTCAAGAAAAAATTTAAATCACCCCAAAGCTTACAGCTAACTGCTGTTATCACATCCCTAGGGTTCTGACTTAGAGTGAACTGAAAAATAAGCACATTTCTGGACAGGAAGTCAAGAGGAAATGTGAGCCCGGGCATGGGGTGATTAGTTTCTGCTCATTTCATGGTGATTTTCTGCTTTCCTTTCAATGCCTACTTGCTTGGAGGGAAATTTTTCCTTGACAGCTAAAGCCACGTGCTCCCTTGTTCATCTCCAGCGGCAGAGTGAGGAGAGTCCGTTTTTGTTTTCCCATGGTAGTCTTCTGGCGTTTGAATGGGTTCATTCAGTTCTGTGCAAAGGAAGAGCTATATGCCTATAGCTCAGTTTACTGCCATATTTACTTTGCAGGAGTTCTGTGAGCTTGAAGATGGTACAGGTGAAGGTGATACATTCTGGGAAGTTATTAACTATTAGATATAATCATCAACACATGCATTGCATCATCATTACCCCAGTGACTGGATTCACCAATGTATGTGTTCTTTGTCCTCTCGCAAGATTCATTACAAGTAAACGTTAACATCAGGTAAGAAGAAAGGATAAAATCTCAACAAGAGAGATGAGAGGAAAGGGGAGAGATTGTAGCCAAAGAGGCTGAGTCAGTTTGCATACTGATGGGTTTGGGGATAAAGAGAAGGAAAAGCTAGATGGCCTGGGAGCTTGAAGGAGATTTGGGAATGGGGGAGGGGTGACATGAGAGAGAGTCTGGAGCAGATGCAAAATCTGAATGCACAGGGGTTCAAGGAAGATTTAGGAATGGCTGATGGGAATTACACATTGGGTCCTGGTCAAAGTTCCTCACTGGTGCTGAAGCTGAAGCTCCAATACTTTGGCCGCCTGAAGTGAAGAGCCAGCTCATTGGGAAAGACCCTGATGCTGGTCAGGAAAGGCTGAGGACAGGAGGTGAAGAGGGCGACAGAGGATGAGACAGTTGGATGGCATCAGTGACTCAATGGACGTGAGTTTGAGAAAACTCCAGGTGATAGTGAAGGACAGGGAAGCCTGGTGTGCTGCAGTCCATGGGATTGCAAAGAGCCAGACACCACTTAGTGATTGAATAACAACAACGTTCCGCAAAAGAAATAAGAAAATTTGTCACTGCTTTCTTTTTAAGATTTTTTTTTTGATGTGGACCATTTTTAAAATCTTTATAGGATTTGTTACAATATTGCTTCTGTTTTATGGTTTTTTGTTTTTTTGGCCACAGGCATGTGAAATCTTAGCTCCTTGACCAGGGATTGAACCTGCACTCGCGGCCTTGGCAGGTGAAGCCTTAACCACTGGAGCACCGGGAAGTCACTGCCATTGCTTTTTGAAAATATTTCATGGCTGGACTGGGCTCCCTTCACTGTGACCACATATAGGAGCTGGACCATGTGGGACACAGATCCTACTCCGATGATAGCATAATTTGCACACAATCTGTCCTTTCCAACGGAGTGTGAGATCCTGGAAAGTAAAGTGTAACTTTGTCTGATGGATAATGTTTAGCACAAAGTCTGTCATAATGCAGGTGCTGAGCTAGTCTTTGCAGAATTGAATTAGAGTAGAGACGAAGGGAAGGAATGGTGACTTAGATTTATTTAGCATCCACAATATTCCAAGTACTCTATGCACAGATTTGAGAGAAGTTCAGAGAGATCAATGGCCTTGCCTAGGTTTATAATTTTTGAGTGAGGCAAGTGAACGTGAAAGTCGCTCAATGGTGTCCAACACTTTGCGACCCCATGGAATTCTCCAGGCCAGAACACTGGAGTGGGTAGCCTTTCCCTTCTCCAGGGGATCTTCCCAACCCAGGGACTGAACCCGGGTCTCCTGCATTCCAGGCAGATTCTTTACCAGCTGAGCAATCAGGCCAGCACTCAAATTCAGGTCTTTGTGACTGAGGATCATTATTCCATGTGGACCAAAGGAAACTCCTCTTCTAAGCTGGAAGGAGGGGAGACGGAGTGCTGATAAGTGAGTGCTGAAGGAACGCTGATGAGAGAGCAGCAACTATTTTTCCAGTTATGTGTTAAGTTCTGCTATGTTCCAGGGTCTGCTGGAGTATATGACCTGTCATGGGCTCTACATGGACATCTAGTCCATGAATCCATTAATGAGCAAACAAATGAAATAAAGGTGGCCAGAGACCAAGGGGAGTATCCAGGAATAGGAAAGAAGAGAAAAGATAGCACAGGGAAAGAAGCATATGGCAGTGAGGGAACTGGAAAAGATAAGAATAGGTACTGAGAACAGAGGACTCAGAGAGGGTCAGAGCAGAGACATGCCCAAGACGGAGATAAGGAAGACGAAAGGGATGAGAACATTTAGAAATCTTGTGGGAAGGCAGAGGATCCAGGGGAAGAGCTCAGGAAAGAAGAGGGGAGAGAGGGGAGCTGAGAAGAACCCTGAGCCACTGAGGGACAAGCGGTGGGGACAGAGGCGTCTTCTCAACCTGGGGAATCATCCCAAACCCCTTTGGGCAGTGTGCTCATGTTTCAGGCAGGATCCAAACGTCTGTCTGGAAGGATCTGGTGGGAGAAGATGCTGGGGAAACACACACACTAAATAAGGGTGAAAACACCACCAATGTAGATGTAATGATTTTCCAGGAACAATCAATGCAGAGACATCTATCTGCCCCCTAACACATGCCTGAGTGTTCTCTCCACCTCCCTCTGCCCTCACAAGGCTGGACCTTAAAATCCCAGTTCCAGGGTCCCCCCTTCCATGCTCACAACCTGCACTGTGATATCTCTTGCTGCATAAAATGATCCCATTTGCTCTCAACAGCTGGGAGAGCAGAGCACGTGATGCATGTCAACTGGGATTGGGGGCGGCATCCCTCAGCTGGAAGGATGGAGGACAAGTGTGCAGGTATCCATGGAAAGTACCCTCTGAGAAGTAGGGACGAAGGTTCCAGAAAGGCTGAGCTCCTGATGAAGATGTAGTGAGCAGCTGAGTGGTGAGGACTGGCAATGCCGGGGCTGTACACATCACTGCACATATCTAAGCCAGCACCCTGATGTCTAACAGGAGGGTTGCCCTCCTACGGGCAGCAACGCTGGGTGGCTTGGCGTCCTGGGCAGGGGAACCCATAACAGCAAGCCCAGCGCAGGCTTTCAGAGCTGCCTGGGGAGGCTCCTTACGCAGGACCTCCAAAGAGGTTCACAAGCCTAGGCTGTGCCAGCGGACCATCCTGCACTTGTTCGTCCAATTCACACCTTGAATTGGATGATTCAAGGTCCAATTCACACAATCTCCTTCTTCCAGTCTCTCATTCATTCTCTCATTCATTCAATAAGGGCTGTGTGACGACTTACTGTGTCCAGCAACAGTACAAGACACAGGGATCCAGAGGTCAACACAAAAGGCCTCTATTCTAGGGAAATAAAGGCTGGATGAAGAGACAAAAATTAGCAATTATGATACATTCTTTTATTTTATGTTGTATTATATTGTGTCAAATTATGTTGTATTACATTCCATTATTTATTCGTCAAATGTTACGTCAGGTGTTCAACTAAACATCGGGGATGCCACAGTGAACAAAACACAGTTCTCAACTTCATCGATCTTTTATTCTAGTGGGGAAAACAGCGATAAAAATACCAAGTTGAGTATGATAACTATATGATATCTATATGACTAGCAGCTCTTTGACCTTTTGCACCTGTTATATAAATTTTGATATTAATAAACTCTGCCTGCATGTCTCAACTTCTTCTTGTGTCTCGAATCCGTCCTGAGATTGCTAGATGTGGCAGAATCTAGCAGCATTGCTTTTGGGACGGCTCAAAAGCCCTCTCTCGAGTCTGGAATACATCTTCTCTCTTTGGGTGAGAGGGATGCCAGGGGAAAGAAATAATCATTACATTCTGAGTCAGATGGAGACTGTATATCTTATTAATAACCGAGACGAATTGTGTACACCCTCAAAGCTGGATTGATAATGATGCATCAAACTTTGTTACCGAAACCTCAGAAAGCTGATGTGGGTCACAGGGAGCTATTTTGCACAAGATTTGTCACCTTGATCTGAACGGGAAACGAATTACTAAATATAAAATGCTGTTTTGCTGTGATTCATAACTCTTTCAAGCTGACAGACATCGTAAAAGGATATAATCTTTTCCCTCTTTCTAAAAAATGAAGTCAAGGGATCTGCTTCTCCATTTCTTATCAACCTGAAGAGGGATCAGAGAGAACACCTACAAGCCAACCACAAGAAATAGGTTTGTCTTTTCTGCTTTCTGACAGTGTTCATACAGAGGAGAAAGACTGTAATCTGTGCGCCCCACTTCTAGGAAATGATAGCTCCAAAATATAATTATCTTTACTGTAGGATGATGCAACTGGGTTTTTTCCTCCCCACAAGACGGACTCATGATTATACTTGAAAATAAGAACATATTGCAACCCCTCCTTGTCCTCAAATACCTCTCGTACGTAATTGTAGCCTTTACAGATGACTTTCTGTTTATTTAAGCATTTTTGATTAAATTTATGCAAATGTCATGGCATTCCCTGAGGTCTCTTAGGATGAAAAATACAGAACCATGAGTGGGGAAGCTCAAAAGGTTTTCAATAGCCAGAAAACCAGAAGCTGAAGCTTAGATCTTAGTCTGCATGTGCCCTGCAGTGAATAGAATGCATAAGCATCTTATTATGACTCAGAGACGTGTACATCCTGAAGACTTCCTAGTGACAGAAGGATTTGTAACTAAATATTTACGCACAGTGGATTTGATACTGCCCAGGGCAGTGGCTGCCAGCCCAAGTTCATGGTAGACAAACCCTTGTTAGAATTCTGGCTCTGTAACTTACTTACTCATGACCTTGGGCACTTAACTATTTCAAGCCTCTGGTGGCATGTGTGTGTCTACGTGTGCATGTGTGTTTCATTTGAAAGCAAACATAAAATAATATTTGCCCCACAGAGTTACTTTAAGTACTGAATGAGATCATTAATATCATTTAATACATGACAGTACATAATCTTTATCATGGAACAGGAAAAAGTGATCAAATTTACATTATTGTTGCTAATACAAGATGCAAATTATTTTAAGTAAAATGCTGTTTCATTGGGCTTCCCCTGTGGCTCAACTGGTAAAGAATCTGCCTGCAATGCGGAAGACCTGGGTTCGATATCTGGGTTGGGAAGATCCCTTGGAGAAGGGAATAGTTACCCATTCCAGTATTCTGTCCTGGAGAATTCCATGAACTTTATAGTCCATGGGGTCACAAAGAGTCAGACACGACTGAGCGACTTTCACCAAACCAAGTTGGTAGATGCTAAAATAAAATCTCTAGTGATGTCAAACTTTCTCTCTCGACTTTGCCTCTTCAGCTGAATTGTACATGTTTTCTTATCCACAAGTTCTCCCACCACGAAAATTTCAGGAATGCAACCTACATGAGTGTGGATGGTAGAAAAGACCCTTAAGATCTCATGGATTCCCAGTTTATGTTTTCAATCCCTATTCCCTCAGCTTTTGGGACCGCAATCTCCGGGCTGGATTTGTAGCCCTGGGACTCTCTCTCCTCATTCTCACTGCACTCATGCTTCTCTGCTTACCCGCTCAAGGGTGATGAGTCACAGGATGCTACTCTTGGACTTCTTATACTTGCAGGCATACTAAGTCACTTCAGTCATGTCCGACTCTTTGCGACCCCATGGACTGTAACCCACCAGGTTCCTCTGTCCATGGAATTCTCCAGGCAAGGATACTGGAGTGGGGTGTTGTGCCCTCTTCCACGGGATCTTCCCAACCCAGGGACTGAACCCGTGTCTCTTACATCTCCTGCGTTGGCAGGCAGGTTCTTTACCGCTAGCACCACTTGGGAAGCCTCTTCTTATCTCTCTCCTTTCCAAATGATGGGACTCCTTTTTGACTTTATTTACCACTGGCATGCCAGTGAATGCTGAGTCTAAAGCTCCTGTCTGACTTCAGTCCCTTGCATATCGACTTTCCTGTTGGGTTTCTCAGACTAAAAGCATTCCCATTAGCATCTCACACTCTGTATATTGCCCACAGGACTCTTCATTCCTCAGCATCTCTTCCATTGTCCGTTGTCACCTAATGCAGGTAACAGAAGCCGCACAAGGCTGGTACCCAGATCAGAAGTCAGGGAGTTATCTTCATCTGTCCTTTTCCTTCACCTGTCATATCCAGTAAAAAAAGGCCCATTAATCTTGCCTTCTGATAGTTAATTTATCCATCCTTATGATAGTTTAGGGTAGGAAAGAAAATGAGTGCATTGCATGCAGTCAGGCTAAGTGTTGTGTAATATATTTATACAGTTGTATGTATTTTTATTGTATTTGCATATGTGCGTGTATATTGGAGCATGATGTCAAATATATCTTTTATTGTAAGTCATGGGATAGGATAGTTTAAAAAGCACTGTCTTGAACCCTTCTTTATCAAACTCATTGAGGCCCAGCTGACTAGTACTATCTAAACTCTTTGCTTTTTCTCTTCCTATGAAGCCCCTTAAAATAATGAAATAAAGTAAATAAAATAAAACAAGATGACTCCGTGTCATGTTTCCCCGTAAGACTACTTCAGCTGTATTGTCCTTGGGAACACAGAGATCAACCTGTGTTCACAGCCCACCCTCTCCCCCCGCCCAAGGTTCGGAGTAATCTGTCCCCATAGAATCGCTTCCCAGCTAGCTCAGAGGTAAAGAATCTGCCTGCCAATGCAGGAGATGCTGGTTTGATCCCTGGGTTGGGAAGATCCCTGGAGGAGGAAATGGCAACCCTCTCCAATATTCTTGCCTGAAAAATTCCTGACAGGCTGCTCACAAAGAGTCGGACATGGCTGAGTGACCGAGCACACACACCCATGAATAGAACCATGTGCATTCTGGAGATGACTATTTTAGAAAGACAGTGGTCCTTGCCTTCAGAGAGATTTCTAGTAAAGGAGAGTGATATAGTAAAGATCTCCTGGTAGACCCTGGGAGAATCAGAGAGCCCATTTCCCATGGGTGATCTCTGTACATTGAGTTATTAGAGAATTTGATGAAGGGATTCATTTTTCCTCTACTCCCATCCTAATACACTCCACAGCTCCGCTTATCCACTCAAACACATCCATGTTCAATTTTATCCTTGCTCTTTCAGCATTTTATTTTTCCTCTAGGTCAGTGGGTTTTTTAAAAAGCATTTTCAGTAGCAGAATGCTTTTTTTCAAAGAAAATCTTTACTAAGACTTCAACCTATAAAACGAATGAAAGCAATAAATGGGTTCCTAGAGCATTTAAATATTCATTGTTTGATGGGAGAAAATAACTATAATAGTTGTTTTTTATTGAGAATCCCTGCAACCTACCTTCAGAGCCCAGCTTGAAAAATTAGTCCTTGATGAACACTGGGGAGGTACATATTGTCCATCCCTGAACGGTTCTGAAGACTGGGTAGGTTTATGTACGAGCAACATTTTCACTGTAAGCTGCACACCCTCGTACTATTATTATTAGTTGTACTTCTGCTTTCTCTAGCTGAACAACCTTGGGCAAACCATTCAGCCTTAGGAGGCCAAGGGGCTCTATTTTCCATCCATGAATCATTGGGATCAAGCTGAAGGATCTCTAGCTTCCTTCATGTTCCATGCATCCATAGAATAAATATGAGCACTAGTCTTAACACCACGGTGTTGATGCTCGCCATAGAGCCAAGGTTCATGGTGAAGTTTGTACTTACCACTGTGGGTCTTTTCTGGGTGGTTGATTTTATGATCCATTCAAAGAGGTTCCATGTGTCTCTTAAGTAATTTTTATAATATCAATGTTTAACTATACAACCAAGAAACTCATTTTCACATGTATCATTGAGTTCTTGTAATAATAATAGTAACCACAGCAATTTGTTTTAATACTTGGCAATCTACACATGCTTATATCTGTTATAAGCCTTTGACTCTCACAGTAATTCTATGTATCCATTCTTAAGAGAACACAGATACTGAGAGGAAAGCTGATTTGCTAATGCCTGTTAGCAAGAACCTGGAGCTGTGATGGGGTGTCAGATGGGGGGGGTGTCACAGTTTGGGAAACCTTGGTACCAGGTCAAGGAATCTTCATTTCACTGGGTCCACATGTTACCGAGTCTAAGTTCATAGTGCTTGCTGTACGCCAGGGCAATAAAGCAAGACACCAATTGTTGGGGCAAAGAAGAGTGACTTTATTCAGAAAGTCAGCAGGCTGAGAAGATGGTGAACTAGAGCCCCAGAGAACCGTCTTGATAGGTTTGGATGTTATTTTCTTTTATGGAGCAAAGAGGGAAGGAGATGGGGAGATAAGGTAGAAAAGGTGATTAGTTGTTGCACATATTTCCTAGTTCTGGCCAGACTCCGGAGTTGTTGTTCAGTCCCTAAGTCATGTCCGACTCTTTGTGACCGCATGGACAGTGGCATGCCAGGCTTCCATGTCCTTCACTATCTCCTGGAGTTTGCACAAATTCATGTTCATTGAGTTGGCAATGCTATCTAACCATCTCACCCCTGCTGCCCACCTTCTCTTCCTGCCCTCAATCTTTCCCAGCATCAAGTTCTTTTCTATGAGTTGGTTGTTTGCATCAGGTGGCCCAAGTATTGGAGCTTCAGCATCATTCCTTCCAGTGAATACTTAGGGTTGATTTCCTTTAGGATTGCCTGGTTTGATCTCCTTGCAGTCCAAAGGACTCTCAAGAGTCTTCTCCAGCACCACAAGGGGTGCGTTAATTTTTTCTTTCCTGCAGCCATCCATAGGTGAGCCTGGTCAGGATGTCTCCTGTGAACTAAACAAAGGTATTTTAGATTAATGATCAGACATGAGAGGCAGCGTTCCCAGAGATGAGCCGCTAAGTATACTTTAAGCTATGGGCAACATTCCTTCAGTGCTTAACTTCTAGCAAAAACAATAGAATACAAAGGTTAAAGTAAAAGAAACAGATCCAATACAGAGTCAGATTTGTTCTTCCCTGGAGAACAAATCTCCACACAGCCTTGGAGAATGAAAGAGGGGATTTACTTGCTCCAGGTAGAGAGGTAAAGGCCAGGTGATGGCCACCTGAGGGACCCCAGAGAGATCCTGTGACCGCTGCCTTGGTTGCAGAGGGGGGTGTGGGTAGCAGCCAGATCGACAGAGGGAGCAAATGAAAGAGAGCGCTTCACTCTTATCTTTCAGGGAATCCTGAACCCTGCAACTGAAACCTCTTTCTTTAGTATGTCTTATGAAGAAACAGAATAGCTCCAAACTAAAAATCAGTCTTCGTCCGAATATTAAATTCCAGAGGGCAGAAAGAGTCCCCTCCTCACCTCCGCTTTCTTCATTGGCCCTTTCCCTCTGGGTTCCCTTTCCTACCCTCCAGCCGTTCTCATGAGTATTAGGTACATCAGAGTGTCTCTCATTCCCCGCCTCAAGCTGAAAGCCAGAATCCAAGAGTCACAAGAAGGTCTAGGTCAGTTTTGTGAAGCTGCCAAATCTGATGGGCTACGTTTCCATTCTATTTATGTTATGTATTTCAAAGGTTCATATTCACTGAGCTGTGAAAACTGCTCTATTCCCAAGTTATTTAAAAGGACAAAAGCTGCATTGTCGGCAGCAGTCTTTGGCCTAAATCTGAAAAATAACGAAGCAGTAAACTGGTCTTGAATTTCTTAGGGATCCTATAGAAATGAGGCAGTCAGTGGAGGGTGGGGTTCTGACCACATGGAGGCAAAGCTGAAGGCATGAGAGACAGGCCTAAAAACGCTCTAGAACTTGCATGAGGCTGGTGCATTGGTGTCATGTAAATCTTGCCTTGGAAAGAAAAGCAGGACATTGATATATTCACTTCTCTGGTGCGGCTATCACAGGAACGCATTTCGGTGCTCACCCCATCAGACGTCTTCAATATGCTGTATGGAAACAAACACCAAGCAAATGAGAATAAACATAAGCAGAGACTCAAAGGCAGACTGAGGCAAGGAAAAGCTTCATAGCAAAAAAAAGAAAGAAAGAAAAAGAAAAAAGGGAAGGCTTTCAGAGATGCCCTGATTGGAAGCTGTTGGCATGCTCAAGTGGTAGGTGTTCCAATTAGCTGGTGGGCTGGTACATGGAAGACACTCCAAGCCTCAAGTCTTGCACTTGGGTGAAGAGCTTCAACAGTCAGGCCTGCCTGAAAATGGGATGCTTCTGACATAACTCAAACTTTAGTGGGAGGTGGACGATTTGCGGGTACTTGGGCTCCACAGTCGCCATGCTGCCCTGACACAGGTTACAGCTGAAGAAGGCTAACTCCCCTCCTTGGACCAGTTCAAGGACAGTGCATATGATTCTGCCTAGGGCAGTGGTTCTTAAATCTGTCTCCCTGTTTAAAACTCTGGGGAACTTTAAAAAATGATAACCAGCTCCAGGCAAGACAAATCAGAATTTCTCAGGATGGCAGTGGGTCATTTGCTAATATCTCCTAAGAGCTCCTCAGATAAATCTGATACAAAACCCACTGGATTAAAAATGTCTCCCCCAGAACAGTATCACTGGTCTAAGAGGAAGTGAGAAGGGTCATTCCAAGGGAAAATGAAACGGCATTCTATTTCCTAATAAGATAAATGGGAAATAATTAATCCCAAGGGAGCTAGCCACAGTAAAATGCTCATGCAGGGTCTGCGGCGCTAATTTTGACCGTATTGGATCAGAACTGAAGTTTGGTTTTGGCAAGGAGATCCAGTGCTCTGTTTCAGTAAAATGTGTCACATCACTAAATGGGAATGTTTTCTGTAGACTTTCTCATGTAACAGGGACTGTGTTCATAGCCAGCCCTTCAGTTCTCCAGGGGCTGTTCTGGTAACAAAAGTGACTGATACATATTAAAGAAACAGAGAGACATAGATAAGTATATATATAGAATATAAAGGAAAGTATAAAGAAAAAGTGTGAAACTTTCCTCTAACTCCAGCGTATAAAGCTAGCCATTTTTACAGGTTTACTGTAATACATGTACTTCTCAGTTGGCTCAGGCAGGAAAGAGTCCACCTGCAATGCAGGAGACTCAGGTTCAATCCCTGGGTGGGGAAGATCCCCTGGAGGAGGGCGTGGCAACCCACTCCAGTATTCTTGCCTGGAAAATCCCATGAACAGAAGAGCCTGACAGGCTACAGTCCTGGGGTCGCAAAGAGTCAGACACGACTATGAAAGTGAAAGAGAAAGTTGCTCAGTCATGTCGGATTCTTTGTGACCCCATGGACTATATAGTCCGTGGAATTCTCCAGGCCAGAGTAATGGAGTGGGTAGACTTTCCCTTCTCCAGGGGATCTTCCCAGCCCAGAGATGGAACCCAGGTCTCCTGCATGGCAGGCAGATTCTTTACCAGCTGAGCCGCCAAGGAAGCCCAACACAATTGGGTGACTAACAACTTCACTGTAACATATATAGACAGCATACGCAGTAATCATGTGTGTGTGTATATATATGCATACACGTTGTTGTCTGTTTAAACTTCTTTTCATTTATCTGTATGTTAGGCTCCGTATGAAGCACTTTTGATTAACTATTTTTTGAAACCTCAAAACAGAAGAGACTTTTTTCACTTCGAGTGACAGTAACAATACTTACCTCGTGGAATCATTCTGTGTCAACATTAGTCAACAGACAGAAAAATACTTGTAACAGTTTCTGACATATACTGAAGCTTCAGTAAGTGTTATAAAGAGAAAGAAAAGAAGAGAGAGAGAGTGGGAGGGAGGAAATTTGCTCAAGTTAGAAAAAGGCAGAATCAAGATGAGAACTTAGAGCTGGATATCTTACCTGACTGCTGACATGTGGTCTGGATAATTATTAGTTTGGCAGTGGGGAAGATGTTCTATGATTGGCAGGGTACTTGGCAGGGGGCAGGGTACCCCTGGCCCCTCCCCAATCAATGCCAGTCACAACCCCCTCCCCAGAGCAAGGCAATCAAAAACGTTTCCAGATGCTGCAAAATATCCCTGGAAGGAGAAAAATAACCTCCAGTGAAAACCACTAACCTGAATCCATAGTATTCTAACTCCCGTTCTTTCAACAACAAAAAAAATTTTTAAACAAATGCACATATCCAAAAACATAAATGAGATCCAAATGTATATACAATGCTGTGTTCTGCCTTTTCACTTAATGTCACATTGCAATAATTTTTCCACGTCATTAAACGTTCATTACAATTGTCATTTTCAGTGACTGTTATATTCCTTTTTGAACATATTATCATTATTTTAATGGCACACTTGTGAAGTAGATTGTTGTCAAATTTTGCTGTTATCACTTATCCCCCTGAACACATGTGCACATATACGCTCAAGTGTAAACATATCCTGTCCACATTTTTTCTTTTTTCCTTGGGTAAATGTCTCAGAGTAAAGTTACTGGAACAAAATAATTGAGATCTTGAAGCTTCCTGATAAATATTGTCAAGTTGCTTTTCAAAACAGCTGTTCAAATTCACAGCCCACCAACATTCAGGTCAGCGGCTGAACGGTGCTAGTTATGGGTGACAATATGGTTTTGATTTGCACTAAATAAAAGGATTGTTTAATGTTTAACTAAACTTTATCAAAGTTAAAAGAAAAGAGTTAATAAAATAGGACTCGTGATAAGAAAAGATACACAATGTCTTTCAGGGTATGATACAGGATCATACAGCCAGGATGGATACCTAATGCCCAACCACTCAGGGGGATGACAGCCATGTCTTGTATAAATGGGGTGACTTCCTTTTGTAATATTCTAGAATCCTTGCAGTAGGCAGATAAACTGTTGCTTTACTTCTCCGTGTTCTGCTTTCGGCAGAAACACAGTCCTGTATTAACTATCGGAATTTCTGGGCTCTGGTGTCCTAGCTGCATCTGGGGTGTGGATTCAAACCTCTCTGCAGACTACCATGGGCCCCAGTGTTCTAGAACTTTCTGACTCCAAACCCTCAGTTATTCTTAATATTTCTATGAAGATCACATGGATTTCTCCAACAGTATAACCAAGGGCAGAGTAGTTGAGCTAATAAAAAAGGCTGACTAATCCAAATGGGCTTTTAGCACAGCCTGATAGAACTGAACATATACTTTTCGGATTGTCTTTTGATAAGTGTTATGGAATGAGTTGCATCCCTCCAAAATCCCCTTAACCCCCAGTACTTCAGAATGTGACTGTTTGCAGATAGGGTCTTTAAAGAGGTAATTAAGATGAGGTCATATGGATAGGCCCTAATCCAATCTGACTGGCATGTTATAAGAAGACATTAGGACACACACACAGGAAAAATCACATGAAGATGCAAAGAGAAGGTGGCCACCTACAAGCCAAGAAGAAATAAACCTAGCCAACACCTTGATCTCAGACTTAACAGCTTCCAGAGCTGTAAGAAGATAAATCTCTGCTGTTTGAGCCACCCATTCTGTGGAACTTTATTATGGCAACCCTAGAAAACTAATACAATAAGTAATGGAATTTCAGTGACTTTCACTGAACACTGTCTTGGTCTGAGCCTCTATTTGAGGTGCTATAGAGGATAAACAAGATATTGCTCCAAGAGTTTAGAGTCAAGAAGAGAAGATGTTAAAGTGTACACAATTATCTAGAATGGCAGGCATAAAGTTAAAAAAAAAAAAGTCTATTATAAATTGTGTCCAAAGACTTCAAAGAAAGGAGACAAGCATGTAGCAACATTGCCCAGGACTTAGTATGGGCCAGGCATTGTTCTAAGTGCTTTACTTAAAGCTAACTCACTCAGTTCTCAAAATGCTCTTTCTAAAGTGGCATCATCATTAAACAACATGTCCAAATCCCAGAGCTAGGAAGTACAAGAATTAAGAGACAGACCCCACTAGCTGGGCCTAGAGACTGTGGGCTTAGAGGCTGTTTCTCCTGAGTTGGGGTTAGGGAGAGCCTCAGGAAAGACAGATCTCCCAGACAGAAGGGCTTCTGAGTTATGCTGGACAATCTGAACATTACTAAGGAGGCAAGAAGGCTTTACTGGTGGCTCAGCAGTAAAGAATTACCCTACAATACAGAAGACAGCCTGAAATGTAGAAGACACATGTTCCATCCCTGGGTTAGAAAGATCTCATGAAGAGGGAAATGGCAACCCACTCCAGTACTCTTGCCTAGGAAACCCCATGGACAGAGGAGCCTGGTGGGCTACAGTCCATGGGGTTGCAAAGTGTCAGACAAGACTTAATGACTAACCACCACCACCAAGGAGGCAAGACGGGACCAAAGCATATTTTTCAGCAGGGGACCCACATTGTTAAAACTAAACCTTAAGAAGATGAATCTAGTAGCACCAAGTTGGAGGGAGGAGGCACAGGAAGTAGGGGAACAAAGACTGATGGTTAACATTCATCCAGGTTTGCAGTAGTAGCGCCATGAGGGGACAGATGTCGTGAGATAAATAACCACGTTATGGAGCTTGACACTGTGCTTCCATCCTCACGCTGGCCCAGAAAGGGAGCTATTGACAACCAAGTTAGCAGATAAAAAACCCAAAGCAGAGAGGAGTTAGATGTATGGCCCAAGAATTCACAGCTTGCGAGAGACAAAACTGGGATTTAAACTCCTATCCATCAGAATCCGAAGTCCTTATACTTTCTATCATCGCCATGCATAATAGGCATCCATTCCCTGCTGGCTGGGATGGGACTGGAACAGCTGACTCAGAGGTTAGAGATGGATCTGGACCAGACAGGCAGAGAGAAGCTTCTGGTTTTCTCTTTTCTTCCACAGCAGGTGCAGGGTTAACGGGCATGAAGGTATCACGTACTGTTCTTTCTTTGTTCAGCTACAATCTGACTTTCACTCCTGCTGGGGGACTTTCACTTCCCCCAGGGACAGTTCCTGAGGCTACAATCTTTCTGTTGACTAGGAGCAGTGGAGTTTTGCCCGTGAAAGAGGCCCATACCCTGCAGGATTGGACTGTGGAATCTTTACTCATGTTTGGAGCGCCTGATGCTTCTTCCAGAATCACAGAGGGAAGCTGGTATCTGTTGGGAGGAAAATGGTATAGATGGAGATCTAGGCTGGATTGTAGCTCTTAAATACACACACACATACACACACACACAAAGAGGAACAGGCATTGAATAACATACTATCATAGACTGATTAGATAAATTGGAGACTCAAAGTTTATTTATTCTCTCAAAAAATAATCTTTATGAGTAGTTACTGTATCGCTTGTCATAGGATCACTAGTGATAATAGGTTCTAGGTGAACAATTAAAAAGCCTCATATGATCATATGATATCTTGTTATCATGGGAGCAGTATAACAACACCTTTGCCGTATTCTATCAGTTACAAGTTATCACAAGCCCTGGCTAGGGAAGGGATTATATAAGAACATGAAAACTGGGAGATGGGGTCAGAGGGGCACTTTAAAGTCAGTTCAAGACAGAAGCAGAAAAGATACCTATGTTAGTCAGGATTCTCCAGGGAAATGGGACCAACAGGCTGGAGAGAGTAAGATATGAAGGTTTGTTATAAGGAACTGGCCCACGTGATCTTGGAGGCTGGGGAATCTCAAGATCTGAAGTTGTCACCCAGAGAAGCCAGTGGTGACAGGTCCCACTTTGAGCTGGGACTGTCTTTGGAATTGAATAAAAACCATCCTGAGTCTCAAGACTGCCAGCTTTCAGGCAGGAACTGACACCATTGGGTTTTCTGGGTGACACAGCAAAGTTCAAACTAGGTAATATTAGAAGTCATCAGAGAAAAAGATAGCTTACCTACAAAGGAATGGCAATTAGACTTAACAATAGACTTTACTTCCCAACAATAGATGCCAGAGAAGGGGAAGTACCATCTTGAAAGCGTTGAGGCAAAATGACTGAAAATCTAACAAAAAGAAAAATAAATGATAACTGTCAACTTTTGAGAACTTAGTATGGCGTCCTGGAGGTCTGTACTCAGCAGTACGATCATTTCGTGAGAGAGAAATACAGATGTTCAGAGAGCCAAGGCGTCTGCTTGCTAGTCAGCGGAAAACGGAATCTGCAGGAGTATGGTAGGGATGGAGAAAATGAGAGTGAACACAGAAATTGATAAAATAAATGGCTAAACATTTTTAACCATTTATACATTAATGGTAATGACTGTTTTGTGTTTTTAAAATGGTAGAATTTAAAATGACAACAAGATACCAAGCATTTAATATGGAAAGTGTCTGAGATAATTTGTGCCTCTGGAAAATGACTGAGATGAAGAATACATTTAGAACTTGTTAGAAAAATGATTAGCTGCATGTGACTATTGGAAATACGTATGAACACCAGAAAGGATAAAAATATTCATCATCACATGGAGAACATGTATTGTACATCTACACTGGGGAAGCCCTGTTTTATACATTGATGATGTAAGAAAAAACAAGACAGAAAAGTCTCTAGCCACATGGATTTATTCATTTAAATCAAAGTGTGTTTTTACAGTAACTCTGGTTATGTGTGACAATGCAGGGACACCTACTTCAGATTTTCTTTCTAGAAATAGGAGGTATACATAAATCATAAATAGGGCCTGCAGCTCATGGAGGAAGAATAAAAGTCTTTTTTTTTTTTTTTTTAAATCATCATTTTTTTTGGCACTTCATAGCATGCAGGATCTTAGTGCCCCAACCAGAGATTGAACACCATGCCCCTTGCACTGAAAGCACAAACCTTAATCACTGGCCCATCAGGGAAGTCCCAAGAAAGTCTTCTCGGTGAGACTCTCAATTCCGCTGTCCTTAGCGTTTACAGGACACATGTCTTCTCCCCATGGGTCTAACATGAGGATTATCAGTGGCTGAGCTTTAACACGCAGACACAACTGAACACTAGAAGGTGAGAGGTGAGCCAGGCCAGGCAGGTGTGGGGCCGGGGAGAGGGGCAGACCATGGGGAAACCCGAAACAGAGTGGGCTCAGGTGAGCAGGTGATGGAATCAAGCTCCAGTCCGTCCTCTGTCCTGAGCAGCCTGGAACAAGTCTGCTGCCTTCTCTGAGCCTCAGTGTACTCATGTGCAAAAATCACCAGTTCCCAAGTTTACTGTGAAAACCACATGCCTTAAAGGACATGATCACCCCCTAGTAGGAGCTCTCAGCCAATCAATAATAAGTGTCCAAATACTGATGGGAGGGCCCTCAGGTATGTTTTGTATTTCTCTCAGCATGGTTTAAACCCTTGGAAGGTATGTGCTGGTTCTTTTGCATGTTTGGATTCCTTAGTATTGCATGAGAAACATGGTCATTTCTCAACACATATTCCTTAATTGAAGTGAATGAAATGAAATTGGATTGTATTGGCAATCTAAACATGATACAATTAGGACACAATAGAAGACGCCATCTCATTAAGGGCTGGTTTTCCTGTCTTTTAGAGAAATATCATAGCAATTCAGAGAAGAGGGAGATTAAAGGAGGTTCACCAAGCATTTATTGGAGACATGTGTTTATTGAACTCCTGTTCTGTGCCCGGCATCAAGCCAGTTTCTCTCCTAAACTTTACCTCCCAGCCACACATGGGAAAAGTACTACTAACTCTATTTTACAAAGTGAATCTAGGAGTTCAGATAAGCAAAGTATCCCAAAGTGACCGTGAGGAAAGCATCCGGAACAGGGGTAAAGTAAGCAGCCAGCTGTCTGTCCCCCTGCACCCCCACCCTTGTCACTCAGCCTCCAGCTGGGGCTGGGGAGGACACCTCTGCTTGCTTCCATTTATTTCTGTTTTGTTTCTTCTGCTGCATTGGCTGAGATGCCCTCAAAATGCCCATTTTCAATTATAGCCTGCAAGTCTCTGCTTTGCAAAAACACAATTTATTTTCCCAGTCAGACCAAATAGAAAACATAATTGTGTGTTTAAATACTAATTAACCTTTCACAGCTGTATGCTTCTCTCTCTCTCTCACTTATTCTCAGCAAATCCGCAGGACAATTCTCGACACGATTTCTTTCCTTGAGTCCACCACGTGGGAGGTCTGTCGATGATGGCTAGGAGGAACTCTGCATTGAATTAAACTCCTTTAGAAACAGGAGATGACCATGGGTGTGATCACTAAAGTGCTTTTGTCTCTGCATGGAGAATTCTAAGCTCCCCTCGCCATAAGGTTTGCATGGGCCATTCCAAAGATGGTTCTATGGAGGTCCCCATAGATACCATTCCCATTGACCATATTATTTCCCCCTGTCTGAAATCTCTGGTTGTCCCCAAAGGGCAAGGACTTTGAAGGCAGACAGCCTACACATGTAAATGAACTTCCTGCATCACACAAACGCTTGAAGTTTATCTCATTAATCACTGCATATCAACACTAGTTTCCTCAGGCTGCCTCCCATCACTCATTCAATGGTTCCCAGTGTTTTGCCTAGAGAAAATGGCCTGAGGATTTGCTCTCCAGGGGAGTCGATAATCCCTCCCTTGCACCTTTCCCCTTTAGTAACCAAAAGTTTGTTCTTTACATCTGTGAGTCTGTTATGTAAGTAAGTTTTGTTTTAGATTCCACATGTGAGAGATTTCATATGATATTTGTCTTTTTCTGTCTGACTAATTTCACTTAGTATGATAATCTGTAGGTCCTTGGGTAGCACTAGAAGTAAAGAACCCGCCTGCCAATGTAGGAGACGTAACATTCCCGAGTTCGATTCATGGGTGGGAAGATCTCCTGAAGGAAAGCATAGCAACCTACTCAAGTATTCTTGCCTGGAGAATCCCATGGACAGAGGAGCCTGGCAGGCTACAGTCCATCAAGTCGCAAAGAGTCAGACATGACTGAAGTGACTTAGCACACGTGCAGGCCCTTGGGGTTAACATATACACACTACTACATATAAAACGGGCTTCCCTGGTGGCTCAGAGGGTAAAGAATTCACCTGCAGTGTGGGAGACCTGGGTTTGATCCCTGGGTTGGGAAGATCCCCTGGAGGAGGGCATGGCAAACCACTCCAGTATTTTTGCCTGGAGAATCCCATGGACAAAGAACTGTGTAGGCTACAGTTCATGGGGTCACAAAAAGTCAGACATGACCGAGTGAATAGGCACAGCACATATAAAATAGACAATCAGCAAGTTCAGTTCAGTCGCTCAGTTGTGTCTGACACTTTGTGATCCCGTGAACTGCAGCACACCAGGACTCCCTGTCCATCACCATGGAGTTTACCCAAACTCATGTCCATTGAGTTGATGATGCCATCCAGCCATCTCATCCTCTGTCGTCCCCTTCTCCTCCCGCCTTCAATCTTTCCCAGCATCAGGGTCTTTTCAAATGAGTCAGCTCTTCGCATCAGATGGCCAAAGTATTGGAGTTTCAGCTTCAGCATCAGTCCTTCCAATGGATATTCAGGACTGATTTCCTTTAGGATGGACTGGTTGGATCTCCTTGCAGACCAAGGGACTCTCAAGAGTCTTCTCCAACACCACAGGTCAAAAGCATCAGTTCTTCTGTGCTCAGCTTTCTTTCTAGTCCAATTCTCACATCCATACATGACCACTGGAAAAACCATAGCCTTGACTAGACAGACCTTTGTTGACAAAGTAATGTCTCTGCTTTTTAATATGCTGTTTAGGTTGGTCATAACTTTCCTTCCAAGGATTTAGAATCTTTTAATTTCATGGCTGCAATCACCATCTGTAGTGATTTGGAGACCAAAAAAATAAAGTCAGCCACTCTTTCCCCATCTATTTGCCATGAAGTGATGGGACCAAGAACCTACCATAAAGCACAGGGAACTCTACTTGATATTCTCTAATAATCTATATGGGAAAAGAATCTGAAAAGTAATAGATGTATGTATATGTATAACTGAATCACTTGCTATACCCTTGAAATTAACACATTGTAAATCAACTATACTCCAATATAAAATAAAATTTAAATTTAAAGAGTCCACACGCTAGTTTGAAATGTATAATTTTACTGGTAACAATTGCGATATGACTTTTTAAAGGTGTACAATTAAGAATTGAATTGTTTGTAATATACTGAGGGATAAGAAAAAGGGGCTGTGTGTACTTCCTTTGCAAACACAAAGGTGAAGTCTTCTTTGTGATTTAATCTTCAACTCAGAATCCTGCTTGACTATTTCAAGAACTATCTTGCCTGGAGAATCCCAGGGACGGGGGAGCCTGGTGGGCTGCCGTCTATGGGTCGCACAGAGTCAGACACAACTGAAGTGACTTAGCAGCAGCAGCAGCAAAAATTAGAACGTTTCTCATTATTAATTAACAATTACCAAATCCCCTGGAGACTGCTACTCATTCACTTATTTAACAGATATTGACCAGGTTCCTACATGGTATTAAATCAGAATGTTCACCTATCAGGTCACTATGACTAGGTTCTATGAGGAAGACCTGAGTATGTGTGTTTGTTGGGTAAAATCTCTCTGGAGACAAAACTGCACCAAACCCCATATTACTAATTGGACAACTGCTGCCTACATTGCTTTGGAGTGAGGGGAGTTAGTTGGGTAATCTTAACTACTATAGCTTTGGAGCAGTGGTAGACCAATGGCCCCATTTTTGCCCCTGATACTGACTTTACCCGTTGACTGGATTTACATGTGGGCAGCTTCATCTACCTTGGATATTAATAGGGAAATTAAAAGTCATTCTTTTATGAATTTCTTTTCATTGAAAGTACTAACTTGATTTTTAAGAACAGCTGTGTGCCTTGCACCATGGTAAGAAGCGTATATTCATTCACTCACTTCTTCATTCTTTAAAAGCATAAATAATGGGCCAAACACTAGGAAAGTCAATTTATATTCAGGAACTCATTCAACAGATTATTTACCAAGTACCAACACCATGTGTATCTCTACTAATTCATGTACCCCTCACAAAATGACTCTACTCATTGCACAGATGAGGAAACCGAGGCATGGAGACCCCAGACACCTTTGCTTTCTTGAAGTACAGGTATGTTATTTATTCTTTTTTTAATGTATTTATTTTAATTTGAGGATAATTAATCACAATATTGTGATGGTTCTTGCCATATATCAATATGAATCAGTCATAGGTATACATATGTCCCCTGCATCCTAAATCCCCCTCCCACCTCCCTCCCCACGCTAACCCTCCAGGTTGTCCCAGAGCATTGGCTTTGGGTACCCTGCATCATACATCAAGCTCACACTGGCTATTTTACATGAGTGTCACCTTTGTTCCCTGCACATAGGATCATCAGTACCATCTTTCTAGATTCCATATATATGCGTTATTATATGGTATTTGTCTTTTCCTTTCTGACTTACTTCACTCTGTATAATAGGTTTTAGGTTCATCCACCTCATTAGAACTGACTCAAATGCATTCCTTTTTATAGCTGAGTAATATTCCATTGTGTGTATGTACCACAACTTCCTTATCCATTCATCTTGGCAGCTTTCTTTAAGTCAGGTAAGTGGAGCGGTCAGAGCTGAGCCCGAGTTACCCCGGCTCCAGGGCTTGTCTCCATCGTAACTCAGGATCACTTCCCGTTCTTCTATGACTGCAAACATCTTTCTGCAGGGATGGGAGAGCTTAACACAGAGCTCTCAGCCCAAAAGCCAGCACCCTGAACCTCTCCCCAAGTCCTGGCGCTGTTGTTTCTGGTGATACATTTTTCTGCAGACTCTGGCTCCGGCTCCAGTTTGAGTTATCAAGGACCATTCATTTTGCAGCATTTTCCAACCTGTCTGTCCATCCATTTCAGGGACCGATCACACAGAAACCTATTAGATCAGGATGGAACTCAACCAGCTCATGGCCCTTCTCACAGGTGGCAGACAGGAGCTGGGCCTCTGCAGGGAATCCTGCCTCTGCAAGGTCACAGGCCATCCTCAGAGACAAAGCAATTACTCTGGACACCGGGAATGGGTTTTGGTGAATGAGGAGGTATGAACTTTACAAGGAGGGACAAAAAGCCTGTTTCTTCTCTAGGGACAGCGCAGGGCAGGGGGCGAACACAGCAACCAGAATCAAAAGCAGAAAATGTAAGTCAGGACAGTTATTGAGCAGGACTTCCCCAGTGGTCCAGTAGTTAAGACTCTACACTCCCAAAGCAGGAAGCCTGGGTTCAGTTGCTGGTTGGGGAACTAGGAGCCCACACACTACAACTAAGGGTTTGCATGTTACAACTAAAGAACTTGGATGCCTCAGCTAGAAGACCCATGTGCTGCAACTAAGACTCTGCACAACCAAATTAATTAATTAATTAATCTTTTTCTATTTTTTTAAGGATGGTTGCTGAGCATGGATCTTATGCCTGACAATGTGCTGGACAGACAGTCACATCAGAGGTGGTTTCTGCACACAAGCACTCCACTGTGTCCTGCAAGATCTGCGGACATGGCAGAAAGTGACCACCACGTGGGAGCCTAGAACTTTCAGAGAACCAGTGAGATGCAGGTGTTTGCAGCACACCATTCTGAATCTCCTCCCCCGGCAAAGTCGAAATACGTTCTGACCCTCTCTTTTAACCAGGGGTAATGGGTATGAAAAGACATACCTATTAGGTTAATGAAATATAATGCTCAAATCAAGCAATAAAATCTTCTATTCATATGCATTTTTGCATCTCCCTGTATAATCAAAAGAATCACGTTCCCCTAGGAAGAATTTCTTAAGTCTGTGTGCCAAGTCTCTCTTCTACGAATCCACTGATTTCCTAAATAACATCCCTGGAGGCACATCCGGAGGAATGTGGAAGAGGGAGGCATCCTGGTTTGGTGCTACCATGTGGCTTAATGGTTTAAGTCCGAGGTGTCCTGATCCCTGACTCCTCGGAGGCTCATCTGGGAAAATGTGCAGAGGACAGTTAGGTAAAATTTATTCCTTCTCCCCCTCTTTTTCTTCTGTATTCTACAAATCCAGTGTTTCCATTGTTTCCAGATTTGCTTTCCATTGCACCTGACCTGTCATCTTAGTACACAGTTTGTATGTACATGAACAGCTTGGAAAGTGTTCTCATCAAAAATTGTTTGCAGTCTTTGTTGATGGATATGGACAGGCTATTCAGACATCTCTTCTTTCCCCCAAAATACTCCAAGGCCAGGACACTGTGAGGGTCTCACACTGGATCTGCAGCCACAGAAAAGAGAGGGTAAGATACAAGTTTAAAACAAGAACATGGGTGAGGTATGGGATTTCTAGGAGAGAGTCATTTTCTGGCTTTTTTTGCAAGAAAAATAGTAAAACTTGTATTTGACAAATTTTATTCAATTTTAAAAGAAGTTCTTAATAAACATGCAGGCAATTCCTGTAGGAATGTACAACAATCTTCAAACAAATCACAGATTAAATATATGAATGAAGGGAATGGGGAGGGTGGTGAGAATTCTTTCTGAATATTTGCTTTTTCATAAAGAATATTGTTGGGGACTTCCCTGGTGGCTCAGTGATTAAGACTCCGAACTTCCAATGCAAGGGGCACGGATTTGATCCCTGATCGAGGAACTAAGATCCCACATGCTACATAGCCAAAAAAAATAAAATAAAATAAAAAATAAATAAAAAAGAATATTTGGATACACAAATGTATAAAACAGAATGAGGGGGTAGCTATTTTTGCCTAGACTAGGAGGCTCAGTGGATACTGTGGAAAAGTGTTACCATTTTCTTGTTGGATGAGCAGCAGTTTCAGAGAGTGTCAGAGCAAATTTTGGAAAGCTTTCCTAAATTCAACTTTGACACCTTGGAAGTTGAGTGTTTCTTTTTTTTTTTTTTTCCCTGATCTGGACACATACTGCTTGTGAATGGCAGAGCTTTTTCCTGTGGGGTCACTGTCACTATCATTTAGGTGCCTGAAATCATTGGAGTTCCAGGGCTTTCTTGGGGTGTCACATGGGCCGTTAGCACTTAGGGTGTCCAGGTTCCATTCTGGGGCTTCCCCGGTGGCTCAGACAGTAAAGAATCTGCCTGCAATGTAGGACACCTGGGTTCGATCCCTGGGTCAGGAAGATCCCCTGGAGAAGGGAATGATTACCCACTCCAGCATTCTTACCTGGAGAATTCCATGGACAGAGGAGCCTGGCAGGCTACAGTCCATAGGGTCAGACATGACCGAGCGATTAATACTTTTTACACTCTTCACCCTTTGGGACACTGGCAGTCAGACTGGCAATTTGGGAGATTCGGCATCATGCTGAGGTCAAGTTCTAAGTTAAATGGGGGCACAGGGACAATGAGTGTGGCAGAGACTAACCACTCCCCGACATCCATCCCCATTTTATTTTAGTAGCAGGCAGCTCCGAGTTGTAGCTAGGAATGTTAGGGGAAGCACACTGACTGAAACCGCCCACCCTGGCCAGGCACCATAGTAACCATTTACATGAGTTGTTTTATGACAGGAGGTCCTGATAAGGAATACAGAATTAATAAGCCACCACCAACCAGAAGAGTTCAGGAAAGGTGAAAGGAGACACCGTGTGTCCGTTCACTTCCCAGAATCCCTCTCGCTAGCATCCATCTTGGCTGAGTGATGCGTGCGCCACCAGGAAAGACTCTGAATTAGAATGATTGGCCAAAGACCACCCGGAAACTAATCCCATCCCCATAAAATCCAAGACTGTGAGCCATGAGGCAGAGCAGTTCTCCTGGGCTCCCTTACCCTCCTGCTTTCCACCCGGGCACCCTTCCCAATAAAATCTCTTGCTTTGTCAGCACATGTGTCTCCTCAGACAATTCATTTCCGAGTGTTAGACAAGAGCCCAGTTTCAGGCCCCGGAAGGGGTCCCCCTTCCTGCAACAGGAACATGGCCACTCAGCTACAAACACCCTTTTTCCCCAACAAGTAGCCAGCAGGAAAGGCCGTGTGGTTATTTTTCGGCCAGTGGGGTGTGAGCAGCGGTGCCATGAAATCCATAGGCTGAACCTCTAAAAGGAAGGGGTACAATCTACCCTCCTCCTTCTCCTCCAGGTAAAAGTGGAGCAGCTGTTCTAGACAGAGACGAGCACCAGCTCTCCAGGACAGTAGACTGCCTGAGAACACTTAGCTCTGCACTGTTATTTAAGAGACAGATGAACTTTTATAATTTTGCAACTGACATGGCAACTGCCCTCTCTGCAGTGTCTCTGCCCCCTTTCTGAAAGTATCCTGGTATATTTAGAAATGTGTGTGTGTGTGTGTGTGTGTGTGTGTGTGTGTGTGTGTGTGTGTGTGTGTGTTCCTGCTTATTTTACAAGATTGCTGTAAGGAAAAAAATCCAATGAAAGATCATATGAAATGAGCAAATTCTTCATGAATATGCATTATTTTCATTGTTGTTTAGTAGCTCAGTCATGTCCAACTATTTGTGACCCCATGGACTGTAGCCCGCCAGGCTTCTCTGTCCATGGAATTCTCCAGGCAAGAATAATGGAGTAGGTTACCATGCCCTCCTCCAAGGGGGTCTTCCCGATCCAGGGATGGAACCCACATCTCTTATGTCTCCCTCATTGGCAGGTGGGTTCTTTACCACTAGCACCACCTGGGAAGCCTGTTTTTATCATTATATCCTATTATATTCCTTTGCTTGTTTATTTGCTCATTGTCTGTCCCCTTACCTTTGGGATATGAGCTTCAGAAGGACAAGGTTTGTCCATGTTATTCACAGCCTCATCTATGGAGCCTCACAAAGTGCCCAACACATAGCAGATCCTCAAGCTACCACATTAAACAAATGAGTGTGTGTGTAGATGAAAGGCTGGTGTCTGGCAGCTGAAAGGAGGGTGAGAATGGAGGGAGGAAGCCAGCCAGGTGAGGTGGGCTGAGGTCACTGTGGGGGAGAGGACGGGGTGTGAACCTGTAACCATGCAGGACGTCTCTGCATACAAGCTGCCAGGATTTGATTACAACTGGATAGAAAGCAGGAGAGGAGTGAGAGGTGAGCATTGGTTCCCTCCTGGGCAACTGTCAGCAGAACCTCCCACAGGAGGAGGGCAGGGCTGGGGGGATGATGGGGAAGAGGCGGATGGAGGCTGGCACAGTGCCCACAGTTGGCCACTGCCCCAGCAAAGGGAGGGGAGGGTGGGATGAGAGGACAACCGAGGCTCTCTGAGTGGCTCAGGGCTGCAGTGGGAATGCACTTGAGCTGGGAACCTGGAAACAGGCTTCTAACCCCACTTAAGTGGCTAACATATTCTGTGGCCTTGGCCCAGCCACTCCTCTCTCTGGGCCTCTGCCATTTTCTGGATCAGCCATCCCTTCCATCTTTCATCCTCGCCAGAGTGGCATCTAGGAGGAGGCTGAGTGGCCCAGGTGGGCTTAGTGACCCAGCGGCCAGGTCAGCCCGGCTGGACCATCCCTAGCTCACCTTGCCCGGGGACCCCCCACGCTGCTCCCGTAGGCTTCCTGCTCTTGGGCAGGCTCCCTCCTGAGCCCTGTGACAGACAGCATACTATGCTCTCTGAAGCCAGAGGGGGCTGGCGCTGGCTCGCTCTTTCCTCCTCAGCTCAGGATTCTGCTAAGGAGAGCATCAGGTGCTGCCCTCATTGCTTTCACATTGCAGGGAAAAGAGCAATGCCAAGGTGAAGGGCTTCTGGTCCTGACTCTGGCCCGAAGCTGCCTGTGAGATGCTCTGCTGGTCAGACAGGTGCCCACAAGCCTGGGGACCTGGGGACTGGCCCCAGCATCATGCCCCCCACCCCCCATCCCCCACCCTCACCACATGGCCTTGGGCAACCCCCTGTGTTTCTCTGAACCTCTGTTCTTCTACCTGTGAGACAGCCTCGCATCAGTTTCACTGTGGGGATAAAGGGATTAGTAGGCACTAATTTACTTAACAATTTTCAAAAGACTGCTTACTCTTAAAGGATTTAACTGTTGCCAGTTCTTCTCTCCTCTACCTAGAATCTCCTCCTGGCCCAGGATCCCAGGGTTTAACCAGGATAGCCAAGCGAAGACAGAGGCGAAAGTATCCCCCACAGTCTTTTTTTAATGATTCAAAAAAAAAAAAAAAATTATTGGCATATAGCCTGGTGGCTCAGCTGGTAAAGAATCTGAATGCAGTGTGGGAGACCTGGGTTTGATCCTTGGGTTGGGAAGATCCCCTGGAGAAGGGAAGGGCTACCCACTCCAGTATTCTGGCCTGGAGAATTCCATGGGCTGTATAGTCCATGGGGTCGCAAAGAGTTGGACATGACTGAGAGCCTTTCACTTTGATTTACAATGCTGTGTCAGTTTCAGGTGTACAACAAGGTGCATCTGTTACACATACACATATATTCACTACTTTTTAAGATTCTTTACCCATATAGGTCACTACAGAGGATTGAGTAGAGTTCCCTGTGTTAAACAGTAGGTCCTTGTTGATTATCTATTTTACAGCAAAGTGTTAGTCTCTCAGTCATGTCCGAAACTTTGCGACCCCATTCACAGTAGTCCACCAGATTCTTCTAAAGTCCATGGGATTTCCTAGGCAAGATACTGGAGTGGATTGCCATTTCCTTCTCCAAGGGATCTTCCCGACCCAGGGATCAAATCCAGGTCTCCTGCATTACAGGCAGATTCTTTATTTTCCCCCCCAGGGAGGTCCCATTATATATATAGTAGTATGTGTATATATCAATCCCAATCTCTCAAGTTATCCCTCCCCTCACCCAGTCCTTTGTTGTTCACCTGCCTCTGGTGACTCTATGACGACCTTTATTGGTGATGTGATGTAACTCTTCAGATTTATTGAAAGGAATCACTTGGAAAACAATTTATATTGGTTAAAATGCCTTCTTCCCAATTAACCTATTTTTACGGACCCTCGCAGTTCATTTTTTGTCACCATAGCAACCAACATCCTAGGAAAAGAGGAGTGAGCATCATCAAGATGGATACAGGAGCTCTGTGGGAGATGTGGGCCATCTGAGGACCTTTTGGACAATCTCATGAGTGTTGATCCCTTGTGACATCAAAACCTTCTCCAGAGCCTTCTTGACACCTGGGCGCCAAGGCCATCGGTAAGACTCACACACATCCTTTTGTAAAATCTTGGATCTACCCACGGGATAAATACCAAAATTGTGTAACATCTACAGGTCAAAGAGGGGGAGATTGGAAACACATGTTCTAAAGGAGTAGTCAGTGTATGGTTGTGTATCCCAAGCTCCACATTGGCTTGGGGGGTAAGAGCTATCATAGTAGGGGAGACCAAGTACAAATTTCTAGAATTCCCCCCCCCCCGCCGATTAATGGGGATGAGGGAGAAAAGCACCCTTTCTTAAGGATCTAAGGATTCGGGGAGCCTGGATAGTCGCCATATTTCTATTCAATTCACTCTGTTATCTCTGCGGAAACCAGACCGATCACGGAGGACAACTCTCAGCTATCACAAGCTCACCAAATGGAAGCCAGGATGGCAGCCCACACCCCAGTTGTCGTATTTAACAATTAAAACAGCCTCAGCGCTCAGTACCCTGACACTGATTTGGCAAATATGTCTGTTGCATCCAGGAAGAATAAACAATCTGAAACAGTTAGCATTCTTTTGAAATGGGCAACAGTACACACTTTGACTCTCCTGTCTGTTTTCACAATATTGTCAGAAAAGACCAGGAAGAGTCAGACAGGCCACAGAATTTCACTTCGACATATTATGTTGGCTGGTCGGGCCAGTGAGCAAGAGGTGGCTGGCACAATGGAGACCTCAGTGAAAGCGAAAGTGTCCCTCAGTCGTGTCCGACTCTTTGTGACCCCATGGACTGCAGCCTGCCAGGCTCCTCCATCCATGCAATTATCAGAGGGTGACAGAGAAACCCTAGGAGATTCAGGCTCTGTCACATACAGAGACTGTTCAGGGCTAGTGGTGGCTAAGGGCATGCCTGGACATCATCTTCAAAGTAAAAGGGAAATTATTTCGTTTTCCATCTCTTTCCCCAAACAGGGATGCACAGCGTCTGATTGGCCTCTCCAGGTTTTTATAGGAGCACTTGGCACATGCAGGATAATACTTAGACATATAGATGGAATGACATGACAAGCTGCCAGCTTTAACTGGGCACCAGAGCTCAGAGGGGTCTGTGGTAGGTTCAGGCTGCAGGGCCAGAAGCTGCCTGATGGACCAGGCGACTCAACAAACCTGACGCTGCTGGAGGTATCAGTGATGGGAAGAGACGCCCTTTGGAGTGTGTGATGTGCTCCAGGGGTGGGTCCCAGAAGGACATTGATGTTTAGCCCAAGGTCATGTCATTTACAGGAGAGCCTTATGTCTGTTGAAAATAAGCCCTGGGTATTGCTGGTGTCCAGTCAAGACTGAATGATGGCCAGGAGACACTACGTGATTGTCTGGCTGGAACCACCCATCACAAGCTGGGTCACAACCAGAAAGTCATCAGGCTGGAAAAGGTGAGCAGGCATCTGTCATGAGACAGAAGTGGTGGACCACCCCAGACCAGGCGGGTGCAGCATCAGCGGGCACTGCAGGTGGTTCACACACCTGTTGCACCAGGATGCCTCAGGCCTGCACCAGTATGAGGGATGCTGCAGGACCAGCCGAGGGCCAGGCACCATGGGGGCAAATAGCTTCTATTTCCCATTGACAGCAAGCCCATGAGGGCAACATGCAATCTCCCCTGTTCCACAGAAGCTCATGTCCCCAGAAGCCAATCACATTTCCCCCGCAGTGAGTTTCCGAGGTAGAAGGTGAACCACACTCTCTCATTCTGCTTTTCCTATCTGAAGTCAATATCCCACACGATGAGGGTGACCTGAAAAGGAAGGAGAAGTAAACCTTGATCCTGGAAGAGAAAAAGTCCAGCCCTAGGAAGGCTGGGCTGGGCCCCTCTAGGGTGATGCCCTAGAAGCAGCATGGGGCTGCTTTCTCATTCACCCCAGCAGAATTAATGCTTAGTTCTGCGGTGGTGACCAAACCTCTGTGGCCCCAAAGCTGAAAATATTAACTCTCTGGCCCTTTCAGTAAAAGAAAGTTTGCCACTCATTCCTGTAACTCATTTTTCTGAAAAGCTGCTGAATCTGCCGGAGTCTGGAGGGAAAGTGGAGTAGAGTTGTTGAGTTGGGAGACAGATTCCCCTGAAAATGATTGAAATCATTTTTTTTTTTTCCCCTAAGAGAACCTGAGACAGGTGATTATTCTTACTCCCTTTAATTCAATTCCTTTCCCCATTTTTTCTTATTTAACCCTGAGCGAGTAGCTACATCTCACCAGGCAGATATTTGCACAGACGTCCTACTGAGCTAAACTTTCTGTTTCCTAGGGATTAGACACAGATATTGTGGTGATTGAAAATATAAAATAAAATAAAATGCCCCAGGAAATTTAGCTCTAGAGAAAAGAGAAAGTTCAAGTTCCATGAGGCTATGCCTGAGAATTATAACCAGGGAAATCAAAGAATTCGTTTGATGACCCCTGAGGGCCTGAAAGTTCCTTGAAGGTGTGGACTCATCAAGCCAACACCAAGAACTGGTCAGTGGTGCTTAGCACAGAGTTGGGTTGACTTGTGTTCCTGTAAAGTTATCTGGACTTCCTGATTCCTCTGCCTGTGTACATGAAGATGCCCTTACTTAAAAATAGGATCTTGCCAGATATAATCATGTTGAGATGGGGTCATACTGGATTAGAGGGGACCCCAATTTAACAGCTTGTGTCCTCATAAAATGAAAAGCATTGAACATAGACACACAGAGAGAAAAACTTGGTATTAAGAGACAGAGGAACACAGAGGGAAGACAGCTGTGTGAGGGTGGAGGCAGACATCCATGGGATGCATTGACAGGTCAAAGGTTCTAGGGATTAGCAGCAACCAAGTGTCAAGGAAGAATTCTTGCCTGGAGCCTTCAGAGGGACCACAGCCCTGCCCACACCTTGATTTTGGACTTCCAGCCTCCAGAACTGTGAGAGAATACCTTTTTGTTATTATAAGCCACTTATTTTTGTGGTGTTTAATTTCGACAGTCCCAGAAAACTAATATAGTAGGAAGTTAATAAATGTTTACTCATTCACAAAATCTGTGAGTCTTTCTGTTTTGCAGGTTCATTTGTATCATTTCTTTTTATATTCCGAGTTTATGTTTGCCAGAATTGGGGGAGGGGAGAATGGAGGAAAGGGAGAGTTAAGGAGTCTGGGATGGACATGTACACACTGCTATATTTAAAATGGATAACCAACAAGGACCTACTGCAAGCACAGGGAACTCTGCTCAACGTCATGTGCAAGCCTAGATGGGAGGGACCTTACGGAGATTGGACACATGTGGCTGTGTCCCTTTGCTGTTCACCAGAAACTGTCACAACATTGTTAATTGGCTATACCCACACGAAATAAAAGTTTGAAAAAATGAATAAAACTCCTTTAAAAGTCAGAAAACAAATGTTTGCTGAGTGACTAGATGAGTGAGTGGATGAATAAATGAGTGAATGGATAAGAACGAACCCCAAGGGGCCGAGAAGCAGGGCTGGGGGTGAATGGAAACAAAGCCGGCATCTGAAAAGGAGGCTACTCTCGAGTGTTTGCCGAGCGTGATGCCAGGGCATCCTTTCTCAGCCACCCATTCATAACCGCGGAGGGAGGTCGGCCCCAGGGCAGAGGAGGGAGACAGGAGTGTCATTCCCCGTGGGTTAGGA